>NW_024412377.1:119802332-119934585 GCF_014898765.1 Herpailurus yagouaroundi | reverse complement strand
AGAAGAAGAAGAAGAAGAAGAAGAAGAAGAAGAAGAAGAAGAAGAAGCAGCAGCAGCAGCAGCAGCAGCAGCAGCAGCAGCAGCAAATATTTACTGAGTACATCCTAGATTTCCAGGATGTTGGAATGCATCAGTAAACCTTCAGAGAGCTTGCATTTTAGCAGGTGAAGACAGACAACAAGTAACAAACATAAATAAATATGCAAAATAGCATACTGCTTAGTAAGATTAGGATGTTAAAAAGGAGGGCGGGGGGTAAGTTAAGCAGGGTGAGAAAATGGGAAATAAAGGGGTAGGGACTGGCAGCAGTATTAAATGGGATAGTCCGTGCAAGCATTCCTGAGAAAGTGAGCTAAAAAAAGCCTGAAGGGTGATGGAGAGGGAGCTACAGGTATGATAGCTAGGGAAAGAAACTTCTAGGCAGAGGGACAACCAGTAAAGGCTCTGAGGCAGAAGCATGCTCAGCAAGTTCTAAAATCAGCTGAGGCCATGGGGGCAAAAGCCAAGTGAGGGGGTCCAGGGGAGACCAGAAGATTAGGTTAGGGAGAGACCTGGGAGCTAGATCATACACGGTTTGTAGGATATTCTGAGTTTAAGTTTTTAATTTAATTGAAATAGAATTTTAAACAGAGGAGGTATTTAATCTATCCTTTATTTTATTTATTTTTATTTTTTTTAAGTTCATTTTGAGAGAAAGCGTGTGCATGCACGGGGAAGGGGCAGAGAGAAGGAAGGAATATCCCAAGCAGGCTCTGCACTGTTAGCACAGAGCCTGATGTGGGGCTTCATCTCATGAACAGTGAGACCATGACCTGAGCTGAAACCAAGAGTCAGACACTTAAGTGACTGAGCCACCCAGGCACCCCATCCCTTATTTTAAAAGAGACACCCTGAGATCAGACTACAGAGTGGCAAAGTTAGAAGTGGGAAAATATATTAGATTATTAGAAATCCCAGGCATGGCTCAGACTAGGGAATAGCAGTGGAGTTGGTGAAAAACAGTCAAATTCCAGGGAGCTGCACATTTCCTGACAGGTTTGATATGAAGTGTGACAACAGAGTGGCTATCTACCGAGATGAGGCAGGCTATGGGTAGAGCAATTTTGGGAAGAAGATCTGGAAGTCTCTAAATGAGTCGTTTATTGATTTTTCCATTCATTTTTCATTTAGTCTGTCAGTAACTTGTTACTAAGTACCAGGAATGAGCCAAGCATTCTCATTAATTGTCACAGAATATTACAGATGAGAAAACAGAGGCACAGAGAGTTTAAACCCTTTGTCGATGTTCATTCTGCTAGTGACCATTAGTGTTGTAATTCTGGTCTGAGTCTTCATTTTTACCTTCTGTACTTACAACTTGTTACCTGTGGCTTGAATGCACTCACAGAATCAGAGAAAGTGATACTGTTTTATTTAAATGTTGTTAAATATCAGAGATACTTTTTTGTAAGTTAAACATGTCTTTTCTGCCCTGTCCTATATCATCTTTCTGTGAGATGCTGGGAAGTCAGCTTCTCCGCCTTACTTTTTAAGTCCCTTAGAATATCCTCTTGATAACTGAGGGCATTACTGATAGGGTGCTCTGTTTTTTGCAAGGTGTAACAAAGATAAGCCTGGAGCTTCTCAATATTGAACATTTACTGTGTACTAAGCTCTAGATCTCGATATTTAGGCAACAACTTAAATTTCATGACATGGTGTGTGATAATGTCCATCATTTCTTCATCATGGATATAAAACGGGAGTGAGGAACCCAAGCATGTAATTAGGACAAAATTTTCCGTGAATCCTTTGGCAAACAAACAAACAATATCAAAAAGTTTCAACAGCTGAAACAACATCCCTTTTGGATATGAACCATAAGACCAAAAGAGGACATTTTTTTTCCCCTCAAAGAAAGCTTTTTAATGGCTCTGTGGGATGCTTTCTGGCCCTGAGGCTCTCTTAATTCCTTCTTGCCTCCCAGAAGAGATTGAGGCTCCCCTGATAGTTCCCCCTGCCATTCAGGTCCTGGTTTGGGGCTACATTAATACTCCCATTATTTTCATTGGCTCAGTTAGAGGCAAAAACAAAACGAACAAACAAACAAACAAAAAACCCAAAAAACTCTTTTAGCCACATGTCAGAGGGGTAAGAAAAAAAATCCTTTTCTTTTTTTCTGTCCATTCCTAATTATTTTAGATTTCAGATATCTATTTAATAATAGATACTTTACATAGCCTCCAGTCACGATTTTGAGGCTATTCTTTGTTTTTAAATGTTTCCATAAAGATGCTCTTTTACTGATGTACATAGTTCATGGGCTTTATTTTCTATGACGTGTGACGAAAGCAGTGCTTCCTTCATACAACCATTATGCTGCTTTTGTTCCCCGAGGTCCAATTTTGAATTTAATAAAAAGGATACAGCTCACACAGCTATGAAGAGAGAAGAATGTGCTCCCAGCACGATCCCACATCTCCCATAGCCTCCAATGCCATCTGAAAGGGAAACCTATGGAGGTGTGGAATGAGACGTGAGGGAGGACGAAGAATTCGTCACGAATATGGGGCAAGGAGAACCCACACGCACATGGGGGCCCATCAGACAATAATAGCAGCATTGATTATGTGTTTACACAGCCCAGAGTCATAAACAACACAGAGAGATTATCAAAAGAATGATGGGGTTGGCTGACTCATAAGTGCATGCTGCTCTTACCCTGGGAGTTGGGTAAGGAGTCAGAGATGGAGTCCTGACACATGGCTTTCTTCCATCAACAGAAGAGCACTTATGCCATGGCAGCAACGATGATGTTTTCCATCTTTCCAGTGTTCCTCCAATGACATTTGGCCCGTATTTTTCCAGACTACTCCGACAGAATGCCTCTAGAAGTTTTTAGTTCTTCTGAATGGGTGTTTTGGTAGTGTCAGAAAACCTCATTATTTTATACCCATCATTTCCAAAGTAGTGTGAAATGGATAGGAATAAGTCTGAAATTTGCATTTTCACAATATTTTAAGAAATGAATTGATAGCTGACTGTATAACCCACCTAAAACTCTTTAAACTTTCTGCTTTCATGGTAAAAAGTTAACACTCTCAAAAAAAAAAAAAGTTAACACTTTCATCTTTAACTTTTGCTTTCTAATTATTAAAATAACTGTATTTGGGGGCACCTAGGTGGCTCAGCCAGTTGAGAATCTGGCTCTTGCTTTTGGCTTGGGTCATGACTCCAGGGTCATTGGATCGAGCCCCACATCGGGCTCCATGCTGGGCATGAATAAATGTTAAGATTTATTCTCTCTCTCTCTCCCTCAGCCCCTTCCCTACTTGTGTTCTTTCTCTCTCAAAATTAAAATAATAATAATAATAATAATAATAATAATAATTGCATTTGTATTATATCACTGCTATAATAAATCCTGCAAACTTAGTGCCTTAAATCAATACAAATTTGTTATCTTATAGTTCTTTGAGTCAGGCTTTTGGTGTGTGTCTCATTGAGCTAAAATCAAGGTGTTGACAGTGACGCATTCCTTTTTGGTGACTCTAGGAGAGAATCTGTTTTCTTGACTTTTCTGGCTCCTAGAGGCTACTGCATTTATTAGCTCACAGCCTCTTCCATCAGCATTGTCCAGTCAAATCTCTCTAACAACCCATCACTGCGATGCTAACTCTTCCACTTCCTTCTTCCACATTTATTTTTATTTTTTTAAAGTTTTTGTTTTTTTAACATTTATTCATTTTTGAGAGACAGAGCATGAGTGGGGGAGGGCAAAGAGAGAGGGAAATACAGAATCTGAAGCAGGCTCCAGGCTCTAAGCTGTCAGCACACAGCCCGGCACGGGGCTCAAACTCACAGACTGTGAGATCATGACCTGAGTTGAAGTCAGATGCTTAACTTACTGAGCTACCCAAGGGCCCCCTCTTTCTTCCACATTTAAAGATGCTTGTGATTATGTGGAGTCCATATGGATAATCCAGAATAATCTCTCTATCTTAAGGTCAACTGATTTGAAACGTTAATTCGATCCTCAACTTCAGAGCTCCCTTATCATGTAACATAACATAGTCACAGGCTCTGGGGATAAGGTCATGGGCAGTTTTGGAAGCCATAATTCTACCTACCATATTAGGTCCTTCTGGAAGACCTTAATGAGATGGCACTGAATTAGCCCAGACCTTAGAAACTAAATGATCTTGTGCCCCAGTGTCTTGTCCTCTTTTTGTAACAGGCATTGCTAATTGTTCTCAGCATGTTTTCTTACTGAGGCCAGGTATAGCCTCAGCATCCTTCTTAAGGTAAAGCTCCAAGTATACTCTAGCAATAGACCCAGGTTCTTACATGAGAGAAACCACTTTACCATTTCCATCTAGAGATAATTTTACTTCCTTTTAATGCAATCCCATGTTTACAAATATCAACAAAACAAATTTCCTGACACTTATTTAGATAGGAATTTTGTTCTGGTGAATACAATTTTACTTAAATCAGAGCCACAGAATTATATTTATTCTTGCTATATGTAGATCCTTATATTGGATAAGAAAGTTAAAAAAAACTGACAATACCAAATGCTGGTGAAGATATAGAGCTATAGGAACTGATTTATTGCTTGTTGGAATAAAAAAATGCTACAGCCACTTTGAAAGACAGTTTACAAGTTTTGCATAAAACTAACTAGACTTAACCATATGACACCAAAAACACATTTCTAGGTATTCATCCATTTGAAAGTAAACTTAGATTCATACAGAAACTGGGTGTGTATGTTCATAGAGGTTTTATTAATAATTGCCTCAAACTGGAAACTGGAAACAACCAAAGTGCCCTTCAATGGGTGAATAATTATATATCCATAAAATGGAATACTATTTAGCAGTAAGAAGGAATGGTCTATTGAATCAGACACCAAACTGGATAAATCATAAATGCATTTTGTTAAGTTAAAAAGCCCAAATTTAAAAGGGTACATATTATATGATTGCACTCTGGAAAAGAGAAACTGAAAGAACAAAAAACAGATCAGTGGTTTCTTTTTTTTTTTTTTTTTTTTAATTTTTTAATGTTTTATTTATTTTTGAGAGAGAGAGAGAGAGCAGAGAAGGGGCAGAGAGAGAGAGGGAGACACAGAATCTGAAACAGGCTCCAGGCTCCGAGCTGTCAGCTCAGAGCCCGATGTGGGGCTCAAACTCATGAACCGTGAGATCATGACCTGAGCCGGAGTCGGACACTTAACTGACTGAGCCACTCAGTTGCCCCTAGATCAATGGTTTCTAAGGGTTGGGGAGAAGGGAAGGTGGTTGATTACAGAGGGGAAACAAAGAATTTTTAGGGTGATGGACCCATACGATATGGTATTAAGGTGGTGAATATATAACTATGACTTTGTCAACATCCACTGAAATTTACATTACAGAGAGTAAACTTGAATGTATGCAAATTAAATGAAAAATCAGCCAGGAGTTTGGGTTAAAATCCCAGAAAGAAATGTTAGCCGTGATAAAAGAATCTATCTGTATTACATACTTTTGACATAATCTTTTTGAAGGAGATGAAAAAACAAGAGTGAAGTTACTCTTGAAAATAGATGTTTAGGGGTGCCTGGGTGGCGCAGTCGGTTAAGCGTCCGACTTCAGCCAGGTCACGATCTCGCAGTCCGTGAGTTCGAGCCCCGCGTCAGGCTCTGGGCTGATGGCTCAGAGCCTGGAGCCAGTTTCCGATTCTGTGTCTCCCTCTCTCTCTGCCCCTCCCCCATTCATGCGCTGTCTCTCTCTGTCCCAAAAATAAATAAACGTTGAAAAAAAAATTTAAAAAAAGAAAATAGATGTTTAACCAGAAATTATAGAGGCATTGACAAAATGAACTGAACGTAAACTGTGTGCTCTAGTTGGAAAGGTTATTTATCACAGACATACAGGTTAGGGATTCCAAAAAATGCTTGTATACTGAAGTCAAACAAATAATTAAATAGATGTGGATGGTGGTGGGAGATGGGCTTCTCAATGTTGGATAGCAACGTTATAAAGCAAGGGGGCATGACTTGAATTAATTATGTGGTACTGGATTAGCCTAGAAGATATTATTAACATATATTTAATTTATCATAGATGTAGATGAAGAGATCCAAGAATAATTATAGATAAATTCTATAAATAATTCTATAGATAAATTCTATAGATAGAATAAATATAGATATGTATGTATACATGGGTTAGTTCACATACATAAATATCTTGGCTCTGTCCACCAAGCGAGACTAGAAACAGTGACATTCCAGTAGCAATGAGGAGAGCCAGGGCTCAGATCTTGGTTTCTACATACCATTCTCCAACAAAAAGTACCTGGATCTCTTGGAGAAATGTTGATTTCAGGACTGGGGAAGGGAAAATGCAACAGGAGCCAAGAGCTTCTTGTAGTGGTTAAATGTAAGAAAATGGTTGAAAATCAAAAGAATGAGGGCTTATCAAAGACTCACAAGAACACACTTGAAAGAGCTCCTAATGGCCAAAGCTGGAAAAATTTAACAAAGTTAATAATATAATATTAGATCCTAACACAAAATGAAAACAAAATAAATGATTGAATAAATAAATGAGGGAGGAGAGAAAAGTCTCCCTTACAGAACAGTTCCAAATAATATATGTGAATACTACCCCCTCCCTCCAGCTAGTAGAGCTTAATCCCCTTAAGCCCCCACTTTGAACTATAGGCTGGACTCGGTGACTTGCTTCCCAAGAACAGAGTGTGGAATGAGAAAATAACAGTGAAGAAGTCTGCAATACTACTCTGGCCACAGGTGATCAAAGTTACTATCATTTGTAATAAATCATGTTGACAGCATGTACCCCAGGTAGGATGTGATGATAAGGGCACTTGACACTTGTGCTGTTCTTCCAAAACACTCAATACCCCAGACTAACCATGAGAAAAATAATAGACAAACCCAAGTTGAGGGACATACCACAAGATATCTAACCAACACTCTTCAAAAATAGCAAGGTAATCAGAAATAAGGAAAGACAGAAAACTGTCACCAACTACAGAAGCCTAAGGGCACATGATGATTAAACACAATTTGGGTCCCTGAAACTACAAAGTGAAGGACAGTAGTAAAAAAACTAATGACATAGACAGAATGGCTAAAATAAGAAACACAAGAAACTCTGAGTATTGGCCAGGAGGTAGAGAAAAAGGAAACTTGTGGTCGGTTGGTGGGAATGCAAACTGGTGCAGCTACTATAAAAAACAGTATGGAGGTTTCTGAAAAAGTTAAAAATAGAACTATCATATGAACCAGTAATCATGCTTCTAGTTATTTACCCAAAGAATACCAAAACACTAATTTGAAAGGATCTATGCATCCTTATGTTTATTGCGGCATTATTTACAAAAGCCAAAATATGGAAGCAGTTCAAGTGTCCACTGATGGATGAATGGATAAAGAAGATGTGGTATATTTATGTATATATATATAAAATGCAATATTACTCATCCATTAAAAAAATTAAATTTGGGGGCTCCTGGGTGGCTCAGTCAGTTAAACATCTGACTCTTGATTTCTGCTTGGGATTCTTTGTCTCTTCTCTTTCTGCCCCATCCCTGCTTGTGCTCTCTCTCTCTCTCTCTCAAAAATAAATAAACATTAAAAAATTATTTTAAATTAAACTTTGCCATTTGCAACGACATGAAGGGACCCAGCAGATATTATGCTAAGTAAAATAAGTCAGACAGGGAAAGGCAAATACCATATTTCACTCACAGGTGGAATTTAAGAAACAGAAAAAAATGAACAGGGGCGCCTGGGTGGCACAGTCGGTTAGGCGTCCGACTTTAGCCAGGTCACGATCTCGCGGTCCGTGAGTTCGAGCCCCGCGTCGGGCTCTGGGCTGATGGCTCAGAGCCTGGAGCCTGTTTCCGATTCTGTGTCTCCCTCTCTCTCTGCCCCTCGCCCGTTCATACTCTGTCTCTCTCTGTCCCAAAAATGAATAAACGTTGAAAAAAAAAATGAACAAAGAAAAAAGACTAACCAAAAGCAGAGTCTTAACTATAGAGAACAAACAGATGGTTACCAGAGGGGGAATAGGTGAAATAGGTGAGGGGGATCAAGAGTACACTTACCATCATGAGCACTGAGACTAATAAAACACTGTATATTAACTATACTGTAATTAAAATACAAAAATAATGTGACATACGAATAAGGATTTGAGTTTAGTTAATAATAATGTATCAGTTCTGCTTTCCTAAAATTTTGACAAATGTGCCATGGATATAGGATGTTAATAATAGGGGCAAGTGAGTGAAGAGTATACTTGAATTCTTTGCACTATTTTTGCAACTTTGTTGTAAATCTTAAATTACTCAAAGTAAAGCAAAAAGACATTGACGTAGCACCTTGTCAAAAAATATTGTGACCATAAAGGTGCGCCTGGGTGGCTTAGTCAGTTAAACATCTGACCTTGGCTCAGGTCATGATCTTAACCGTTCATGAGTTCGAGCCCTGTGTGGGGCTCTGTGCTGACAGCTCAGAGCCTGGAGCCTGCTTTGGATTCTGTGTCTCCCTCTCTGTCCTTCCCCCTCTTGTACCATCTCTCTCTCTCTCTCAAAAAAAAAACGAATAAATGTTAACTTTCTTTTTTTTTTTTTTTAAATATTGTGACCATTAAATGTCATTCTATTTATAAACTCTATTTCATCCACGGACATGTCTATCTTGGGGCCATTTCAACACTGTCTTTGTTATTGTAGCTTCATAGTAAGTCATTAAATCAAATAATGTACATTCCCCATCACTGTCTTTTTTTTTTAAAAAAATGTTTTAGCTTTTTTAGATTCTTTGCATTTCCATACACATTTTAGAATCAACTTGTCCCTTTCTTCATCAAAATTGTGTTAGGGTTTAGATACTAGTTGTATATATATCAACTTAGGAAGAATACACATCTTAATATTGAGTCTTCTAATTAACAAATATTGTATTTCTCTTTATTTAGGTCTTAATAATTGCAGGAATTTTGAATAATTTTTAGAAGTCTTGCACATTTATTGTTACATTTGTTCCTAGGCATTTATGTTTTAGGTAGTTTTTGCATATGGACTGTGTATCTACTATTTTTGCTAAACTCATTTATTTTATCAGTGTTCTCATAGGTTCTGTTCAGTCTTTCCACATAATCATGTTATCTACAAACAAACATTTTTATTTCTTATTTCTCTGGTCAAGACCACCAGCACAATACTGTATAGAAATCATCAGCACAGACATTCTTTTGTTCTTCCCAATTTATGAAGGAAAGCATTCAATATTTCAATATTAAGTATGATGCCAGGTTTCAGGATTTTTTTATATGCTCTTTATCAGGTTTAGCAGGTCTTCTATGATGTTTAATTTACTAGCAGTTTTTATAATGAATAGATGCTGAATTTTGTCAAATGCCCTTTCTGCATTTACTGATAAAACTACATGGTTTTTAATCCCTTATTCTTTACTGTGGTAAAATATATTGATTTTCAAATATTGAGCTAAACTTGCATTTATGTGATAAACATCATTTGGTTATTTTGGATTCAATTTTGCTGATTTTTAAAAATTACCTTTATTTTTTTCCCTTGTTGCTTTTATAATTGTTCATTGTCTTTAGTTTCCATCAGTTTAGCCATGGTAACTTTAGATGTGAGCTCTTTGTATTTTGTTTCATTCTCTCTGAGCTTCTTTCATCTATAAGTTGGTGGGGTTTTTTTGTTTTTTTGTTTTTTTTTTTTTTGTCAGCTTTTGAAGTCCTTGGCCATTATCCCTTCCTCTTTGTCTCTCTGTTCCAGGATTGTAAATACATATGCATTAAACCAATTGTTAATGTCTCATAATCATCTGGTTTTCAACTCCTTTCTATTATTTTGGAGTTTCAATTTGGATCTCTCTTTTGACCAGTCTTCAAGTTCTCACTTTTTTTCCTGTTGTGTCTAATCTGCTATTCAGCCTACCAGAAGAATTCTTCATTTCAAGTAGCAAACGTTTTATTTCTAGCATTTATTTTTTTTTTTAATGTTTTTAATAGGTTCCATTTGTCTCTTCTCTACGAAGGACGTTTAACTTTCTGGCACTTAGTTCATTTGGATTTCTTTGCATCCTGAACTCTTTGATAGTTTTTTTGTTTGCCTTGTTTTGTTTCCTTTTGCTTTGTTTTTACAAACTATGGTTTTATGGCTTATTGGGTTTATACATTTATATTGTTAAAGTGAAGATGAAAATCTCTTGGGATTTTCTTTCAACACCGATAGCAATGGAAATTTGTTTGCTATTTTGAAGGTAGAGTTTGTGGGACTATTGCTTTTATCCTCTGTGGGACACAATAAAATACAAAATTGTGGTGAGCACACACAAATAGCAAGGAATTGGCCAACTTCTTGAGGTGATCTATGTGCAGATTGCAACTAATATCTCAAAAATAAACTGTGTCTATACTTGATTCTTATGTAGTATGTATCATAAGAAGCTTTACTGGTGATGGATCCTGGTGTTTAACTTTTTCTATTCAACAATTCTTTTCACTCATGTAAGGGGAGATGCTTGCCTCTAAACTTTGGTGCCGGAGACCAGCTCCAGCAACCAGGGGTTCCCAAAGGAAGAACGGCGTTGGTGAAAATAAAATAAAACTAAAATAAAAAACTGGAAAATAAAAAACTAAAACTAAAATAAAAATGGACAAGACAACAGCAGTGTGTTGAACTGGCCGATTTATTGCAGTAAACGTGACATTATATATGCTAGTGATTTCCTTGTAGCATACGTCAACTATGTTTTTCCAATATTACCTAATTTTGAAAATGTTCCTATGTATAAACGACCTTTAAGAAATAACATGGTGATTTTCCTCTAACTTTTCTGCATACCCTTTGATTATAGATTAATTTCTTACATTATTCCATTATGCATCTGCGTTTATCTATAATCTACAAAGCATTTGCTTTGCTGTTCTCATGAAAGGCCCTCCATTTCTCAATACCTCACGTGGAACAGTTACAGGGACATGACCTCGTAACCACATGAGGCCAGAAGAATAATGTGTTTGCCTCGGTCTGAGGTGCCAGAAAGGGGCTGAAAAGGCCTTAGAAACCCATGCCTCATACATTCTCAGAGACACAATGCACCTAGGAACCAATGAACCATTCTGTACCTTAACCCACTAGGTACAGTCATCATCTGGAATGCCTCTTGGGGGGGGGCAGGTGGGCCTAGGGGTTGAAGTCACCTGTGCCCAGAGATACACTCCTTAGTTGCCAGAGTGGGGCTTTCAAATCCATATGTCTCTCCTATGCAGGCCCTCTTTGCTGGCAAAGGTATGAGGCTATCCTTCCTGTAAGTAGAGGAGTCTCCATAGGGATGGCAAGGGCTAAAAGTAAGGCCACAGAATTTCTTGCAGAACCTTATCTTCTTCCTGCTGGTTCTTTTCCCAGGGGGCCTGCCGAGGGCAATTCCCCAACAGACAATACCCCAAGTAGTTTTAAGGCCAAATTACCTAAAAGTGGGAGGACAAGAAGCTTCACTGTCGGGCTGCCCTGTAGTCACCAATCCGTCCACAGCCCGGGCCCTGCCACTCAGGCTGGGATAGCTCGGCTTCCAGCACTTTGGTAACTAGAAGGCTAACTTGAACAATGCTTAGAAGAGTGTGTGGGCTTTGGGAGTCACTTCACTTCTTATGCTTCAAGAGCCACTTGCTAAACGGGATAATACAATTAACTTATAAGACATAATGTGTTTGTAATTATAGCAGTGATATGATAAAGTGAAATCAGCTGTATGGCCAATTGCAGTGGGACTGCATAGCTTCAATAAAGCAACGATAATAAAACACAATTCTTTAGAATTTAATTTATGCAAACATGCATAATCCCAAGAGGCAGATACTCCTATAATTATAGTTATTATTTATCTCTTTACAAATAGGAAAACTGAAAAGATGGGCAATTGAAGCATTTGTAGCAGGGAGCGTCTGTGATATTTTTCTTCCTAGCTTCAACTCACACTTCTTTCCTTAAAGTAGTAATAACATCCCAATTTTCTCTGGGGAAGCAAAACCACCAGTGTTTTCTGTTGCTAGGGTTTAGGTGAAGAGGATCCCACCCTGTGTTCAGCATTATGCATGTAACCCAGTCCAGGCCAATCAGCATCATGGGCCACTGTGATAGGTTTAAGCTGGGCATGTGCCTCAATTCTAGAAATGCTTTGAAGGTCTTAAGAAGAAGGAATCTTTTTCTTTTCTGGGACTGCTAGCAGCAAAGATGATGCACAGAGAGGAAAGCAGAATCGTAAGATGGGGAGGCAGGAGACCAGTCGCTAATAACATGCTTTGAGTCTTTGGATCCAGTTAAGCCTGAAGTCTTTTGATCTCTCAGCTTCTCCCTAACATGTGCCAATGTATTTGCTTAAGTTGTTTGAATTGGGCACCCTTTCTTGCATGCAAGATTGTGCTGGTGAACATATTTATTCTTTGTAAGAAGTTAATGAGAATTGAGATTTGAAGTGATTTCAAGTGATTATATTTGTGGAACTGTGCATGTCACAACTTTGTTACCAAAGGTTCCTTGTGGAAATTTCAACCAACATTTCTTGAGTTAGGACATTATCTTGGTAACTGTGCATAGGTCAGGGGGAGAGCTAAATGTTAGAAATTCATTTGTTTAGTTCTCTATTCCCTTGGGTTGACTCTGGATTGTGATTAATTGCAGCTTTGGGCTAATTTATTGTCTAATATTCTTGTGTAAAACTGTAAATGTCATAATAGATTTAACTGGGAGAGGAAGGGGCTGTCTTCCTGCAAGCCTCGAGTTGTATGAACTATGCAAATGAGCATTCACATAAGAATGCTGTGTTTGTCTTCCTCATTGCTGCTTTCCCTGCAGGGTAACTCTAGCTAATCTAGTAATTAGTGGTAGGAAGCTTGCAAAATCTGCAAGCTAATTTACTCATAAGAAAACCATGTTTAAAAAGACATTAACTCACTCGGTTTCCATGTGGGGCTTGGCACACAGCTGTTTCAGTCCCTTGGCTATATCCCCTGTTGTACTTTGAAATGGGAAAGGGCATTAGAGTCTGCTTTGAAACAAGAGGTACAGAAAGGGGGTAGAAAAATCAAGACAGAAATTGTTATCTTTGGTGCTGCTGAAATCCTAATAGGCTGTGTTAGTGATTGTAGAAGGTGTTAACAGTCAAGCCCTAAATAGCAATGATGATAATTCCTCTCAATCATTGAGTGCTTAATCTGTCTTGGGCACTGTGTTTATGCTTTATATACATGATTACATTTTCTCTTCAAAAAAATGGTCATAAACGTTATATAAATAGTGAACTTAGAGCTCAGAGAACTGAACGAACTAGTCTCAACTCATATTCACCAGTAGCAGGGTCAGGGTTCCTATATAGGCTTAACTTCTTAATTATAATGTTTGCTGCCTACTATAATACTCGGCTTTTGAGGAAAACTTTCATCCAGAATGTTACCGGCATTTGGAGTAGAGTCAACCCCATTAGAGTAAAGCTTACTATCAGAAATCCCAGAGGCATGCAGACATCTTAAAATCAGTTTAAAAGAGACATGAACCTATGTCCATCTTCACCTACTCCTTAATTTTACTATTTCCTTTCACAGAAAAAAAAAAGCTTTGTGAAAGAGTAGTTTATACCTGCTGGTTCCTTATCTCCATCGCTTTTCTCCTGAGCCACTCCAGTAGAGTTTTTGTCCTAATATGAAAATGACTCCTATTAGGGTAACGATGACCGTTACCATCTTCTCATCCCTTTTTGTCTGTCAGCCTTTTTGACATGGTTAATTATGTACTTTTTCTTTAAATGTTTTCCTCACTTGGCTTCTGGGATGACACAGGCTCCTGTTCTCTTGGCTACCCCTCCCGGCTGTTATTTCAATTTCACTCATCTCCCTGGCTAATTTTCTACTTTATATCACAAGATTTAAGCCACCGTGGGGTGCTAGCAGAGGTTCAGTCCTTAGACCTCTTCTTTTTTTGTCTTTATACTCCATTCCTTGACATTTGTCACTCAGTCCTCAACAAATGTCTCAAGTCCAATGTTTTCTCACTGCCTCTCCTGTCACTTTCCTTGTCCCAGCCACAGTTCTCTCTTGCTGGAACTCTTGCTATAGACTCTACAGTGATCTCTCTTTCCTTTCTTGCACCCTTAAAATTCATTCCCTCCATAGCAGGCAAAGTGAGCTTTTGAAAACACAAATCAGATAGCACATTTCCTCATGAAAATCTTCCGTGCCTTCCTATCACACTTACAATACCATTCAAACTCCATGTCACGGTGAACAAGGCTACTTTAGATTTGCATTTTCCTCTTTCTCTTAATACTTTTTTTTTTTTTGCTTTCTCTTTTCCAGCCAAACTGACCTTGTTCCTCTTTGTTGAATAAACAGAGTTTATTTGCAAAACATGGCTTTTGCACAACTAGTCTCTACCTTTGAGTTCTCTTCTCTTAGGTTTTCACATTGTAGGGTATTTCTTACCATTCTGATCTGTTCTTAAACATCACTTCTTCAGAAACTGTCCCTGTCACCCAATCTAAAACTGCTTCCAGCCCATACCTGGACTCTCTAATGTCTTACCTTATTTATTTTCATTAAAGTAACTCTACCCAAAATTTTGTGTGTGTGTGTGTGTGTGTGTGTGTGCGTGTGTGTGTGTGTGTGTGTGTGTGTGTGTGTGTGTTTACTGGTTAATTGTGTATTTTTTCCACTAGAATATAAACTCTTTGAGGACAAGAAGTTATTGTTGTTGTTTTTTGTCTTTTTACCACTGTCTCCTAAAAACATAGAATGATAGTAAATAATCTAAAAATATTGGAATCAAGGAATGAATACATTCTAATAAAAATAATTTTTTGTGTCCAACTATTAAGCTCTCCTTCAACTTAGAATATCCTCTGTCCCCTATGGTGTACCATCTCTCTCCTATTTTTTGAACCTTTTCCATACCATAACTTTTTATTAAATTTGCCTGGAGTAGGGGCACCTGGGTGGGCCAGTCAGTTAAGTATGGAACTCATGATTTCAGCTCAGTTTATGATATCAGTGTTCCTGAGTATGAGCCCTGCACTATCAGTGCAGAGCCTGCTTGGGATTCTCTCTCTCTCTCCCTCTCTCTCTTTCTCCCTGAAAATAAATAAAAATAAATTTTAAAAAATAAATAAATTTGCCTAGAGTGTACTTTATCTTTCTACCCTTCGTGGTGTTGCAGGACTTTTTACCTCAATCCCCAGGGTTCATTGTCTCACCGATTAGAAGAATGGAGAGGTGAACACAAAATGAGCAGCAGGCAAAAGTTTATTAGAATATAAGATTAGAGAGGCTCCTGGGTGGCTCAGTTGGTTGGGCATCTGACTTTGGCTTGTCAAGATCTTGTTGTTTGTGGGTTCGGGCCTTGCATCGGGCTCTGTGCTGACAGCTCAGAGCCTGGAGCCTGCTTTGGATTCTCTGCCTCCCTCTCTCTGTCTCTCTCTCTCTATGTCCCTCCCCTGCTCTCTCTGTGTCTCTCTTAAAAATAAACATTAAAACAATAAAAAGATAAAGAATATAAAATCAGAAAGAAGAACAGTAGGAAACCTCTCTCGGAAGAGAGGGGGCATTCGAAAGCGAATACGCGAAGGACTATAGGCAAGTGTCCTTGTTTTATGAGGTTCTGGTCAGCCCTCCCTCTTCCATTCCCCCTTGTTCCTTCTCAGGTTCTACCCTTATTGGTTTGATAGCTCTGGGTGCTGGGTTGTCCATTCCTGACTGGCCCAAGTCCATTGTATGAGGGGTGGTCTAAGACCATACTAAGGTCTTTTGCCAAATTCCTGAGGGAAGCCTGAGGGGGAATAGGTGGGGTCTTTTACATTCTTAAGAGGAACCTTATGCTTTGAGGGGGTTTGCTGTGGTCAGACACTCCCAGCATTGTTCCAAAAATCTGTGTTTTCTTCCCCACCCAGGGATCTCATGTCCTAATCTTTCCATCTCTGCCTATCGAATACTATCTTTTCCTATCATATTAGTACCTGATAAAGTGCAGGATAAATGAATGATGGGTGGAGCAAGCATTTTATGCCACAAATAATCATTTAGTATTTGTGGTAACTCAAAATGTTAGAGGGGTAGGAAGAGAAGGCCACAGAACAAAAATGAATGTCCCATAGGTTATATCAGATTATTTTATGAAAGTCTGGACTTAAAGTCTTTAATAACCAACAAATGCTTTTCATTAGGAAATTTGTAGCATTATGTAATTATGTGGTCAGCAGTGAAAGATAACACTGTTAGCAGTGGGAAAGAGTGACTGGGAACATAAAGAAATTACAGGCATGGAATCCAGGCTGAAGGCTATTGTAATACAGGTAAAAGAGGATTTATTTATTTGTTTGTTTATTTGTTTGTTTATTATTTTTTTAAGTAGGCTCCATGCCCAGTGTAGGGCTTGACGTCACAACCCTGAGATCAAGACTTAGCTGAGATTAAGAGTTGGATGCTTAACCCACTGAGCTACCCAGCTGCTCCAATGGTAAACGGGGATGTGAACTAAAATAGGGCACTGTAAAAACAAGGAGAAAAAAGTTCAGTCAATCCATTGTAGGGTTAAATTGTGCAGGACTAAGTTAAAAATTAGATGTGTATGTTAGGAACATAAGACATTGAAGAAAGTTCTGGATATCTACCTAGGAACTTTATTGCCACTAATCTAGAAGCAAACATAAGGCTTTTGGAGGGGACTCTCTTTATTATAGAAATTCATTCTGATTTGGGGTACACAGGAGAATTTGTTTCAAAGACATTGAGTGTGATAAGAAGAATACTGCTCCTCAAAGAAGTCTACGTGTTTATCTCCAGAGCCTGTGAATATATTCTCTTTCCTGGCACAAAGGACTTTAAAGAGGCAATTAAGATAAAGGAATGAGTTGATCTTGGAATATCCACATGATCCCGACCTAATCACTTGAATCCTAAAAGCAGCGAACCTTCTCAGTTGAGATTAGAAAGAGATGTGACATTGCTGGCTTGGAAGGGAGAGGAAGTGACCATGAGCCAAGGAAAGTGGACAGTGTTTAGAAGCTGGAAAGAACAGTAATTGGATTATCTCCTACAGCTTGCAGAGAGGAATAAGACTCTGCATCCCCTTAGATTTTTACCTAGCAAGACCCATGTTAGACTTTTGATCTACAGAACTATCTCAGGAAACTCAAAGACAGGAAAGTGGTTGGGCCTCATAAATAACCACAGCCTAGAATGGATATAAGAACATCTTCCTACATACCATTATGCATGTCAATTTCATTATTTTCTCTCTGGAGACTGGCTTCTCAATTTCTCCAATGATTAGGTCTGAGCAGTGACTCCTGAGAGTTCCTAAATGTTTCAGGTAATACAACAGTCACCCAGAGAAACTCCTTCTCTTTCTTGACTTTACTTCTAAAACTTTTGTCCAGGAGCTATAATGGTCTATGCTGGATCAGCCAACAGTGGTCAGGTGGAGAGCTTATTAGAGTTAGTCAACAGGATGGTACCCAAAGTAACCATGTGGATGGACTCAAATTGAGGAGGATGTTTTCAAAAGAGGAGAGATGATGGCTGGACAGAAAAACAAACTAGCACTATAAAAGGACACAGGTTTCATGATTGGCATTAATCCTTTTTGCAGCCATTAGGTGTCAGGCAGTCCATGAAGTAGTTATTGAGTACCTGTTTGTGCTAAGCACTGAGATAGTCACTATGTGGCATTAGTGAACATAACCAGCAAGCTTAATGTCCCTACTACTACATTTATACTATTTGTGATAAAGACAGCTATTTAATATATTTTTTAAAATGAATACATAATTACAACTGTGTAAATAGCTGTGAAGAAGCTAGTTTTAAAAGAAATGTCTAATTGAGGTGGGAGGTGGTTCAGAGAAAGGAGACCTACCTAATCTATGAATTAGAGAAGCATTTAAAAAAGTTTTAATATTTATTTATTTTTGGGACAGAGAGAGAGAGAGAGAGAGAGAGACAGGGAATCAGCAGGGAATGGGCAGAGAGATGGGGAGATGAAGAATCTGAAGTAGGCTCCAGGCTCCGAGCTGTCAGCACACAGCCCAACATGGGGCTTGAATCCTTGAACTGTGAGTTCATGACCTGAGCTGATATTGGACGCTTAACCAACTAAGCCACCCAGGCACCCCACACTAGAGAAGCATTTAAACTGAGAGCCAAGGATAAGAAGGAGTTGATCAGGGGGGGAAAATGGGCTTTCCAGGCAAAAGAAACAGCCTCTGTGATGGTATAAAAGCAGAAAAGAACATGTAGTTGTATATATGCTGAGGGATAGTGTAGCTGAAGTAATGAGGGGAGAGTAATGTAAGAGGAAACTAGAGACATAAAGACCTAACATGTCCTTATCAGAGTGTAATGAATCATTTGGAATTTGTAAATTTGTAAATTTGGGAGTTACTTATATGGCAGTGCTTCAAATAGGGCTTGCCTCAGTCTTCATATTCAAATCTTGAGCTATGCCTATAACTTGAATCTAAATCTCTTGGGATAGACATCAAAGCATCTTCATTTTGTTGTCATCTCCTTATGATTCATGTGCACTTAAAACTATAACAGCTACTCTTCAAAAATAAATGACAGTGGTACATTTTTGTTATAACATTATCATTAGAAAATTCAAGGTGGGTTTCATGTATCTCTCAAGGAAAAATAGGAGGACTAGTGAATTATATTCTTGCCAAATACAAAAGATGCAAAAGAGTTAATAAAGTTACAGAATTGTCAAGCTTCATTGATGTTCACATCAGCATATTGTAAGTTTCAATTAACCTACCGACCTCCATCTCAATATCAAAATGAAGAATGCTTTCAGTGGAAATACACTGTGCCTGGGTGTTCTTCAGCTTCAACCCCCAGGGAACTCTTGATATTTTGTTTATATTTATTTTGAAATATGAGAAAGGCTTTTATATGGGGAAGAATGTGGGATGTGTGGGTTCACCTTTGCTGGATGCGTTGTCTGTTCGTATACCTCTAATTTGGCTGTAGTGTAACTTGATGAGATCTGACAACTGTTGGCTTTCTATCTACCAATTCCAATTACATTAGCACTCAACCAGAACAAACAAAGATATGCATAATGTCTACTGGTCGCAAAACAGTATCTTAGTTGTTAAAACCTTTTGCATTACTTTGGAAAGTGTAAATTATCTTCATTTCCATTGAGAAGGCATAGACATTGGGGAAAAAAAATCCCTGGTTAATTGCCTAGACTCACTGAATGTTCTCTGCTGAATTCTCTCATTCCTCTTAAGGTAGTTTAGGCTTGACACTTCAAGGCTGTCCTCCTTCATCATATGTAGGGTGGTGGTTGCTAAAGGCCAGGCAGGACAGGAATGTAGAGGTTGATTTGTTGAGTTACCTAAATCTGGGGACAGAGTGAGAGAGTTAAGAAAACTCCCTAGGAACCCTAAAATGATGGTGGATATACTGTTAGATGTGAAGATTTCTGGAGAATTAGCCCTTAGACCTCAAGCACTCCTGAAGGGGAAGTCCTAATTCTTCCCCAATGAACATTAAGGACAAGGGTGAACTGAATCTAACTAAACATGCAGCAAAAATCAAATTCCAATCAGCCACAGATTAGCTACCTTATAAAAGAAGCACCATGCCTTTCTGTAGGTATAATAGTGCTTTCTGTTATTCTTCCACATACATCTAGCATTAAATTAAAAAAAAAGCATAACACACAAAAAAAGCAAGAAAATATGAAACATGGTAAAAAAAAAACAAAGTATCAGTAGAAGCAGACACAAAAATGATTCACATAATTGGAATTATAGACAGTTGAGGACTTCAAAATAATTAAGACAAATATGTTAAAAAGTATAATGGAAAATGTGGACAAAATGTGTGAACAGATTGAGAATTTCAACAGAGTAATAAACTATAAAAAAGTACCAAATAGAAATGGTAGAAATAAACTGTGTGCTAGGAAAAATGAAAAATTAATTTGAAGATCTTGACAGAAGACTGGACATAACAGAAAAGGATCAAGAAGCATGAAGATTATCCAAAGGGAAGTTTTTGGAGGAAAAAAAAAAAGAGTGAACAAAATGAATCAAAGCACTCAAGGTCAGGGGGAATATTAATCATTCCAATACTACCAACAATTTGACCTATTTGATATTTATAAACACTATGCTCTAAACCTGTAGAATACAAGGGTTTTTTTTTTTTCAAATATATATAGAATATTCAGCAAGGTAGACTATTTAGTGGACTGCAAATCAACTCTCAACAACTTGAAAATGATTGAAATCATGTAGTGTGTGTTTTAGGTCACAACAACAATAAATTAGAAACCATCAAGAATAAGATATGTGGAAAATTCTCAATTATTTGGAAATACAGCAAGGTCCTCAAAACAATTCATGAATCACAAAAATCATAAGAAAATAGTGTGCGAGTGTGTGTGTGTGTGTGTGTGTGTGTGTGTGTGTGTGTGTGTATTAAGGGGAGGGAAGGGGTGTCTGGGTGGCTCAGTCGGTTAAGCTTCCGACTCGGGCTCAGGTCATGATCTTGCAGTTGGTGAGTTTCAGCCCCCTCTCAGGCTCTGTATGGACAGCTCAGAGCTGGAGCCTACTTTGGATTCATGTCTCACCTCTCTCTGCCCCTCCCCCGCTCATGCTGTGTCTGTCTGTCTCTCTCAAAAATAAATATTAATTTTCTTTTTAAAAGGTAGGGGAATGTTATGAACATCTTTATGCAAATAATTGAAAATTTAGATGAACTGGACAATTTCTTGGAAAATCAGCTTTGATGCAAGATACAGACAATGCAAGTAGACCTGTATCTGTAAAAGTCACAAAAACAAAAAACGCAGAAAGAAAACTTTCCTACCAAGAAAACTTGAAGCTCAGAAAGCTTCACTAGGGAATTCTTTCAAACTTTAAAAAGAAGAAATACCAATCTTACTCAAATTGTTCTAGAAATGAGGGATAGAAGGAACATTTCTCTACTTGTTTTCTAAGTTCAGTGTAATTCTGACACCAAAACAAAATAGACAACACGATGCTAGATAAAATAGATAAAATATAGATAAAATAAAATAGATAAAAAATATGGTATTCACTATACTAGCAATAAACAATTAAAAAATGAATGTAAAAATGTATGAGTACATCATAATTATACACCTAGAAATAAACATTATAAAATCACACACGTAGATATAAATATAATAAAAAAATTTTGAGAGAAACAAAAATGGAAAATTAGATATTTTCTGTTCATGAATTGAAAAATTCCATGTTACTAAGATGCTCATTTTCTCCAAATTGATCTGTGGTATCAATTTTATCCTAGTCAAAACACAAGCAAGTGTTTTATTTAGAAATTGACGAGCTGATTCTAAAATGTATATAGAAATACAAAGTATATAGAATAGTCAAAACAATCCTACAAAAGAAGAAAGAAGTTGGAGAACTTATAATTCCTGATTTCAAGATTTGTAATCAAGTTATGTTGATTAATATAGTACATTACTGGCATAAAGATAGTCAAATAGATCAAAGAAACAGAAAAGTAACAAAAAGAGGAATACATATGGTTGAATCATGATTAAGGCACCAAGTGAATTCATTGGGAACTGCAAAGGTTTTTTGTTGTTGTTTTGTTGGTTGGTTGGTTTTTAACAAATGGTGGCATCATAACTGGATAATAGGAATGCAGGAAGAAAGTAAAATTTTGAGCATACTACAGCACTCCATACACAAAAGTTATTTTTTGATAGATCATAGATCTAAACATAAAAGCTAGAAACCTAAAAGTACTTAGAACAAAGCAGTGGAGGGTACCTTTGTGACATTAGGTTCGCTCTAGATTACTTTTATAGGAAAAAAAAATCATTAACCACAAAACATAAAATTTATAAATTTGGCATTATTAAAATAAAAAAATGAATGTTCATCAAAAGACCCCATTAAGAAAATGATAGGCAGGCTACAAAATGGGAAAGAATAATCAAAATACACAAATCTAACAAAAGACTCAGGTCCAGAATATATGGAGAACTCTCCATATACCAGTAAAATTACCAGTAAAATGACAAAAAATAAATAATAAAAACAGGCAAAAATCTTAAACATACACTGTTTAAACTACTTTCTTCTGTTTATTTTTTAGAGAAAGAGAATGAAGGGAGGGGGCAGAGAGAGAGGGAGACAGAGGATCCGAAGTTGGCTCTGTGCTGATAGCAGAGGGCCTGATGCAGGGCTGGAACTCACAAACTAAGAGATCATGACCTGAGCTGAAGTCACAGGCTTAACCAACTGAGCCACCAAGGCACCCTTTAAATGTGCACTTAACAGCAGAATACATATGAATGACCAATGAGCACATTAGAAAGTGTTGAAAATCATTTGTTGTCAGTGAATTAAAGTACCTGTCATTTCTCGGGGCTCTTAGGGGTGAGAGTCTAGACTCCTTGACAGGACCTATATAGTCCGTTTGTATTTCTTTAAGTTGTCATACTCTTCTTCCAGGACTTAAAGTCTTCAAATCTGTGCACAGGCTCTAACCTCAGGCTTGTGCAATCCTCCTTCCCTCCTCTGCTTTATTTGCATATCTGTATATCTGGTGTGTTTTCATTCTTCAGGTTACTGTTGAAATGCAGCCCCTTCAGATCCGCATAAAGAACATCTTGGATCAGTCAGTGTAAGGCAGCCCCTCTTCATTCCATGTTTTATAGTATCTCATCCTATTTGCTACCTTTAGAGCACTTATAATAATGGAAAAGAAACTGATTTGTATGTTTTCTACCTCTACCGGCATATAACCTTATGAGCAGAGATTTTGTTTTTTTGATACCCACTGCATTGCTTCAGTGTCTAACAAAATGAGTGGCTCTAGTAATAGGCCCTCTAAAATATTTATTAATTGAGTGAATTGCAATAGGTGGTGAAACTAAGCAATTTAAGATCTACGTCTGTGTATTTTGGACATCTCTGGAGTTTCAGCTGCATTTCTGCAAAGCCCTATCAGTAGGAACAGCCCTGTGTGGAAATAGAGATTTTTTTGCTTTAGTTTATAAAGCTGCTCCTGGGGGATCTGTGCTGTATCAGGCAGGTGCTTTCCCTAGGGAATTATCTGCTTTCACACAAGATGCCCAAGCATGAACAGCTACCTCTTCCATGCATGGGCCAGGAAGTTTCTGATGAAGCCAGCTACTTACTCTTGAAGGGTTTCCATGGAATCCAAAATGTTGCAAATGTTTTCTTGATAAAGACTTTTAAAAAGATAGGCATATATTCTGTAGTGGTCTGGATCAAGCTATTGTAACCCAATTCTTTTATCTGAGACATAGCTGAATACTTTGTTAAACTGGAGGAATTGTGTCAAAAAAGGCAGAAGGCAGGTCAAGAGCTGGACAAGTATTTGTGGTATTTGATTCCTAAACACAACCATTCTTAGATTTTACTGACACAGGGACTACATTTCATTTTAAAACAAAGATGCCACGTGATGGTGGTTCAACTTTGGCTCAGTAGAACCAAACAGTTAAATTTTTATTAGGCTCTCCCCCTGTGGGGGGTGGGGGGGAAAGAGGCTGTGTGTGTGTATGTGTGAGTGAGAGACACTGAGGTATTCACTTCTCGCCTCTCCTTTCTCCCTGGAGTATATTTACATGGCATTAAACAAAACAGCAAAAGCCTGCTGAATACTGAGATCAGAAGCCATCTGCATAGAAATGTTTTTTTCTTTAGCCTTAAAACAATATTGGCAAATGGTCCCCCAAGCAGTAATGAAGGCTAGATATCTTTGGTCATCAAGCATTTTGCGTTGCTGCTAACTCAGACAGCACAAGTACATGAAGTGACAAATTATGTATTTGGGACATTTACCTCAGGGCTCATTTCTCAGTCTCTGCCACCAAAACTGTCATTTCAGGGATGCACGAGTGTGAGTTGAACTCCTTTGCCAAATCACCTTGTTTAAATCTCCATAAAACATTTCTGCCATCAGCAGCTAGAAACTTCGAGAAGCAATTTAGGGCTGATATAATTTGCAAGTAATTTATCACTGCAAGTAGATGGTTTTATTAAACAGCTGCAGGGTGCTGGTATAAAAAACAAAATAAAAGAAAGGTTACATTACCTTTGTCCTCCCTCTCATCCTTTCTTGCTTCTACTCTTTTTGCTTTCAGATGTAGTTATTTAAACTTCTCCAAGGTTGGAGAATAATGAAGTAGACAACAGCCTAGCAAATATTGAACTAAAAAGATCATTAAGTATATGAGGACCTCATGAAATCAGACAGATTCTTGAGAACACAAGACTCGACAAAACCTAGACTAAGCAGAGAAAATTTGTGGAAGAGGTGGCTTTAAGTTGTATAAGAGAAGACAGAAGGAGGAAACTCCTTTTATATAGAAGAAGAGTGTGAGCCAAGTCCCTGGGGCAGGAGTGAAAGGGTAGTGAGGAGATACTCTGGCAGAATTTTATTTATCACTTTTTTCTTAATTCTTAACATAAGAAGTTGCTACATCTATACATTGGTGATTTAAAGTGCCTGTATCTTAGTTTTGAATAAATCTACATGTGATATATCCAGATCACTCAAAATTTCCAAGGCTATCATTTGTTCATTCTACCAACAGAAGCATAAGCTTCTGCTATATATCACACAGCAAGTTACAAATTAGGAGAAACAGAAACCCTCTTGAACTGTTGGTGGGAATGCAAACTGATGCAGCCGCTCTGGAAAACAGTGTGGAGTTTCCTCAAAAAATTAAAAATAGGGCGCCTGGGTGGCGCAGTCGGTTAAGCGTCCGACTTCAGCCAGGTCACGATCTCGCGGTCCGTGAGTTCGAGCCCCGCGTCAGGCTCGCATCAGGCTCTGGGCTGATGGCTCAGAGCCTGGAGCCTGTTTCTGATTCTGTGTCTCCCTCTCTCTCTGCCCCTCCCCCGTTCATGCTCTGTCTCTCTCTGTCCCAAAAATGAATAAACGTTGAAAAAAAAATATTTTTAAAAAATTAAAAATAGATCTACCCTATAACCCAGCAATAGCACTGCTAGGAATTTACCCAAGGGATACAGGAGTGCTGATTCATAGGGGCACTTGTACCCCAATGTTTATAGCAGCACTTTCAACAATAGCCAAATTATGGAAAGAGCCTCAATGTCCATCAACTGATGAATGGATAAAGAAATTGTAGTTTATATACACAATGGCATACTACTTGGCAATGAGAAAGAATGAAATATGGCCCTTTGTAGCAACGCGGATGGAACTGGAGAGTGTTATGCTAAGTGAAATAAGTCAGAGAGAGAAAGACAGATACCATATGTTTTCACTCTTATGTGGATCTTGAGAAACTTAATAGAAGTCCATGGGGGAGGGGAAGAGAAAAAAAAAAAGAGGTTAGAGAGGGAGGGAGCCAAAGCATAAGAGACTCTTAAAAACTGAAAAACTGAGGGTTGATGGGGGGTGGTGGGAGGGAGGGGAGGGTGGGTAATGGGTATTGAGGAGGGCACCTTTTGGAATGAGCACTGGGTGTTGTATGGAAACTAATTCGACAATAAATTTCATATTAAAAAAATAAAAAAAATAACAAGAAAAAAAATTAGGGTTCCAAAGAAGATTGGACCAAATTGTATAATAGATCAACTTATTGCAATGTCAGTATTTTAGTGGAATTTAGTGTTTTAGTGGAATTTCTGACTTGAAGTTCTGTGTAGCACTGCACAGAGTGAGACATTTTGATAGGTATCAGCTTAGAATGAGGAAGGCCAGGCCTTTATGAGTCTTTCATAACACTTAACACATTGAAACCCAAGTGAAATTGCTCTGAGAACATAGAGCGGGTGGGACCGGCCTGAGTGAGACACAGAAGGCTTTTAGGGGTGAGCCCAGGTTACCATAACACAGGGATTAGTGACCTTGGAATAATTAGCATCAACGGATGGCATGTTCTCTTAGTGTGCATTAATCCAAGGGGATTTGGGTATGGTTGTATGCATATATTTCAGGAAACACGTTTGTCTCCGAGATGATTACTTGGACTAAAAATGTAAAAATGGATAAAATATAAAATTTTAAATGAGTTATTTGGGTCATAAAAAGGCAGCCAGTGGAGAGCAATCAGCTAACAAAATTAATGTGGCTATGCAGAGAAAGAATGTCACTACTGAAAACCTGGTGCTGATTTATATGCAAAACCTCTATCTCCTGACCATAGGACAGTCATCTGGCCTCCCTGTCTGTGGAGACATTGTGGCTACTCTGCTGAGGAACCCAAACAAGTATAAACATGTATAAATAAGGCCCAGTCACTAATCACTTTCTAATACACCAGCTCTACTAAATTCAGTTCAGGCTGCAAAACCAGATAACATTCCCTGTTCCAGTAGAGATAAAAGATGACTAACTATCTTTTTGAAAGAAGAGTATGATTAAATGAAATAGACATGAATTATTTGAAACATATAAGAAAAGATGATTTAAATGTTTTAGTATTTTTTTTCCTAGTTTGTTTCCACATGGGATATACCCAGAAGGAGATTTTTTTCTTCTTCGCCAGATAAGCAATTAATAAGATTTGTTCCAAGTTATTTTCTTTTAATAAAGAAACTCATAGGTCTTGGGGTGCCTGGGCAGCTCAGTCTGTTAAGCGTTCAACTTCAGCTCAGGTTATGATTTCGTAGTCCGTGCGTTCGTGCCCCGTGTTGGGCTCTGTGCTGACAGCTCAGAGCTGGGAGCCTGCTTCAGATTCTGTGTACCTGCTCTCTCCTTGCCCCTCCCCCACCCACACTCTGTCTCACTCTGTCTCTCAAAAATAAATAAATGTTTAAAAATTGATTAAATTAGCTCATAGGTCTGAATAGTTCATCTCCTAAGGCCACATGTACACAAACACACACACTCAAATACAATCAAGTTATCACCCTCTAAGAAAATGGTACATAAATATTTCCTGGATGGTTTTTGAATATGCCAAACCCATAGGAAGCATTGGAGATTCTAGGAATCTTGGTGCTCAAATTTGGCCTTGTTCCCCACTAATCACTCACTAGTCAAGCAGCTTATGGCCAAAGTACAGAGATTTGGGCATCTATCCTTCATCAACAGTGGGTACAGCTCTTCAATGCCAAAGCGAATGGATGGATGGACAGATGAAGGGTGGATGGATGGTTTGTTGGTATGTTGGTTGTTTAAGAGCCCAAGCAAAAGAGCTTTCTTTTGATGTGCTCTCTGGTTTTGTCCCCTGGTCAGATTTGTACCTAGACAACAAAATAGGAGCAAGGACAGTAAATCTTACAGCTGGAGCCACTGTGATGAATGAAAGAGGGATCAGTCTGTCAGGAAAAGACTAATTTCCTTGGGTCCTCAATCTCCTTTCCTCTATCTGATAGTTCTGTT
Organism: Herpailurus yagouaroundi; assembly: GCF_014898765.1. Lineage (NCBI taxonomy): Eukaryota > Metazoa > Chordata > Mammalia > Carnivora > Felidae > Herpailurus > Herpailurus yagouaroundi. Next base: position 119,907,163 of record NW_024412377.1, on the reverse strand, counting down.
GGGCTAACTCTGGGATGAAGGGGGATGGAAGTTAACCCTGAAGATTCTTGATAAGTTTGATGGCTGTGTCATCATAGTTTATTACTACTTAGTAAGTGCCTGTTTCATGGCCAACACTCCACTTGCATGTTCTTTAATTAGGGGGGAAAAAACCATTGAGGAGTATGTGTAAGCACTTCTTTTTTTCCTATCTCATCTCATCTCATCTCATCTCATCTCATCTCATCTCATCTCATCTCATCCCATCTCATCTTTCTTATCTTATCTCAAATAGGAGAAACTGAGGTAGGACAACAAAGAATAACCAATATACCCTAGGACTTACTGATGGTTAAGAGGCAGGGCTACTATTGAACAAAGGTCTGTGTAGGGCTGACTTCTTTGAAAGCTTCACTTCACACAAAGGCCTCTTTGACAAATAGGTGTTAGTTCAAAGCTAGATCAGTTGGGGATTATTGGTCTCACTATCACTTTAAGTTATTTGTATGATATATCGCTAGAGCCTGGAAGGAGGGACAAAGAGAAAAAGTATTAAGTGGGTTAACAGTGTTTTCACTCTATCTGAGAGGATGGTTTAACAGCTTAACACAAGAAAACAACTCACTACATTGTCTCAAATTAACTCACTCATAATGTGATATGAGTATGTTAGCATGTACCGGCTAAGGAAAGTCAAGAGACAAGTGTAAGAAGAACTTTGATCTTTAATTGCTTTGAGACACAATCAGGGCCCTGTGGTGTCTATCATTTTTACTTGCACTGTGTCTTCAGAGGTCCCCACAGGAACCTCACAAATGAAAGCAAAATTCCAGCCCAATAGCAAATGAATTTGCATGGATTCTTTGTGCATTTAAGTCTATGATAAAGTAGACAGACAAGCTTCCCCTAATAACAGAGATGAATATGAATTATAAACCAACTAGGTACAAAACTAAATGAGTAGATTTTTTACTTCGGAAGCAAAAGTCCAAGTATCTTAGTTCTCTATGATGTAATGACTAGAAACATAAGGTTTGTGATCGGATATTTATAGGTCCTGATATTAGATAGCTCTGACTTTTCAGAACAGACTTTTCTATGCCTCAGTCTTGTACAAGCAAAATGGAGATAAGGGTAGCACCTACCCACCCATGAACTAATAATGAGGATAATAAAGATGCTGCAGATATGCAAGGCCTGGCCTGCTGTGAACTTGGTAAGTTTTAATCATTGTTAGAATTTCTACTACTATGATTATGACTGAAATAACATGTAGGAAAATGGGAATATTTTGAGACAATTCAAAATTGAATATAAGCTGGAGTTCTAATCCATTCTTGTATCACGAGTCAGATCTACAGGTGAAAAAGCATTTTATTTATATTGAGTCTTCTCAAAAGATGCAGATTGACTTTACATACACTCCTTAAATCACAGAGTAATGACTAAATCCTTTTACCCAAAAGCTTTGTCACATAATAACTACTCAACAAATACTGGATAAATTGAGGTGGTTTTCTTTGTATTATTTGTTCTAGTGTAAGAGAGGGAAGCATATACAATAGATCTTTATGAGCAAATCTCTTCATCTGAGACTTAAAATATTTACACAAGATTTGTAGATCGCTATCATGAAACTATTCAACATACTGACAATGATTGCATTTTGTTAAATACTTGCATTGCAATGAACTTGTCCTATGATGTGACAGAATAGATACCCTGATGTTGTTTAATGACTCAGTATACACTAAAATCAAGGAATGTGGTCTATTAAGCTGCTACTAGAAATGCCAGGGCAGAAGTACACCAGATGTTCCTAACCTTTGTTTCAGTAGGTACAGAAGGCACTCATTCATTCATCTGACAAGCCATGTATTCAGCAACTTCTATACAACAGGGGCTGTTCCATACTTTGGGGATAGATAGGTAAATAAGATATACTCGGTCCTTGCTTTTTTGGACATGCATTCTGATGGGCATAGTTAAACAATAAATATGTAACAGAGGTGATACGTGATATGTGCTGTAAAGAAAATTAAATGGAAAGAGATCAATAGGCAGTGACTGTGATGTGGGCGTGTTTCCTTTGGACTGATCACTAAGGAATTCCCCTCTGCTCTTGTGATAGTTAGTTATTCTTGGAAGCATTCTTGAATTTTCTTGAAGGTGGCAGTGGTGGTCATGCAGTTTGTCCCCAAATTCTCAAAATGAGAGTCATTGTCAGAGTCTAGAAAGGCTGTGATTGACTGGGTTTATTTTCTTTCAGGATGTCAGTAGGCATCAAAACCAGGAAGTTCCCTCTTCTTTACATGCTTGCCGCCAACTCTTTGATTACTTTGGTCCCTTAAAACTCAAATTGAACATTACTCCTGGGAAACATCCTCGATATCCTGAATGTGATTTTCTATCCCTTTTGTATGCTTCCTTAGCACATACCCCTTTATAATACTATATTAAAGAGGTTCGTATACTTGTTCTTCCCACCACCCACTATCCACGTATAAAACCATAAGCCCCTTGATGGAAAAAATTTGTCTTATTTGAATTAGTATATTTAGTACCTGGCATAGGTACAACTTTACTTACAAGTTCATAGTGGGTGATACACGAAACACAGAGCATTTTATATATCATTGCTAAGTGTCATCACTCAAGCATTTTTATATTCCATACATGTGTTTTCTCTCAAGTGATCTTTCTCCTATGTGAAATTAACTAGCTTGTATAACCACAGAAAAGGCATTATGTTGTAGAACCAATTATTTGATGTCTTCCAAATCGTAAGCAGGTCATACAGTTAATAAATAATACTTCATAGTTAGACAGAAAAATTTTCTTTTCATGCCATTTTTTTCCAGCGCTCTTTTTTCTAATCAAATGAAGTAACTCACTTCCTCCCATAACCAATATACAGCCCTTCATCCCTCATCCAAGACATCTCTTCTTCCAGGCCTTAATTCAGATGTGGATTTCTCAGTTGAAATGGATTTTGCTGTGTATGCTTGCGACCCTTGGAAACAGTTGTGGAAGGGAAGTGCCACACTACAATGGGATGGTACTGAGGAGGGGTGGGCCGAGAAACCAATCAGTGGAGAAATTAGTTTAATTTCTAGGGACTAACATCATGCTAGGATTTTCAGTAAATTAGGATCAACCCTGAAGTGGAAATAGTAAATGAAATCTTTAATATGTTCAGCTCTGTCAGCTTCAAAAATCTTTTACTTCAAAGTTATTCATGAAGTTTTGGAATTTTGAACATTTTTGTTCAAAGCCCCGGTACTGTGAAATTCATGTGCAGATCCAAGAAAAAAAGGATCTCTTTGAGGGAATTTGAGGTGAGCTCTGAAGTTTTATACAGATATTCTCATGGTGCTATATAAATTATTAAATATATGTATTTTTTTCACAATAGAGATGTCCTACTTGCTACTGGGTATTTTATTAGAATAGATACACAGCAGCAGGTTTGGGGCTATACACAATGTGAACTCTCAATAAATGCTGTTTGCTGCTGGAGGAAGTGTAGGCTAGGCGCCTATGTTGTGTATGAGGTTGTAGAAATAGATCTTTCCAAGGCAGACCCACAACACCAGTTTCAGCACATGGTGGGGTTTTGTTAGGAAAGGGCTTATTATTTCACAGCTTGGTGTCCTGTTTGCTCAGTGCTTTTCATTCTTGCCATCATCACCCTTTTCTCATGTTATAGGTAAGAGGAATGAGCGATTATAAATATATTTGAGAGCTTCTTGTTATCATTGCTAATCAACTGCTAATTCTACTGGTTTTATTTACTGTATATTCTGTATACTTGTCTAGCTTAAATCCTATCCCCTCTCCTCCTTTCTCCCCCCCCCCCCCCCCCCATTCCAGGCCTTATATCATTCGTTAAGCTAGATACCATGTGCCTGGAACATAATAAGTACCTAATAAATGGGAAATGTGGTATGTTTTTGAATATCTCTTTTTCCTCTTCAGTCTGTTCTGTACATTATGCTCACATAAATCCTCCTACACCAGCATTGTAATAATGCCACATCTTTGCTCAAAATCCTCAGTGATTCCCAAATGTTTGGAGAATAAGATGCAGACTCCTTATTTTGGTATTCAAAGACATCTTGGCCGGGCCCCAACTGGGGACTTTAAAACCTTTTTTTGATCATGAAGCCTATGTTCCTGCATAGTGTTTAAGACCTTGGACCGTGGAATCAAATTAAAATGGTGGCTCCACACCCTGTAAGCTACATGGCCTCGTGTACTCCTATGTAAAATGGGAAAATGATATTAACTACTTCATTGGGTTATATAGTAATGATCAGGATGATGACTCTGAAGCACTTAGCACTTCTGACATGTGTTTTAGCTCTTAGTATGTACCTGATCTATAAGTTTTCAGAGGTTTTTTTTTTTAGTATTAACTTTTAGCATCCACTTTACGCAGACTAATGTATTATGTTTTTACGATGGGAAAATATGAAAGTCATAACTGAGAGACCTACTCTTCCTTCAAACAGTAATGTACTTTCCATCTATTAGCAGATTATTTAGTGCCAAAAAGGCAGATGTGTAATGGCCAAGGGGAATTGAGAAGCTTTGGCTTAGCTGATAATGTTCTTTATATAAGTTTTCTGTTAGTCACGCTCATTGAATGAACAGAAATAACTCCCCTAAGGAGAGCAATTTTCCTCCATAATAATTTCTATAGAGTCCCTGAGAATAACGGTGCTACTGGGAGTATCCTATGGATTTCATCAATGTCCTAGATAAGGGCAGCACATACAGAGTGAGATGGCAGGCTAACTTCACTCCTCCTCCCCTCTCTCTCTCCCACATGTTTAATGCAATGCCTCCCTGCCTGCCTCTTGCTCCCAAGAGGCCACTGGAACTGAATGCTTTTAGAAATATCTCATTTATTCTTTCTACATTGGCGGCCATCTACCTGGGAGATCGTACAAGAATACACACAGAATGAAAAATTTGGAAACTAACATCTGACCAGTGTTCTTAAAAAGCATGACAAAATTACTTATTTTGCCATGTCTGCCCTCATTTTTCCCTTTGTTCCTCCCATTGTCACTATTTTCCCAAAGAATAGCTTGTGAGCACCCTTGCCCTTATCTCCTTGGACATCAGTCTTTTAATTAATGTGACGCCTATCACATTGTACATCAATCTGGTAATTAAAATTCCAAGGAGAGTCATTCAAGAGTCAAACAATGTCACCCAGTGCCTCTCAGTCAGAAGGGATATTACAAGTAAACTATCAAACTTTGTTTAGCTTTGTATAGCAATGATTATCAGAAAACTCTGACTTGTAATGTATGACAATGGAGTATTAAATATGTGTGATAGGCATCATCCTTTGAGAGATTTTACAGATTATAGTCCCTGGCCAACAGAGCCCGAGGGCATTCCTCATACATAATCCCATATTTGGAACCATGAGATCCCCTCTCCTGGCCAGATGTTGTTGACATCTGAGATACTGTGGGCCCCAATATTAGATGGTCACTAAGAGATCTGCTCAGATTTTGTTAAAGTCCTTTGAATATGAGTAGATGTTTACTCATCACATGATCTTTTGTTGAGTATCCACTGTGGATTTGCTCACTTCTTTTGTTTCCATACATTTTTTACCAAGCTGGGAAAATTTTCAGCCATCATTTTCCTTGTTTTTTTTTAAAATATATTTTTAGCCCCATTCTCTTTCTCCACTCTTTCTGTAACTCCGGTGACACAAATGTTAGATCTTTTGCAATAGTCCTACAGGTCTCTGAGGCTCTATTTATGAATTTTTAGTCTGTTGTCTCTCTATTGTGTTTGCTGGATAATTTCTGTTCTATCTTGGAGTTCACTGATGGTGATCTCTGTTCGATTTGGTTGTTGATCTCATCGGTAAGTTTTTTATTTTGGTTATTTTACTTTTAAGTTCTAAAATTTTCATTTCATTCTTTATTACATTTTTTTCCCATCTTTTCCAAGACTGTTTTTTCCCCCATTATTTTCAAGTACGCCCATCATTGCTCATAGAAGCATATTTTTGGTGCTGCTTTAAAATACATCTCACTTAATTCTAACATCTTGGTCATTTCATTGTTGGCATTTGTTTTGTTGTCTTTGACATCTTTCTGCTTCTTTGAAAGATGAGTGATTTAAAATATTTTTAACATTTATTTATTATTGAGAGACAGAGACAGAGCATGAGCATGGGAGGGGCAGAGAGACAGGGGGAAACACAGAATCTGAAGTAGGCTCCAGGCTCCGAGCTGTCAGCACAGAGCCTGACGTGGGGCTTGAACTCGCAAACCACGAGATCATGACCTGAGCCGAAATCGGATGCTTAACCGACTGAGCCACTCATGCACCCCGAAAGATGAGTGATTTTTGTTGTTGTTGTTGAATCCTGTACATTTTATATATTAGGTTATGGGACTCTTAATCTCATTTAAGTCTTCTGCTTACCAGCCCCCTCTGAGTCTGCTTGGTGGGCAAAGTAGAGTACTACCTGGTTGTTGTCACTTAGGGTTGAAGTCCAGGCTCCCCACTCAGCCTCCTTGACATCCTGAGTGGGGTCATGTCTCAGCAATCTGGGTACAAGACAGGAGTTCACACTCCTCCTATCATTTATGGGGATATTAGCCTGGCTGGGAAGGTTAAAGATGGCTTGTTGCTATTCCCATATGACCTTCATCCACATAGCAAATTGTGGCCTTGTTATGCATGTTCTATGCCATTCTGCATGAGAAAGAACTGAGAATATTCTTGGAGCAATGGCTGATTCCATGATTGTGGTAAACTGAGCCCAAAATATCTTATTTTATCAAAAAAGTAAGGAAGAGACATGTCAAAAGGACATAGGAGCCAGTTTGGGCACTCAGTGATCAAATCTTGAATAGTTTGAATGCCTAAGAAATGAAAGCAGTGAATTATAACCCATTAATTAAAAAATTATATGATTTTGTGCTTGCAACAATAGGAAAATCTCTTTCTTATAGTGGGATTATAGCTAATATGTTTAGAAGTTTAAAAACCATCAATGGAAACTAGAATTTATAGATCTAATTTTGATAAGGAACATGAGACTGACATAGTTTCAAAAAATCTCTCCCAACTTACTTACTGATTACAAAGGGAAAAGATAGTAGCTTTATGATGAAAAAACCTGGCATACACTGCCTTACTCAAGTGATAACAGCTAATATTTAATATTACCGACACTGAGACAAATCAACGTCAAGTGCCTGCTGTCATGATGCGCTGAAAAGGATGTAACGTTTCTTCCTCGGTATATGAAAGAAAATGCCTATAATAATAGAATAACATTCACCTAATTAAGAAGGCACATTAGGCCAATCCAAGTTGAGAGATAATCTACAAACTAAGTTGCATGTACTTTTTAAACATATGAAAGTTAGAAAGAAAACTGAAGTATTGTTTATTTTAAAAGAGACAGGACAACTAAATGTAATGTACTACCCTGAATTGGGTTCTACACATGAAAAAGAAACAGCTATAAAGGATGGTATTGCAGGAATTAACAGAATTTTGAATATAGACTATGGATTATAAGAGATTAGCAAACTACGGTGTGTGAGCCTGATCTATCCCAGGGCCCATTTTTGTAGTATTTATGAGCCAAGAGTGGTTTTTACGTTTTAAAATGTGAAAACACAACCTCCCTGCACAAAACAAAGAAAGAAAAAAAGCCTCCAAGATTTTGCAGTGTAGAGCTGATGAAGCTCTCAAAGCCTAAAATATTTATTATCCTGTACTTAAGGGAAAACAGTTGGCTAACTCATGGACAAGAATACTGGTAAAAATATATTTTATTTAAGCTCCTAGATCCAGGAAGATGTAGCCCTTGCCTTTGCATGAGCCAACAAATCCTATTTGCTCTTCTAAAGCCATGTGAATAGGATCCTAACACTTAATTTTTTTTTTCAACGTTTATTTATTTTTGGGACAGAGAGAGACAGAGCATGAACGGGGGAGGGGCAGAGAGAGAGGGAGACACAGAATCGGAAACAGGCTTCAGGCTCTGAGCCATCTGCCCAGAGCCCGACGCGGGGCTCGAACTCACAGACCGCGAGATCGTGACCTGGCTGAAGTAGGACGCTTAACCGACTGCGCCACCCAGGCGCCCCAAATAGGATCCTAACACTTGTAGCCAAATCATCTTGACTGATACAAAAACCTGCATTAGCAAGGTAATGTGCCCTTGCTCTCCTCTGTTGTGTTTGCTAGTGCAGACCACATTTAAGCTGATGAGGTTCTTCACAGGCCTCATCAAATCTCCAATCGTGGCTGGCATAACCGCACAGGTGCAGAATTTTCCATTTAATCTGGTACACATGTCTCTGCAAGTGCCATTATACATTCTGCTGCTCTTAGAAGAAATATTGATGAAATGTGTCCAATGTAATTAAAAATGGATTCATAATGGAAATGCCAATTCAGTGAACGTAACTAATAACACTGTGGGTTCATATAATTACTTTGTAAATGGTCTAAAGATCTGATAGGAAAAGAAAAAAAAAAGACTTCACTATCATATTACACTGTTTCATAAATTTACATTTCAGAACATTCATAAAGCAATTCTAAAGGGAGAGAGAGAGAGTTGAAGGGAGAGAACGAAATGTAAAAATGATTTAGAGAAAGAAGAACTTTTGCTTCACAGAGTTAGTCTAGAATCCTTCATTTGTTCTCCTTTCCATGCGTCTCAGTCAACATGTATTGAGCATGTAACATGTGCTGGGCTCTGTGGCAAGTACTGAGGACATAATAAGATGCAGCCCTTACCTTTGAGTAATCACAAAGTGTCAGAGAAGGGAAATATTATCATATAATTGCAATGCCATCTGATAAGTGAAATGGGAGTTATAGATTTCAGTGTTATTGTTTGGAGAATTCAGAAAAGTATTCTTTAAAGAACAGAAATTTTATTGGGTATTGAAGGTACATGGGAGGTTGCTAGGATAATCAGGACAAAGGAGTAGAGATTAAACAACATGAGTAGGGATCTAAAATAATGGAAAATCAGGGAAATTGTTATGGACATTTAAAAATTCAAGAAAGTTGTACATTCAGGATGAAATACCTGAAGATAGTAAAGTAAAAAAGTTGAACTCAGAAGTTTCTAGAAGAAAATCTTGAGTTTAGAGGGAGCCACCTTGGACAAACAAATGCAGGACAGGAAGCTGGGGGAAAATGAATAATAAAGAAAAAGGGAATTGGGAAGAAAAGAGAGGGAGAGAAGGAAGAAAGGATTCAGCCAAATGTGTGTTTACAGAAGTCCCAGATGAGTACATACTAGGAGATGGCCACATGCAGACCTTACAGGACTAAGTAGAAATAAGATGTGCTGTTTCTTCAATTTGTGTCTGACATAAGCTTTGAAGTTCCAAGTCTTAACCAACCCATTAAACCTTTCCAGAGCTGTGGATTTATCTACGAGAGAAAGTATAGAACCCCAGAAGAGCCTGTAAATTTGTTACAAGTAAGGAGCATGTTATGCTGCTCTCTTTGACTCTACACTCTATTTCACTTGGACAATGATCTCTTCCATGTGTTTGACTGAGCCAACTTGACCCCTACCTATGTGTTCTATGTGATCAAAGGCTATATAATCAAAACCTTGAATCCCCAGTCTTTGGTGATTAATTTAAAAATGTGACTCAATTATACTTTGGACTGCTGGAAGAAACCTTTTTTATTTACTCAACTCTTAATTATAAAAATGAAAGCTTGAATCTTCCTGGAGTCACTACTACTAATAAATCACCTGAAAAAGAAGTCAACAGAAAGGAATAGAGAACCGTGAAATGGGGTAAGATAAAATCCTACCGTAATTGTACTACTGGGTCTGTGAGCAATGGGTCTTCTCAGTTGTTATATCTTTTCTGGAAATGTCTTTGTCCCTTATTTTTGAGGAATATTTTATTAGGTACAGAATTCCAAGTTAGTGATTTATTTTTGTCATTGTTCATCTATTTTCTTTTAGCTGGTTAAAAATGTCATTCTATTATCATATTGCTCCCATTATTTCTGTTACATAATAAGTTGTTGGTTTTATTGTTGATGCTTAAAGCTAGTATCTTTTTTGTCTCCAATTAAGATTTCTTTTTTGTCTTATCTTCTGCAGTTGGACAATATTGTGCCCAGGAATGATTTCATTGTACTTATTTTGCCAAGGGTTTGCTGAGCTTCTTGAGGCTGTGGGTTGATTTTTTTTTTTCTTAAAAGTTTTAGAGAATTCTCAACCATTTGACTTCAAGTATTTCTTGTATCTCATTCTCTTTCCCCTCTGAAACTCCAGTAACACATATGTTAGACCATTCCCAAACATTTCTTAAGCCCTTTTCTTTCTTTCTCTCTCTCTACATATATACATATACATATACATATACATATACATATACATATACGTGTGTGTGTGTGTGTGTGTGTGTGTATAAATCTCTGTTCTCTGTGCTTCTATCTGGTGTTTTATCCTGACTTACTTTCTGGTTCACTAGTATTGTCAGTTATCAATCATATTCTTTGGTTTGGGGATACCATTTGACTTTTTTGTTAAGGGTATATTTCTCTGTGAAGAGTCTTCATCTTATCTATTTTCTATCTAATAACTATTAATCATAGTTATTTTATTTTATTTTTTATTTAAATTTTAGTTAACATGCAGTGCAATATTGGTTTCAGGGGTAGAATTCAGTGATTCATCACTTACATATTCATCGCCATTTTATTTTTATTTTTTTTATTTTTTTTTTCCACGTATTTTTGGGACAGAGAGAGACAGAGCATGAACGGGCGAGGGGCAGAGAGAGAGGGAGACACAGAATCGGAAACAGGCTCCAGGCTCTGAACCATCAGCCCAGAGCCCGACGCGGGGCTCGAACTCACGGACCGCGAGATCGTGACCTGGCTGAAGTCGGACGCTTAACCGACTGCGCCACCCAGGCGCCCCTCATCGCCATTTTAAAGGCCATGCTTGATAACTGCAAATGTCCGGTTACCTGTAGGCTTGTTTTTATTGCTTTTTTTGTCTTAGCCACTTTTCTTGTCATGACTGGTGATTCTTGAATAAATATTTGTAGGAAAATTGTAGAGGTTCTAGATGATGTTAAATTCCTCAGAAACATTCTTTATCCTTGCTTTTGGCTATTAGCTAGTGTAGGGTGTATATATTCAATACTAGAAGGAGAGAGTTTCTTTAAAAATCAATGTAAAAATCAGTATTCCTAGGATGTAGGTCTTCAGGGGTTTTAACTGACTGCCTGGAGTTCTTATTATGGCCCCTCTTCCTCGGGACCCTGAACTCCAGTTTTGTTACTGAAACTGCTGAAAAATCTGTCCTGTTTTGAGCATACAGAACTCTTGTTCTTAAAAGGCAAGAAATGTTTGGTACTCAGGGATACCTTTCTTCTTTAGATGCAGCGTGCACTTTCTAGCTCACTGCAAACTCTTCTACTCACTGTTGCTTTGCACCCAACTAATTTCTTTTTTTTTTTTTAATTTTAAGTGTTTTTTTTTTTGACAGAAAGCACAGAGGAGTGGGGGAGAGGGGCAGAGGGAGAGAGAAAGATAATTTTAAGCAGAGTCTATGCTCAGCGGGAAACTGATGCAAGGCTGGATCCCATGACCCTGAGATCATGACTTGAGACAAAATCAAAAATCGAATGCTCAATTAACTGAGCCATGCAGGTGCCCCTAATTTAAAATTTTTAAAAGACATATTAATTCTGGAATAATTAGTAGTGATATATTCATTTCAAGTGTACAACATAATGATTCAAAGATTCTATACATTACTCGTTGCTCATCAAGATAAGTGTACTGTTGATCCCCTTCACCCATTTCAGCCTTCCCATTACTCCCCCATACCCCACAACCACCAATTGTCTATTTTCAAGTGTCTATTTTTTTCTTTTTCCTTTGTTTATTTTGTTTCTTAAAGTCCATATATGAGTGAAACCGTATGGTATTTGTCTTTCTCTGACTGACTTATTTCACTTAACATTATACCCTCTAGATCTATTTATGTTGTTGCAAATGACAAGATTTTTTATGGCTAAGTAATATTCCTGTGTGTGTGTGTGTGTGTGTGTGTGTGTGTGTGTGTGTGTACCACATCTCCTTTATAAAATTCCTAGAAGAAAACATAGGCCATAATTTTTTTGACATTAGCCCTAGAAAAATTTTTGTAGAGAGGTCTCCTCTGGCAAGGGACATCAAACAAAATTATACTGTTGGGACTACGCCAAAATAAAAAGCTTTTGCACAGAACAGGAAGTGATCAACCAAACAACAAGGTAACTGATAGAATGGGAGAGAGGATATTTGCAAATGATATATCCAGTAAGGGGTTAATGTCCAAAATATATAAAGAAGTTATACAACTCAACAGCAAAAAATAATCAATAATAATAATCCAATTAAAAATAGGCAGAGAGGGGCGCCTGGGTGGCTCAATCGGTTGGGCGTCCGACTTTGGCTCCGTTCATGATCTCAAAGTCCAAGCCCCGCATCGGGCCCTGTGCTGACAGCTCAGAGCCTGGAGCCTGCTTTGGATTCTGTGTCTCCCTCTCTCTCTGCCCCTCCACCACTTGCACTCTGTCTCTCTCTCTCAAAACTAAAATAAAATAAAACATAAAAAATTAAAAAAAATAGGCAGAAAACACGAATAGACATTTTTCTCACAGACACATGAAAAGATGCTCCTCATCACTAATCATCAGGGAAATACAAATTAAAACCACAATGAGATATCCCTCACACCTGTCCTAATGGATAGCATCAAAAAGACAAGAAATAACACATGTTGATAAAGATGTGGAGAAAAGGGAACCCTTGTGTACTGTTGGTGGGAACACACACTGGTGCAGCCACTGTGTAAAACAGTATGGAGGTTCCTCAAAAAATTGAACATAGCATTACCATATGATCCAGTAACTCCAGTACTGAGTATTTACCCAAAGAAAATGAAATCACTAATTTGAAAGGATATATGCATCCCTGTGTTGAATAATTCATTCATTTTTATCAGGTGCATGGTCCTTCTCTGCAATCGTTTGATTGTTGTCTCCTAAAATCAGGTATAAAAATAGGATATTCTTTCCTTAACAGAGGAAAGAAGCTTTAGTAGCAGTAATATGGATTTGTGTCAAACATAGAGTAATGCACAGCTTAAGAATTGGCAAATGCTTCAAAGTAATACATACTGAGTTTTAGGCTTATGACTCTACCTTCCTGAAAGGGAAGGGAACTGTTCCCTTCCTTCAGGAATCTTGTTTCTCTCATTCTAAAAACGTTGGCAGCCCTAAACTTAAATTTTGGTTTCCACAGCTCTGGAAAACTGCCAGAATACTCTGCTGCTGGCTTATCTCCCTCTTTATAGTTGCTTCCTTCTCTCTTTTGGCTTCTCAACCTCTCATCTCAAGCAAAAAGTAGCAAATTCTTCCAGTAGGAAAGTGATATTCAGAATATACACCTCACTTCAGTAAGTTTCCACAAATCCTGACTGCATTGGCATTTTTACTCTGTCTTCAGATTGTGTGTGTGTGTGTTTGTATTTTTTTATGTTTAGTATTTTTAATTTTTTTAAAGTTCATTTATTTATTTTTGACAGAGACAGAGACAGCATGTGCATGGGAGGGGTGGAGAGGGAGAAAGAAAGAATCCCAAGCAGCCTCCATGCTGTCAGCACAGAGCCCAATGCAGGGCTTGAACCCATGAAACCGTGAGGTCATGACCTGAGCCAAAACCAAGAGTCGGACACTTAACTGACTGAGCCATCCAGGAGCCCCTGTGTGTGTTTTATTTGGATTTTTAGTTTCTCTTAGTGAAATGTGCTACCCCATCATCACTTGAAGCAGAAGCATTTTTACCTGCATATTATTTTGGACATCAGAACATTTCACATGAAAATTCACATTTTTTTTGCACTTGAAAATAACAAGTCATGGCAGCAGAGAATCCTTACTCCTTTCAACTCAGCAGGCAAGTTACCAAGACACGTAATCTTCACTACTCTATATTGTCCTTCACTCTTCCAGCTTCACTCACCGCTGTCCTCTGTATACCCCTCTGTAATCATTTGATTTTGCATCTCGTGAAGTGTATGGAGAGAATAGTATATTTTCTGTTCTTCAAAGCCACAGTACAGGAAAGGAGCGTCAGTGGCAATAAAAAGGATTTTTGTTAGACATAAAGCATCTTCCCATTACAGGCACTTTCCAGTAAAGGCAAGGCGTTTCTAGAACAAGCGTACTAGATGCTCCTTATATGGACTACAGATGATATTATGTCAGAAATTTGGAATTACTGAAAATCAGACTTATTAGGTGGACTTGAGGACTACACCTTTATTAAGAAAAGGACAATGTGCAATGATTCATAATAGAAAAGCCTGTATAGCAGTCATTCAGGGAGTTACTATAAAAGCCTGTCATTTTTTCAGGCATTCATACATGGAATATTTTTGCAGATTACTACATGCTAGCCTAGTTTCTAGGCACTCTGAATCAATGGTGGGCTTTCGTATTAGCAAGATGATAAAGACAGTAAATTCATAAAGAGACAAATACGGTAATTTCAGATAGTGTTAAGTATTTGTGGTAGGCAAAATGATGGCTCCTAAATATATCCATGTCTTAATACCTAGGATCTGTGAATATGTTGTTTTACATGGCAGAGGGGACTTTGCAGATCTTATTAAGGCTAAGGACCTTGAGCTGGAGAAATTATCCTGCATTAACCTGGTAGTCTTTAAAAGCTGAGAACCTTTCCTGGCTGTGGTCAGAGGGAGATATGACTACAGAAGAAGGATCAGAGAGCTTTTACATTGCTAGCTTTGAAGATGAAAGAAATGGACCATGAGCCAAGGATTTAGATAGCCTCTAAAAACTGGAAAAAGAAGAGAACGGATTCTCCCCTAAAGCCTCCAGAGAGAAATGCAGGCTTGCTTACACCTTTATCTTAGCCCAATAAGACACATGCTGGTCTTCCAATCTACAGAATTATAAGAAAATCCATCTGTGTTGTCCTGAGCTGCTAGGTTTGTGGTAATTTGTAGAACATTTGTAGAAAACTACTACAATACCATAAAAAAATACAGATAGGTTGTATATATACACTTACTATGTATGTAGTGTTTACATGCACTACATCTATAGTGATGTAGAAAGTGGTGGTGGTGGGGCTCCTGGTGGCTCAGTCAGTTCAGCATCTGACTTTAGCTCAGGACATGATCTCATGGTTCATGGGTTTAAGCCCTGCCTTGGGCTCTGTGCTGACAGCTCAGAGCCTGGAGCCTGCTTCAGATTCTGTCTCTCTCTCTCTCTCTCTCTTCCCCTCCCCTACTTGTGCACTCTCTCTCTCTCAAAAATAAACATAAAAAAAGAAGGAAAGAAAAGAAAGTGGTGGCAGTGGTGGGGAGGCTGTGCTATCTTGGGTATTGATTGGAAACTTCCGAGAGGAAATAGGGTGAGTAAGTGAGAGGACAGTGTAGGCAAAGTTTGTCATCAGAGAACTGGAAATAACACCAGTATAACTGGAGCTTAATAGAGGATTGAGGTGTGCGCCTTTATGGTGGTGGAGGGCAGTGTTGAAGGGATGGGAGATGAGGAAGGAGAAACAAGCAGTTGACAGATTGTGTAGGACATTGTAGGTCTTCATAAAGAGTTTAAATCTTATTTCATTTTGTTTAGAGAGTTTTTAGAAGGAGAATAATATAATTTTATTGACATTCTTGGGCCCATCCCCCAAGAATCTGATTTATTATGTTAATGAAGGCATCTGAGGATCTTCACTTGTTCAACTGCCACAGAGGTAGACTTTGGATCACACTGTAACAGACATTATTTCAGTTTCTGTTATCTCTTCTGGAATTTATTCTCTGGCTCATGCACATGTGTTTATTCCCCCCATTTCTCTTTCTTAGAGACACTGCCAAAATACATCATCTCAAGACCACGGGATATTTTTTAGGTGCTTCTATGTTGCTCATGGAGCATAGCCAATTCAGGACATCCAAAAGCTATCTCAGTGCACAGTTACTTAATTGAATTGAACAATATTTGTATACTATTTACAATTCTAAGTCACTATTTTTCCTTTTTCAGGTTGAAATATATATAATACACTTTTAATGATGCATGTATCATTGAAATTCTGTTTCTCTTGCTCTCACCTCAAGGAATATGCTGTATTTTATAAGAAAACTCCTAGTAAAATGAGTAGGCCTATAGCTAAGCTTGAGAAAGCAATATATTGTCTCTTGTGTTGAGGGATAGGGTGTGAGGAGAATAAAAGCGGAGACGTTAGGCTACGGAAGAATGTTGGTCTAAAATAGCTCAAACCTAGAAACTGCATTTAGGAAAAGAGGCTACAGTTTGGAACACGACAATATGGAGATAACTTTCCACCTTTAGACCTTTTCTTCTGTGTCAATAGTCATGCCTCTTGATTTAACCTTTCCTTCTCTTTTTCTCTCTTTCTCCCTCTCTCTCTCCCTCCCTTCCTTCCTGAGAAAGCACAAACAAGTGAGTGAGAGGCAAAGAGAAAGAGAACGAGAAAGAGAAGCGGGCTCACCTGAAGCAGGTCTCGTGCTTTTTACCCAAAGCGAAGATCGAGTTCACCTGAGGCAGGGCACGTGTTCACCAGAAGCGGAAGCGAGGGCTGGAGCTCAACGGAGGCGGGGCATTTGCTCACCCAAGGAGGTACTTGTGCTCACTGGAACCCCGGGCAGGAGCTCTTGGAATGTGGGACTCTGACTCCTAAACCGTGACCTCAAAGTCAGACGCTTGAAGGACTGAGCCACGCAGGCTCCCATTGACCTTCCTACTTCTTTAAAAATAACGCTGCAAAGCTCTCGCTTATTCTTATTTGACATGGAAGTTCCTCAGCGCTCCTAATAACTACCCCAGACAAGCGGGCAGCACGGAGAGGAGTCACTCCTTTTAGAGAGGTAACCAACTTTATCTGTCTTAATGTACACTTTGTGGTATTGTTGAAAGCCAGCGATATTTTTAACTCGTTAATCTTTCTTGCATCATAAGTATGTTCATTTGTGGGGGCTGATGGTTGCCAGGCGAGCTTCCTGTTTAGGGTGCTTTATTTCAGGTGTTGCACCAATTGCCTTTGTTTGTATGCAGAATGAGGCAGCTGGATGTAGAATTCTTTTCTTTCTAGTGTTTTCTTTTATCTATGACTTGGTTTTGGGATTTCGCTTAGATTTTTTTTTCTTACCACAGAGGAATTACCATTAAATGAAAGCATTAAGTAAAGTGAATGAATGTTTTTAGGTAATACAATCATGAGGATGTATCTAACGGAGGATAATTGAGGTAACTGTTTGGGTAATCCAGACTTTGGAACCCTTTCTGTTTTGTATACTGGTGTGGTCTAAATGCTCTGTGTCCTCCTCTGTCCCTTTAACAGCTGTTCTTACATAGTGTTGGGAACTCTCTATGTATCTCTTCACAGAACTATTTGGAAATTCCCGGTCTGAGTACATAAAGAGCACCAGAATAGGTGCTCTCCAATACCACACTGGACCAGAAGTCCAGCTATCCATAGTTTGTGCTTTCTAATTTATAATTCGTACTCTTTACTAAAGTGATCTCTGAAAAAAATACAGATTTGTTCTTGATATTTCTTCACTGGTAATAGAATTTCTTACCTTTGGGTAAGAAATTATAGAATTGCCATATAATTCATTGTCCAAACTAGGACAATTGGAGAGTAAAAGGAATGCTGGGAATAATTTTGCTTGGGCAACAGGCTCAAACAACTCATGTCCAGGAGAATGGGGACCCTAGGTTTCACTAACTAGACCGCTATCTTCAAACTCATTCCCCATCCTTCTTAGTCCCTGTGCTCCACTCATGCTGGGTACTTTCACTTCTTTAAAAGTCACTCTGAGATTGGTCTTGTCCAAATTCCAGCTCTTAGAGAGTGGTACTGATTGTCCCAGCTTGGTTCAGGTGACCTACTCTGGTACAGTCAACTACGGCTAGGGTGATGGATCAAGTTATATGAGCATCCATGCCAAGAGCACACATTTTTGGATGGGGACAATTACGGGGTGGGAGTAAAGGCATGTGCCCTAAGAGTTGTCTGAATATATCACTATGTGGTTTCCTTTATTAGGTCTCTGGTTTCCCAGAGAGGATTCTGGTGCTATGCTTTTATTTTTGCCCTTTGCTCTTTTAATTTCTGAATATCAAGTTACATATTTCATTTGGTTCTTTTGAATAGACTAATTTGGAATTGTTGTTTCCCTGATTTGTTTGAATTGAGTGGTTGTTTTTGGCATCATGTAGATGACACACTCTGATTGAATCTAATGAATCATTTATTTGATCAAAACATACGTACCAAACCAGTATTCTGAGGTTGACCCTTGCCATGAGGCCAAGGGGTTTATTCTGACATTGGATGTTTTTCTTTGGTAATCAGAGGGATTTTTTTGGTAGAACGTGTTTATTTTTCTGCATTACAGATTAAAATCAAATGCATATTATAATTCTCCTGATTTAGTAAT
The DNA here is from genome assembly GCF_014898765.1 of Herpailurus yagouaroundi. NCBI lineage: Eukaryota > Metazoa > Chordata > Mammalia > Carnivora > Felidae > Herpailurus > Herpailurus yagouaroundi. Next base: position 119,888,637 of record NW_024412377.1, on the reverse strand, counting down.
TCAGTTAAGCAGTTGTCTTCCCTTTGGTACAAAAAGCTAATTGAAGATAGACCGCCCCCCCTCAGAGTTAGGAGGCTTGAGTTCTAACTCTAGACTGAATCCTGTCCCTAACTAATGGTATAGTAGTAGGAAAGTCATTTAGCCTGTCAAATTGACCCTCCCTCATTTGTTAAATAAAAGAATTGATTAAAATTATTTCTAAGTTGTCTTTCAGACCTCAAATTTGGATATTTTATAACTGCCTGAGGAGGGGTCATATTATTTTTTGACTAGCAAAATTAACTGTGAATTTTGAAAATTTTTTGGAAAAATAAAACTGTGAATAACCTACTTTAAGAGAAATTTTTAGTGGAAATTTGGAGAGGATTTTTTTTTTTAATAATTAAACATTATAAGAGGAGTGACCCGAGTCCTGAAGTCACTGAATCTTTTAGAAGTCTGTTTTCTCTTCAGTAATGAACTTGAGTGCCATCTTGCTCCATTTTGTCTGGGGATGAAGACAGAAGAAAAGTGTCCAAAATGGCCACTACCCTGATTTTTGTTCAGAAAACTCAATTAGAGGGCAGAGCCAAGGTGCAGACCAGAGTAAGAGTCATTATTTTTTACAGCAAAATAATTTTGTACAGCCCCTGGCCGGAGAAGGAGACCTACATGTGACGTCTATTTCTGTGGCACATGGAGGGGACTGTAGGTGCAGAGAATACTTCAGGGAAGCCCAAGGTTGTCGGTGCACTAGACACAAATAGCAGTGATGCTCTTGAGCCTGTAATGCTGAGGCCCCAGAGCCCCCATGTGTGAAGGGAAGATGGATTGAAAGACAAGACCTTGGATGAACTGGAAATGCAGAACCACCTGGAGGCCATTGACCAGATGGCCCTGGAGTCCCCTGAGGTCCAGGTCCTGCAGCTGGAATGAGAGATGGCTCTGGCCACCAGCTGGAGCCTGGCCGAGTGCAACCTGGAGTTTCAAGGTCCCCTGGAGATAAGCTGCTCAAACCTCTCGGACATGTACCAGGAGCTGCGGAAGCTCGTGGAGCTGTGCCAGGAGCAGAAGGTGAAGCTGGAGAAGTTTGCTTCAGCACTGAAGCCAGAGACCTTGTTAGGTGTTCTGCAGATCGAAGGCACGAAGATTGAACAAAAGTTTGAGGCCATGGCCGAGAAGTTCCTGGAAGGCGAGGTGCCTTCCACCTTTCTGCCCTGTAAATGTGCTGCTTACAGTCATGTAACATATGGCCCAACACAGAATAAGGGAAATTAGAACAGTTGTTGAATAATAAAGGCCAGAAACTTCCAATGATGGTATCTCCAGGAGCATGAGGGAGGCCCTGACCCAAGCTCTTCCCTGCTTGGCATCTCCCATAATGAGAATAAGGACTACACCAGTTGTACAGCGACTTCCCTGGGAACGTCTCTCATGGCATCTGTTCACCACACACTAATGACATGAGCAGTATTGTTCTTGGTATAGTCCTCCCATGAGGGATGTGACCACATAGTGCTTCTTTCTGAAAGACTTCTGACAGCACTTAGCAATTCACAGACGTTTAATAAAGAGATCTTGGTGAAATGAGAGTCATTAGGGTACGTACTGTCAGCTCAGTTCACATGTTTCTCTGCTTCCAGATCTTCTGGATGTACTTTAAGTGTTGTTTTGGTTGGCTTCAGTTTTCAATGATGTCTCCTAATGGAAGGGAGTGGTTAATTTAAAACAGCAGATTTTTCAAGAATAATCTTGGCATCACTGCATATTCTGATAGCTTTTAACAAGGGTGTGCCTGATATTCTATCAGTTCAGACCAAGACTCCCCCACACACAAAAAGATGAACTGTGAAAACTAAGATGTTTACTCTTTCCCCTGAGAGCCTCCCAACTGAGAACTATTTTACCTTTCAAATTCATTGCTGAGAAAATAGAAAATCACATCGTGAATAGGAAGAGGGCCAGCCTAACACATTGGTAGCTTACCTTTCTCAGAGTCTTTGAAACTTCGTACCTTGTGTCCTGTTCAACTCAACACACAGCACTTACTGAGCACTTACTGTATATGAGGCATGGACTGGGAAGAGACAGATCTTGCTCTCACAGAGTGGACAGTCTACTGAGTAATTACAATGTGTTGTGACAAAGGCAATACAGAAGCTCAGAGCAGAGGTGAGGGTGCCAGGTAGGGAAGTCCAGGAGAGCTACAGAGAAGATGAAACATTTGAGGTAGGTTGGAAGGCTCATTAAAAGGGTGTCAGGCAGACAAAGGGTGAAGAGGTGAGGGAACACCATGAACATAGCCATGGAGGCGTACAAGTCAGCAACTGATTAAAGAACAGAGAATAACTAGAAAGAGAATAAGTGTAATGTGAGCAAAATCAGCAATGTTTAAAATCCCCAAGCAGTTGAGTAGACCCCATGAAAGACGTGAATGCCTGTTCTCACAGAACTTAAAAACTAGTTCGAGAGGCAAAAGCTAGGCATGTGAGAAAGAGCTAAGGATTCAAGGTACCAGATGCTAACAGATAGTGAGTACTTATGAAACATATGAACATTATATGCTACAGATATTTTGAGGACTGAGGGATTCAGGGCTCCCGGAGGGCATCTGTGGAGGCAAAGGGGAATGGGAGACAAAGCTGAAATGAGGATGAAAGACATAGTTTCATGTTTTTTTTTTTTTCTTTTCATCCTTAGAGACAGAGAGCATGCACATGAGTGGGGGAGACGGGCAGAGAGAGAGAATCTTTCTTTCCTTTTTTTATTTTTCTTTTAACGTTTATTCATCTTTGAGAGACAGAGAGAGACAGACAATGAACAGGGGAGGAGCAGAGAGAGAGGGAGACACAGAATCAGAAGCAGTCTCCAGCCTCTGAGCTGTCAGCATAAAACCCAATGCAGGGCTCGAATTCACAAACTGTGAGATCGTGACCTGAGCCGAATTTGGACGCTTAACCAACTGAGCCACCCAGGCGCCCCTGCTTTTTTCTTTTTAATGGCTATTTATTTATTTTGGGAGAGAGTGCAAGCAGGGCAGGGGCAGAGGGAGGGAGAGAGAGAGAATCCCAAGCAGGCTGTGTGCTGTCTCACAGAGCCCAACCTGGGGCTTGATCCCCCGACTGTGAGATGGTGACCTGAGCAGAAGTCAGGAGTCAGACACTTAACCAACTGAGCCACCCAGTTGCCCTCAGGCAGATTTTCCTAATATATCTCCTCCATTTCATAGGTTTTAATGTTGAGATCACCAAATTTACCTGGGACCCAGGCTGTTAATTTACACAGCATTACTGTGTCTCTCCACACATGCAAGCCCAGTTTTAAATGTTTGTTCATTGCAAAATAAAGAAACGCATAAAAACATAAAGGAGAAAAAAGGATTCATTTTATACCTTATAGAGAAAATTAGTATTAATATTTTGTGTATACAATTCTAGATTTCTTTTTTTTAATTTTTTCAATGTTTATTTTTGAGAGAGAGAGGTAGACACAGAAGAAGACACAGAATCCAAAGCAGGCTCCAAGCTCTGAGCTGTCATCAGAGTCCAACATAGGGCTCAAACTCAGGAACTGTGAGATCATGACCTGAGCCGAAATCAGACACTTAACTGACTGAGTCACCCATGCGCCCAACAATTCCAGATTTCTTACATAAACATGTTCCTCTATATAGAAATTTTAAAACAAAGATGAGCTTATTAATAGATTTCTTTGTAAATGTATTTTTATATTATGCTTTCCAGTTAAATACTTTGGATATCTTTCCAGGTCAGTAAATATTTACATCAGCATTTAAAGAAGCTGTACTGTATCATCTTACCATATTCAATGAACTATGGGCTCTGTGCTCTGTTCCTTTCATCTGTGTCTTTATTTAAACACCATACTTTTGATTCTTGTAGTTTAATAATATATTTTGAATTCAGGCAGTATAATGCCTCCATCTTTGTTCTTTCTCAAGGTTGTTTTGGTTATTAAAGGCCCTTTGTGGTTTTATAGAAATGTTAGAATTTTTTTTATTTGTGCAAAATTGCCCTTGGGATTTTGATAAGGAGTGTATTGAATCTCTAGTTACCTTGGTGTGGTATGGACATTTTAGCAATATTAAGTCTTTCAACTCATGAATGTGGAATATCTTTCAATTGATTTGTATGACTTTTAATTTCTTTCATCACCATTTTGTAGTTTTTCTTGTACAAGGCTCTTCCCTCTTGGTTAAATTTATCACTAAGTATTTTATTTTTTTCTGATGCTCTTTTTAATGGGCTGTTTTTATATTTTCCATTTTGTACTTTTTGTCATCGTTACTATATAGTATACAGAAACTGATTTTTTTGTATGTTCATTTTGTATTCTGCAGTGTTGCTAAACTTATTAATTGTGATACTTTATAGAATTTTTAGGGCTCCCTACATAAAGGATCATGTCTTTCATTGAACAAAGATAATTTACTTCTTCCTTTCCAATATGGATGGTTTTTGTTTGTTTTTGTTTGTTTTTTGTTTTTTGCCTAATTAGGAGTTCAAGAAGTGGTGGGAATGGGCATTTTTGATGTGTGTCAGGCTTAGAAGAAATTTCACTGTGGAAGCTAATGTTAGCTGTGGATTTATAATACATGGCTGTTACTTTGTTGAGATACATTCTTCTTAGATAGTGTGTTGAGCATTTTTATCATGAAATAATTTTGAATTTTGTTAAAGGAATTTTCTGCTTCATATGATTTTGGTCCTGTGTTATATTCACATGGTCATCTAATTTACTGTTTATGTATGTTGAAACATTCTCAGATCCCAGGGATAAAGTCCCTTGATGATGGTGTATTATCCTTTTAATGTGCTGTTAAATTCAGTTTTCTAGTATTTTCTGGAAGATTTCTGGCATCTATGTTTATCAGAGATAGTGGCCTATTATTTTCTTTTCCTGTCGTGTTTATGGTTTTAGTCTCCTAAAAACAAGTTTAGAAGTGGTGACTTCTCCACAATTTAATGGAGGAGTCTGACAAAAAAATGCATTAATTCTCTAATAAATGTTGGGTAGAATTCACTAATAAAGCCATCTGGTCCCAGGCTTTGCTTTGTTGGGAAAATTTTAATTACTGATTGAATTTTCTTATTTATTATTGGCCTGTTCATGTTTTTATTTTCTTATGATTCAGTCTTGGTAGATTGTATATTTTCAGGGGTTTGTCTGTTTCTTTTAAGTAATTCAAGTTTTTGGCTTATAATTGTTCATAGTAGTCGATTATAACCCTTTTTATTTCTGTAGAATCATTTGTAGAGCAAAAGCACTTTTGCTCTTTTTTCTTAGACAAATGTTTTCAATTTTGTTTATATTTTTAAAAATTTAACTTAGTTTTGTTGATATTTTCTTTTTCTTTGGTGTCTATTTCATGTATTTCTGTTCTAATCTTTATTATTTCCTTTTTTCTACTAACTGTGGACTTAGTTTGTCCTTCTTTTTCTAGTTCCTTGGGCTGTAAAGTTTGGTTGCTTACTGATAAACCGATTGGTTATTAAAAACTGTTTTGTCTAATTTCCATGTTTGTGAATTTTTAGTTTTCCTTTTAATATTGATTTCCAGTTTTATTTTGGTTTGTCAGATACCTGTCAAGATTTTAGTCTTAGTTTTGTTATGATTAGTTTTGTGATTAACATGTGGCTTTTTCTGTAGAATGTTCCGTGTGCTCTTGAGAACAATATGTATTCTGCTCTCTGGAGGAATGTTCTGTATATGTCTGTTAGATCCATATGGTCTGTAGTTTTGTTAAAATCCTCTATTTATTGCTTTTCTGCCTGAATGATCTGTCCATTATTTTAAGTTGGAATATTGAAGTCTCCTACTATTATTGTATTATTGTCTATTTGGTCACTTTAGTTTTCTTTGCCTCATGTATCCATGTGTTCTGAGGACACGTGAATATGTGCGATTGTTATATCTTCCTTGTGAATGACTCTCTTATCTTTATAATGTATCCTTCAAGCTCAAGTCTATTTTGTCTGGTGCAAGCATGGCCACTTCTGCCATTGCTTACCATTTTCATGGAATATGTTTTTGTATTCATTTACTTTCAGCCTAAGTGCTATCTATCCTATGTCTAAAGTGAGACTCTTGTAAACAGCATAGAGTTGTATTTTTTTTAAACCCATTCAGCCACTCTATGTCTTCTTATTGTGTAGTTGAAACCATTTATATGTAAAGTAATTACTGACAGAACGACTTACTATTGCTATTTTGTTAATTGTTTTTCTTACAACTTTTTTGTTCTTTTTTTCCTCTCTCTTCCTTTGATTTCTTTTTAGTGACATGGTTTTATTGCTTCCTACTGTTTTGTATATTTTAGTCATTTTTTTTTTGTATGTTCACCTTAGAGTTAAGGCAATCTATTTTAAGCTAATCACAACTTGAGTAGCATGCAAAAATCTACTCTTTTCATTCTCTTCGCCAATGTGTGTTATTGATGTCACAAATTATGTCTTTTATGTTGTGTACCGTTAACATATTTTTGAAATTAAAATTGTTTCTTTATATTTGGCCTGTAACTTCTATGCTAGAATTCAGAGTGATTTTCTCACCTCCATTACTGTAATACAGTATTTTTTATTTCTATATTTACCTTTACCTGCAAGCTTTATACTTTCATATGCTTTCAGTGTTGCTCCCTAGAATCCTTCTGTTTCAACTTAGAAGACCCATTTTTAGCATCTCTTATAAAATGGATCTAGTGCTGATGAGCTCCCTTTAGTTTATCTGGTAATGCCTTTAAATCTTCTTTGCTCTTGAAAGACAGTTTGCCATATATAGTATTCTTGGTTGGCAGTTCTTTTATATCAGAATTTTTAGCATATCATCCCACTCCCTCAGAATTTTTAATATATCATCCCACTCCCTTTTGTCCTGAAAAATTTGTTGATAACCTTACGGGGATTCCTGTATATAAGTCCGTTTTTCTTGCTGCTTGCAAAATTTTCTCCTTGTCTTTGATTTTTGACAATTTGATTTTAATGTGTCTATGAGTAGGCTACTTTAGGTAGGTTCTAGTTGGAGTTTACTGAGTTTCTTGAATATCAATGTCTTTTTACTTCCCCAGATAGGGAAAATTTTTAAGCTATTACTTCTCCAAATAAGTGTTTCTCCCCTTGCTATCTCTTTTCTCCTGCAATCTTCATAATGTGTACCTTGGTCCTTTGGGTGGTATCCCAGAAATCCCTTAGGCTTTCTTCCTCATTTTCATTCTTTTTTTTTTTCTTTTTGTTCTTCTGATGGAAAATTTAAATGATATGTCTTAGAGTTTGTTGATTCTTTGTTGTGATTGATCAAGTTTGGCAAATGCCTGTAGTGAAGGTTTCAACTCAATTACTGTATTCCTAAGCTCCATTGTTTCTTTATAAAAAAAACTTTTTTTTCTGCTTATCGATACTCTCATTTTGTTCATGGACCATTTTTTCAAGCTCGTTGCACTTCTTTATGATGGTTATTTTGAATTATCTGTGAGATAATTCATACACTTCCATTTCTATAGGGTTGGTTTCCGGAGATTGATTTTATTCCTTTGATTGGGCTTTGTTTCCCTATTCCTTCATGTGCTTTGTAACATTTTGTTAATATCTATGCTTTGAAAAACAGCCACCTCTTCAAGTCTTTAGGGAACTGGCTTTGTACAGGGAAAGATTTTTACCATTTATCATAGCTAGTGATTCTGAGGGTCTTTCAAGTATTTTCTGTTGATGCGACTTAGCTGGAATTGTATGTGTAAATTCCCAGTTAGAGAGATGAGTTGGTTTCTTTTTGGTGTTCATAATATCCTCTTCTCTGTGGTATCTGTCTGTGGTACTGCCTCTTCTGTGGAGCTGCTGCACAGGTCCTTTGTTCTCAGTGGTCCCGTGATTCTTGATTCTGCTGGACTGCATCAGTGCTGTGACAGGTGACACAAAAACAGTCTGTCCGCTGCCCCTCCCCCTGGGAAAACCCAGAACTTTGGATGTGTAATCTACTCTTTCTTTGCCCCCAGAGAGAGCCTCCTGAACTATATCATTCTCTGTTTCTGGAACCAGAGGGATTCTGGAGCATCAGTAAGCTACCCTGCTCTCTTGTTCTCAGCAGCCTCTAGGCAGTGAGAATGTCTGTCCCACGCAGCATCCAAAACAAATGAGACAGAAACAAGTTCTTTGAGCACTTGTCTGAAAAGCTGGAATATTGGATGTCTGTTCCAATTCTTTGCCTCCCCAGGGAGAATCTGGGAGTTGGGAGGTTTTCTGAAGCTCATTTCATACTGACCCAGGGGTAGGGACTGTGATGAGTGGGGATGTATTCCAAACCTTCACCTTTGTTTTCTCTAATCCCTGATCTAGTACCCTCTCCTGTCAGCACTTAGATTCAGATAAAATGCACGTCAGTCCTTCAGGCAGCCTCCTGAGAAGCCAGAACATTGCACATTTGCGTCAGTCTTTACCATCTCAGGGAGATGGTCCTTGCTTTGTACCACAAATTTTCCTACTGGTTTCAGTGTGGCTGGTTTCACATTCATCTGGGGTGCAGGAACTTCTTCAATGTTTTCTGAAATGCTGACAAAGAGAACTCCCTATATTGTTGTTGAATTGATACCTTTGTAGGGAAAAAGAGGATCTGGGACTTCCTCGTTGACCATCTGGCTGTTTTGAACTTGAGTCTTACCCTAAATCCCCAGTGTTGTGAATTTTTAAGGGCTGGGACTATGTAAGACTTATTTATGTTTTCTATGGCCGCTATACAGTAAGTGCTTATTAAATTTTTGATGGAGGATTATAAAGTACATCAAGCTAGACATAATAACATGGCTGTGTACGTACCATTGGCATCCTATCCTCACTTGGATAGCATGAGTCTTTGAAGAAGTACCTAAGAGTGGTAATTTCCATTGTTAAGCTGTTTCATCCAAGTTCATCCATGATTTTTTAAAAAAATGTTGATGTTTTCAGACTGATTGAACAGGAACTCAATGGGACTTATTTTATTAATTTTTTTTAAATACACTAGTCATTAACTTCATGTCATTAACTTACAGAGCTAGGATCACAGGATTATTTGGCCAACAATTTAAAGATCATCTAGCCAACTACTCCTACACTTAATTTTACAAATGAGGAAACCAAGGCCTGGGGATTGTAAAGGTTGTTCAGAAATGTCACTGCTAATTAGAAGAGAAGCAGTTACTAGAGCTGTGGCCACCTTGAATCTGGGTCTTTCTAATGTACTCAAACCATGTCTCAAGTCTGGAATAATTAAGATGTGCAAAAAATGCCTCACATTGGTTGAGTACAAAATGTACTTCAAAGGTGAATTTAGTATTCGGAGATCATTATTTCAGATCTCCAGCTGTTACAGAACAAGTCTGCTGAAAACTCCAGCATTAACAGATGTCTTCTAAGCAGTTACTACTAATAATTGAAATAGAAACAACAGTGTTCAATTAGTCTACAAGAACAATACACACACCCACACTTTTTTTATCCTCACTTTCATAGGTATTGATGCATCATTGTGGCATATTGAATGAACATTCTGAATGAGAATATTGAGGAAAAATATTTCAAATAGAATATGTGCTGGGGATATGAGATTAAACTTTAAAAAACATTAACTAAGTGGCACATTTGGATTAGTTATTTGGGGGAAAATATATTTGTGAGTGCAAAGAAATAAAACAAAGATGATTTTTAGTAGGCTGTGTGTTTACATGGTAAGGTTGTATGAGAGATTTGGTACTAGGGAAAGAAAAGATGAAATGACTGAACATATTCAGTGATAGTGAACACTCCTTCACTATCCAGAACAATTCAGGGCTAGGTGGTTCATCTCTGATTTTGATCAAGGTTAGATGTTTACTAATCTAAGCAAAAGCCTTAGTATGTCTTTTCATTTATTTAGGCATTTCACAAATACTTACTGAAAATCTATTATTTTCTAATTACATATATGAAAGGTGAACACATGATGTGATCTGATATCACCATTTTATTTTAAAACATAAAAAAAGTGTTGAGTGTTAGGTATGTGCCAAGCATTTTGCCTATATGATCTCACTTAAACCTTAAAAGGAACCTTATACAGAATTTTCTATTATTGATACTTGTAATTCACAGGAGAACTGATAAAGAGATTTTATAACTTGTACAAGGTCAGATAATTAGAATTTTAAAGAGTAAGAATGAAACTAAGAGTTTGAATCCAGAATATGTTCTCTTAACTACTCTAAGATACAACTCCCCTAGGTACACCTAGAAAGTAGACACTGGCTCTTAAATTGTAGCAAGGGGGGGCCATCATGAACTCTTTTTGGAATGCAATGAAATGACACTATTGTCCTGTAACCTAGAAAAGAAATACAATGATACACATATACATGCATTTGAAATATATTTCACTGAATGCTTTTGAATAGCTTGCATATTCAAGGAGCTTGCATAGGATGAGAAGAAATGAAGCTCTAATGTCTAAAGTTGAGGCCACATGAGGGAAAAAGCCATACTTGAGTTCATTTCGATACCTGTGTTGTTATACATTCGGCACCTCCAGCTTTAACATCTACTCCAAGGTCACTGAGGAAGACTATAACTAGTGCCCTTCTCCCTCCATCACAAGCCAATTCTCCCTACATGTCACTGAATGGAGAACCCTGTTCCTAAAGATAGATTAGAACACATTTAAGTGAGTCCAGGTCAGTGAATCATCAACAGGAAATCATAAATGAATTATTTTAGAAGGAGAATGAGAAGACATGGAAAAAGAAAAATAATCAATTTTCTTTAAGGACTAAGAAAATATTTTGACATTAATGTATTCCTATTTGTTTTCAGACTTTGTTAAAAAACAATAAAATTTGAAATCTATGTCAGTATAATTATTTATAATTTAGTTTCTCTAGTTTATTTAAAAATAACACAGGACTCAATGGATTCCTATGTTTTTCACTTTGATCTTGGGGAGAAAAAATATATATATTTCTTAAACTTTGTACAACCCTGAAAATAATCCATGGATTTGTTGTTCAGAAAAGAACTTAAAGAGAATGTTTATCTCTTTTTTCTACATGAAGTAATCTGTTTAAGTTTATTATTTATTGTGACATTTAGGAACTTTTGAGGACCTTGAAAGGAAATTCTAACATTAACACACAGAAAAATCAATTTGATGAATGCAGGGTTTGGATTCATTTTATTTTGGGGTGGAAAATACATGTGAAATATGAGCTTGTAAGTTTTATTAATCTTTTTATCCTTGGGGCCTAAATGCTGACATTTCTCCATTAGGCACTTTAGAAGTTACAGTGATGGACAATCTGTCAGCGGGCCTCAGGCCATGGGCCCTTCTAGCAGCCTACTGGTCTAGTGATCAATATGATATAACTTAGTGAATGCTCCTGCTGATATTGTCATCACATTGTAACTTGGAAAGAATACAAATCTAACCAGTCTAATTTGCTGTGATATTTATTTATCCTCAGGTTTGCTTTTCTTGGAAGGTTTCTTTTCCCCCTAGTTCCTAATAAAATATCTTATAAAGTTTATACAACACAACATAGCAAAACAATTATGATATTGGTGTTTGGAATAAAAAAAAAAAAAACCCAGCTGTGTGAACATGGGCACATTACTTAGATATCTGTCTGAGTCTGTTTCTCTAAATCTAAGAGTAAGACTTACTAGCCTAAAGTTGCTGCAAACATTAAATGTGCTAAAGCATATAAAACAGTGCAATGTATGACACCTAAATGGTGTTCAGAAAATGTTGTCTGTCATCTTATTATTCTTTCTAAGTTAAAAAAAAAATATATATATATATATTTAAATGCCTCCAGCAGGACCCTTTAACATGAAATATATTAAAATAGTGTGTGAGAAAGAGTGCTTGACTTCAAGTAAAAAATTTAGGGTTCTTGCCTCAATACTATCATTGATTAGTGGACTATAGGATCCCAAACTAGAAAGTGAGGTAGTTATGCTAGAGGCATTCATTCAAAAATATTTGTGGAGCCCTACTATGTATGAAACACTGCACTAATCACTACAGATTCAGTTCTTTTTTTTTTTTTCAAACTTTTTTTTTTTTTTTTTTTTTTTTTTGGGGGACAGAGAGAGGCAGAGCATGAACAGGGGAGGGGCAGAGAGAGAGGGAGACACAGAATCGGAAACAGGCTCCAGGCTCCGAGCCACCAGCCCAGAGCCTGACGCGGGGCTCGAACTCACGGACCGCGAGATCGTCACCTGACTGAAGTCGGACGCTTAACCGACTGCGCCACCCAGGCGCCCCCAGATTCAGTTCTGAACAAGATAGACAATGTCCTCCCTGCCCCCATGAAGCTGCCATATTAGTGGGAGAGACAGGGAAACTCTATTTAAAAAGTACATAAATAAGATAATTTTAAAATAGAAAGCAACAACTACTGTAAATATAAGTAGATTATGAAAATTGGATAGGGTAACTATGGGCAGGAGGATTTACATTAGATACAGTGGTCAGGGAATGACTTTGTGAAAGTGATATTTGACCCATTGACTTAATTATGAAAATGGTCTGGCTGTGGAAAGATCTGAGGAAAGAGCATGCCACACAGAGAAAACAGTGGGTGTAGGGGCCCTGTGTCAGAAGTGAGTTTGCCACAGTCCAGAAACATAAAGAAGATCATTGTGACTGGAATAGAGTGAGTCAGGAAAGATGGTAGATGATCAGGTTGGAGATACGACCAAGATCTGTCGATGATTGAATTCGCTTACTACTTTTATTTTGAAGTTCATAAACATGGGCAGTAACTCTGATTTTTTCCATAACTGAGAAGGGAATGAGATGGTATATTATTGATAAGAACTCTGGGCTTACACCAAGTATTTTTAATTCCTTTATGTGCCATAAACAGAGATAGAAAACAGTGCACCATAGAATTTTTTTTGTGTTCTGCTACATTATAATTATCAAATGGTACACTTATTTCCATTATCATCAAGACTAAGAAAGGGACCATGTCCCATAATTTTTAGAGCCAAAGAGAGAGATAGAACTAGAGTAATTATAAATTTACTAAATGATTAAAATATATTCCTTTCAAATACATTAAAATGTATTTAAGTCTTGAATTTAAGTCTTGTTTCTGCTATGTAGAATGTTGCTTCTTTTACACTAAGAGATTAATCTAGTGATGTCTATAGATACAACAGTAACTTGTTAATGAGATACTGATTTTTAGAATTAAAACCATAGTACTATCATATTTTCAATCTAAATTAATGCTTCATTAAACTAATTAATAACATAAGAATAACTTGAACTTTTAGCGATTGTAATTAATCATAATCACATAGTATTCCTGTACCAATCCATAGGTGTAATATGATCTTATAAATCAAAAAAAAATTACATACAAATAAAGTACGCTGTCATTTTAATTATTTTTTTTCTTTATCTCTAACACTTAAGCTCTGCTACATGGTCCTTAACAGATCACTTCCTATCTCTGGACAATAGTTTATTCCAGAAATAAGAGACTTGGACTAGATATCTAAGATCTCATATTTACCTCTAAAAATGTTGTTTTGAGAAGATGGCATTGCTTTGCAAGAAAATGACCCCAGGCATACCCACTGTTTCTTTTAACATCTATATGCCTGTAGTCTCAAATATGTATCTCTGGTGACATTTAGCCTTCCTATCTAACAATTAACTGTATATTTCACCCTAGGTACGTTGCAGGTGCCTATATTGCAACTTGACTAAAATAGAACTCTTGATCTTTCTCATCAACTGTATTCTTCTCATTTGAATAAATTAATAGAACGAACAGTCATTCAGCCATTCAAGTCAAATATCAAATCTTCTTGTCCCATAGGTAATTGCTTAATCTTATAGATGATGTCTCCCAAATATCTTACCAAGCCACCCATAATTCTCCTCACTGTCCTACCATTAGGCTACAACCTCATCTTCTGTTACCAGGGCATCTAAAAACCAACTAACAGCTTTCACTATCCTCCATCACTGCTCTCCTACATTCCTTTCTCTTCACCATCTCCAAAGCAATCCATTTGGAAGGCAAAACTAATGATGTTACTTTTCAGTTTAAGCTCCTTTTCTGGCTTCTTACTATGCTAACATCCCAAATGTTACAGGTGTCCTTGATGGCACCCCAACTTGGTCTGTGCCTACTTATTAAGCTTTATGTTTTGCCACTTTGTTCTTTAGTACTGAGATCCATCCACCCTCACTCTTACCTGGGATTGTGCATACTGTGGCTAATCTTTTGGGGAAATTATTCTTCCCAACAGTTTCTTCTTTTTGCCTGGGATTTCTATAATTTAGCTTTAAAATTAGATAAATCATATCCCATATTAAACTCTCTAATGGCTTCCCATTGCAATTAGAATAAGATATATACTATTTCATTTTATAGAATAAAATGCATTTTCCTGTAAGGGTCTACATGTTCCTGGCTTAGTTCTATGGCTGGTCTCATAAAATAATCTCCTTTAACTACAGTTATATAGAATATACTAGGACACTTGTGAAAGCGAAATGAGATGACAAAACACTTTTAAAAATTAAATTATAGGGGTGCCTGGATGGCTCAGCCAGTTGAGTGTCCGACTCTTGATTTCAGCTCAGGTCATTAACCCAGGGTTGTGGGATTGAGTCCCACATCCGACTCCACGCTGAGTGTAGAGCCTGCTTGAGATTTTCTCTCTGTCTCTGTCTCTCTATCTCTCTCTGCCCCTCTCTTCTGTTTGCACTCTTTCTCTCTGAAATAATAACAATAATAATAATAATAATAATAATAATAAAAATACATGATAAAGTATTCACTTATTGACCAACAAAATGGGTTCATTTTATTTTTGAATTGTTAAAATATTTTTATTTAAAAAGATTCAAAATTTAAAATTTTGATAGATGAGACATCAGACTAGCATAGTCATCTTACTAGTTCATTGTCTTCTACTCACACAGCCTTTCTTTTATGCTTTCCACAAATTAGTGCCTAATTAACATCAAGCCCTCTTTTGAGCACTTGAAATACATAAATAAAAAAGCTAGTACAAAAATTCCCTGCCTTAATGGATTTTAAAGTGGAGAAAAAAATTAATGAGTAAACAAATACAAGATGATAAGTGCTCTACAAGACAGAGTAAGGTAGAATACCATTGTCCAGTAGAAAGTTCTGCAATGATTAAAATATTCTCTGTGCAATCCAACAAAGTAATCACATTTGCAAGTGGCTAGTGTTACTGAATAATTAGATTTTTATTTTTATTTAATTTTAATTGAAAGTTAAATATATGTTTGGCTGGCGGCTCTCATATTGAGCAACGCAGGGTTTGGACAATTCTTTGAAGTGTTGGTAGTATTTCAGATACTCTTGGCCATAGAAAGTCTCTTTAAGGAAGTGACATTTTGACACATGTAATGAATGTGGTCATGGAATTATCCCTAGAGGGATCTAGTAAGAGGCTGGGTAGGACAAAAACCAGGAAAAGGGAACCAGGAGGAATTTCTTGAGGAAGAAGCAGCTGTTACATTTGAAGGAATACAGGTCAATACAGCTGGAATATAAAGAGCAAGAGGAGTGTTCCATGAACACCAGAACCCATTCTGGCACCAGGGTTGCCATAGTTCTTCCTTGCAGAAATATTCTTGACTAAGATCTTCATTCACTTGGCTCCTATACATCATTCTCATCTCATTTCAAATTTACATGATCATCCCACCACTAGTCAAGGTCTCATGGTTTAATAGTATGTATCACTATCTGAAATTCCAGTATCTATTACTTTCTCACTTGTTTACTACTTTTCTCCCCAACTAAATTGTAAGTTTTTTTTTGTTTTTGTTTTTTGTTTGTTTGTTTGTTTTTGCGGGAACCTTATCTGTCTTATTTAGTATCATCCCTTAGTTTTTAGGATAGTTTCAGGCATATAATAGGTACAGAAACAGTATTTGTTAACTAATGAGTGAAATTCACCACTTACACCTCACATCCTAGGGGAAGAACTCCCTAATTTCGTGGATAAAAAAACCAAACAGCAGTGTGTTCCTAAATTACAATATCCATATTTATATATTCTTTGATATCCATGTACCACAGTTGTAGTTTTTAATAGCTTTATTGAGATGTGACCAATGTACAAAGAACTACACATATCTAATATGTACAGTTTGTTAAGTTTAGATAAATGCAAACAACCGTGATAATATCTCCATGGTCAAGGTAATAGACAAAGCCAACATTTTCCATCATTTCAATTTGTGTTTCTTTGCTGGTGGTGGTAGTTTTTTTTTCTTTTCATATTTGTGTTGTTTATTGTTGTTTTATAAGGCCACCCGACATTAGATTTACCCTCTTAACAAATTTTCAAGTGCGCAACACCATGTGGTTAACTGTGGGCACTATGATAGATGCCAGATCTGTAAAACTTGGTTATCTAGCATAACTTCCACTTTTTACCTTTGAGTAATTACCCATTCCCCTACCTCCAAGCCCTGCAACCACTACTGTATTCTCTACTTCTATGTTTGATTGTATTAAACCTCATAGAAGTGGTATCATGCCATATTTGTCCTTCTGTCACTGGTATAATGTCCACCAGGTCCATCCATGCTGTCACAAATGATAGGATTTCCTTCTCTTTTAAAGCTGGATAATATTCTATTCAATGCATGCACCATATTTTCTTTATCCATTGTTTTATTAATGGACATATCTTGGCTATTGTAAATAATATTGCAACAAACATGGGCATACAGATAACTCTTTGAGATATGTACCCAAAAGATGTATTACAGGGTAAAATGGTAGGTCAATTTTAGTTTTTTAAGGAACCTCCATACTGTTTGCTATAGTGGCAGCACCATTTTGCATTTGTACCAAAAATGTACAAGGGGTCCAGTTCCTCTATAATAATAATAATATAATAATAATATCCATCCTAATAGCTAGGTGGGAAGTAATAGCCTATTGTGGTTTGATTTAGACACATAGGTGCTAGAATTTGTATTTGGAAGAAAAAATAAAAATAATAGGAAATAGCAAGATTAAGGAGAGGCTGGTGGTTAATGGAAGACAGTGTAGCAAATTCGTACACAGAGGTAGAATGGTCCTAACTTCCTTTGCTTCCTGTCAGCTTTCCACTTTCAGTAATGTTTTATTGGACAGTGATTTTGTATGGTGGTCTTTGCATGCACTCTTACTCACCGTACGAAGGAGCATCTGAGTTAAGTCTCTGTTGTTGGCAATGATTCATGCCTTAGCCAAATGAAAGATTTGGTTTGCTCAAATGATTCTGGACGATAGATAAACAGAACTTGAATTCATGAATGTCCTAACTAATTCCCTTCTTTGGGACTTAATGTTTGTTAGTTGACATGTTTATTTTTTAATATCTGTAGAAGCTGCTTAAGGAGATCTTTGCTACTGCGATCTAATACCACCAGAGAACTGGCTTCAGAAATAATACTAGCCTTTGTGAGTTTGCAGCCTGTCCAGCTGAGTGGGATTTAATCCCACTTCCCCTAACGTGGCACCATGGTTGTTTTCTCTCTGCATGGGCTGCCCCACTCTCCTGCAACTGCTCTCTTCACTTTGGGTTCTGAGCGTTTCTCATGGAGTTTCAGCTCCTGACTTCTGAAGTGCTGTTTTTCTGCTAACTGTAATCCAGTCTTCCTGTAGCAACAGGTTGCTCATGAGCCAAACTAATATTTTCCTTTGCATTCCTCAGAAATCTAGAAGAGGTTTTCATTTTAGCCATCCAAAGCACTTTGCAAAAGAAGATTTTTTTTTGTGAGTTCTCTTAGCTTATATAGAAAAAATCTCTTAGTATCAAGTAGGAAAAATTAGGCAGGAAAAAAAGAAAGTGAATCATTTAGCATCAGGTAGAACCAGAATCAGAAACTTACTTCCCTTTTGGTAGTCTTAAACTATGTTCCCAAACTATGTTCCATACTTTATTTTTATAGTGGGTAAATGCCTGGGCTCTGAAGACAATGGCCTCACTGCACTTCACACTCTGTCACTTACTAGTTGTGCTGACCTGAGAGAAATGGTGAGGTCCCCTCACCCTCACTGTCCTCATTGTGGGATGAGGATAATGAATGTAACTGTTTCAGCTTTTGTGATGATTAAATGAGATAGTATATGTAAATCATTTGGCATAGTGCCTAGTACACATTAAGTGCTGAAAAATATTTCCTATTATTGTGGTAGCAGTGCATAACATGATAAATGGCTCATTAAAGTTAAGTCAGGTCAAATTAGTAATGTTCAGTTAGGTGCCTATTCCTAGTACTTGGCTATAAGTCTCCAGAAAATGCAAAAGAAACAGAATACAGCCTTCAATTTCATGATGCTTGCAAAGGAATTGGGTGGAAAATGTTACCAATAAAATGTTACTCACTTAATAAATAATTGAGTGTCTTCTAAGCCTTTATGATAAAACAAGGATTCCTACTCTAGTAGAGTTTACAGTCCAGCTTGGGAGACTGGTCATGATCAGTAGGCTTAATAAACAAGTTATTTCTATAGTATGAACAAATTCTATTTTAAAAAGAATGGATTGGAGGAGTGCAGTTGAAATAGAACAGTTAGGTAGGGCTCATTGAGAACATAGGATTTGACAAGACTTGAATGCAGCGATGTAGTTAGTGAGGCATTTATGGAATCTGAGGTTCGCTGTGTGTTAGAACATCCAATCTGTGTCTTGTGTTCCCTGGAATAAGTAAGGACTCAAAGGAGAATAGAGACAATAGCACGGTAGAGTTTTGGGCTCATTTACATGTTCATTAAACAACAGTTTATATATAGAGTGATTAGTGAGTACTAGTTAAAAGAGAAGGTTTTAAGGAGAGAGCAGTATCATGAAATAAAGTCGATCATGTGACTCATGGACCACTATGCCTTTTTCCCATTTCTGCATCTGTAACAAAAATTATTAATAGATTATATCAAGCATAGAAGAACCTCAGAATCCCTCTTAATATATCATTCCAGGAAACCTAAACCAAACATCTCACAGTTGACTTGTGAGATGAGGTTTCTTTTCTTTTTTTTTTTTAAATTTTTTTTCTTCTTTTTTTCAACGTTTTTATTTATTTTGGGGACAGAGAGAGACAGAGCATGAACAGGGGAGGGGCAGAGAGAGAGGGAGACACAGAATCGGAAACAGGCTCCAGGCTCTGAGCCATCAGCCCAGAGCCCGACGCGGGGCTCGAACTCACGGACCGCGAGATCGTGACCTGGCTGAAGTCGGACGCTTAACTGACTGCGCCACCCAGGCGCCCCAAGATGAGGTTTATTTTCAATCTCTGTGCTATAATTCTGCCAGGCTTTATCTACATTTAGGACAGATCTGCTATCAGGAGTCTTCCGACATTCTGATGTACACATAGGTATTTTATGTTTCTTCTTGTACTTTTATTTTATTTCAATTCCAGTATAGTTAACAAACAATGTTATTTTCGTTTCCTGTGTGCAATATAGTGATTCAGCACTTCCATACATCACCCAGTGCTCATTACAAGTGCCCTTGTTAATCCCCACCACCCATTTCATTCATCCTTCCCATCCACGTCCCCTCTGGGAACTGTCAGTTCTCAACAGATTAAGTCTGTTTCTTGAAATATTTATTCTTGTATTAAGAAAACGTTCTCCAATAGTCACTTGCCACAGTGATTTTAGACCATGGAATATTTTGTTCACTGAAAAATGAACCTCCAAAATGGGGTGCCTGGGTGGCTCAGTTGGTTAAGTGTTGGGCTTTGGCTCAGGC
The DNA here is from genome assembly GCF_014898765.1 of Herpailurus yagouaroundi. Lineage (NCBI taxonomy): Eukaryota > Metazoa > Chordata > Mammalia > Carnivora > Felidae > Herpailurus > Herpailurus yagouaroundi. The sequence goes on along the minus strand of NW_024412377.1, from coordinate 119,868,877 downwards.
TGTAATCTCATTTTTGGTGATTTCAAGCCCCAAATTGGGCTCTCTCTTGTCAGTGCAGAGCCCACTTCAGATCCTCTGACTCCCTGTCTCTCTTCTCCTTCCCTCCTTGTGCTAGCTCAAAAATAAAAAAAAAGCATAAAAATTAAAAAAAGAAAAACATTAGAGCATTGTGCATAAATGTAGTGAGTGACTGCCCACATGATGTAATGAAGAATACCCATATCCAATAATCTGTATCATAGATATTTTATGATAGCCAACACTTCCACAATTATAGATCCATTTATTTATGTTAATATGTTTTAACATGGCTCAGTGCTGTGTGGTTTGATATTCTCTCCATTAGTGCACCTGACTTAGTAATACTATGCTTTCTATCCATATGCTCTCAACCTAGAAGTTCCGTCCAGCTCCTAAAGCAGTGATATTAGAATCCTGGTACCTTATGTGCCTTTTTTTTCATGTCCTTAATTACTTCTTGCATCCCCACTTGATCGAGTTAAAAAGCAAGCGGCTCACCTCCTGTACTGCCTAAGTGGCATGTGAAATTGCAAGAGTTCCCACAATCTGTAAATAATTGTTCAGGACAGAAAATGCAGCCCTGTATTACTGGTTCAGGGGCTTGGGCTTCTTAAATATGATATAAAAAATCAAAAGTGAATCAAAGTCAATTGCCTTCAAAAGAAAAAAAAGTGAGTTACCTCATCATTATGGAACATTATGAAAGAAAAGGCTTTTTTCAGGCTACAATAAGGTATTTGGTCCAAGAGCGGGGGGGGGGAAAATGTTTACCACCAGCAACAAATTTCATTAAGTGAATATCACATTTATGGGAGAACTGAGTCTTTACTGAAGCTGTTGCCCTCCTTCCTGCCAGGTTGGACCATGGTGCCTAAAAGCAGGTGTTTATGGCCTTTCTAGTCTCGACATGGCCTCTTTAAGTGGTCACAAACTCAGGAATCACACTTTGTAAGGGATTGGCTTGGTGGGGGGCAGTGTATGGGAAAATATTTTGGAAAGGGTTCACAATCCCACAGGAATCAAGCTTACATGGCAAGGCCACTGAAGACCTGATCAATCCTTGAAGTAGTTGTGATGATCCTGTGTTTCGTGTATGCATAAGTCGAAGCATGAATTCAACTAAAATAATGCACACACAAATACACATGCAGGTTGATAGGGAGGGAGGGAGAAGGAAGGATTCTACAGGCAGAATGTAAAACAGATGAGTAATGATTATATTTAAGTCAAATCTGAAAAACAGGAAGTCTATCATTGGCAAAACAAAATAATGTGTTGTAAGTAGACTAGCTTAGATGGGTATCAAAATGCAAGTGTCTATGTATAAGTGAGTATGTGGTTTTCCAGATAGGCTCCAATCTACCACTGGTATTTAGAAGGATGATTGGTTTACGTCCACAGGCTCTGGAGGAAAGGCTTCCAATCACATAGAGAGTTCACAGTATTGGAAATTAGAAAACGTGGACTTGCCTTTGCTTCTGTTATCACCAGGTTGTGTTATCTGGGGCCATGGTCCTTTTCACTCTGAGCTTCTGTTTGATCATTAGTAAAGTGAGAGCTTATGGCTGTCACTATCCTTAGAGCTCTAATTCTAGGTTCTAATTCAAAAATACGTGCATACATATACATATTTTTATTTTCAGGCAACTAGGGAGGACTTTTTATCCTGGCAAAAGGCCTGTTTAGCATTTTCTCATGTAATTGTTAAAATAACCATTTGGGTGAAATAGTACTATCATTCTCATTCTGCAGGTTAGGAATCAAACTCGGGCAGGCTGTGTTATCTTGCTTGTGGTTAATCTGTTACCAGGGGGTGAAGAGGAATCTTAAATCTAAGCTCCTAACATAAAGATAGTACTTTCAACTACTGCATGCTTCTGCCCCCTGTACTATTATCTGCTGCTCTCAAGATGACATTTTGATATGGCCCAAACCTCTAAAATAATTTCTGCAGCCCACTGGGGTATATAACTTGGTGCAGATAGGACCTAGGTAGCTCTGGTGAGACATGTGTATATATTCAGTACTGCTGGTATAAATCTCTTAATATGGGAAGAATCAGGAAGTAATGGTCTTGCCATTCTGTGGTGGCAGAGCTGAGGGATGGAATGACTAATGATTAAAGAATGATTGTCAGTCTTCAGCCACGTCATGAGCAATTCACTCCCTGTATATACACTGCCTGTGCCTCTCTATAAATGTATTAAAAGTCAGTACCTCCACCAGAAAAATCTATTTGCATCTATAAACCCAATAATTGTTCTAATTGCATTAGCAACTGAAGATTATGGATAAAGTCTTATAAGGGGTGCTGTGTGTTTTGAAGTGGGATCTTCCTACATTACTAGTGAATACTCATTCTCTAAAACTTTCATGTTACTTACATCCTGTTACCATCACTCCCACTGCTGCCATCCTCACCCTCCTGGGGTAGCTCCTTCCACATTCTGTTTGTAATTGGTTCTGATTTAGAATTGCTGTTAACTTAAATTCAACTAATCGCTATTAAGTATCAATTAAGTGCAACTTAATATGAAACATTAGAAAAAGGAAAAGATACATTGCATAGAGGTGTGGTATGGGTCATAAGTATTTTTGTGGCACTTGAAATCTATCTTTTAGTGGATTAGGTAAAAAAAAAAAAAAAAAGGAGTGTTTGGCTCTTGGATTTAGTAAAGGATTCAGAAGAAGAGTTCCCTTTAGTGTCTGCTGAATCTAGGGGTCCAAAAACTGTGGTCTTGTTTGTTTTTCTGTCACTCAGCTCTGCTTCCCTCTGTGGGTATCGTCTTTACTGACTTTGAATCTCTGGCAGTATCTTCCTATGTTGTGGGAAAGAGACCACCAGAAGCCTATGCCGTTATAGCTCATGAACCAGAAGACAAATTTCCCTCCAGTGCTTTTGTGTATGTCTACACACTCTTGAGATCATCTCTTCGCCAGGAGTAAGGGGCACTCATTAACTCCCAGGTCCTTTTTGTGGATGGAAAATGATTCTGCATCTGTGATAGAGAGCATTACTGACAGAATGATACAGAGAAGTTTGTCTGTTATTTAGGAATATTTACTTACTCCACCAAAGTGTTTGAAGCACCTGGAAATAGTGGTGAAGATAAGTAAATTGAGGTAAGAATTGAGCATAAACTCAAGCACAATGGTAAGAAAAAATAGGCTTATTGGCAAAAAACCAGGGGAATGATGGAAACCATAAAGAGGAAACAAAACTGTTTACAGTTACACGTGTTGAGTCAACTGGATGGAGACTATTAACTATTCAGGGAGAGATATTATCAAATAATTTGAGTCAATCAAATAGTAGAACATTATACTTTGTGTCCTTCATGTCAACTAACTCTCACTTGGACTCTCCCTCTAAGCCCCTGTGTGTGAATTACTTTTTTCCGACATGTGAATACTTGCATGGAAATAGCTCTTATAGAACCTAGTTTGAGATCTTGTTTAAACCTTAAGGAAGCACAAAACCCAAATAGTTAAGCATTAGAATCACAGTTATGATTGGAATATTATTACAAATTTGCTGCTTCTAACAACAGCCACCAAGTTACTGCAGAACTAATTTCCTCCTAGATGATGATGACAGTTGTTGTGGTTTGAGGTAATGAAGATCTGGATGCTTGTGAGATGTGGAAAACCAAAATGAGTGAAAATAGTCCTGGGTTCAGTCAGTCTCATTTAAAAATTGGCTTTAAAAGCACTACTACTTAAACAAGTTGCCATCGTTAATGCTATTATGTCCTTTTCAGAAATGCTGTTGCTCCTAATTTGAAACAAGTGCTTCCTTTCAGGCCAATTAAGCAGATGAGTAACATTTCCGAGGACCACATAGTTAACATATTCAGTCTACAGCAAAGTCAGGGATGCTAGATATGATGGTTTAGAATTTGCACTTCCAGAAATAACTCCTCTCTTTACTCTGGGAAGACACTCATTGGTTGAGAGAAGAAACTACCTCATTAACATTTTTATTTTGTTTTATATGAGAGATTTACAGAGGCAATTTGTTACCTCACTGGCATCGATTTTTTTTTTTCCTGATAGACAGTACTTTGCTTCTCAAAAAAATTACCCTAGTTTTTGCAATATAGATGGTGAGATTGACCCACTTTAAGCTTCAGGGATGGTTCTTGATTAGCTTTAGGCAATCCAAGTATCCCAGGGTCATTGAGATGAGATGAGGGATCAGTATATGACCTAAACACTGTCAGTGAACCAAGACCCTAAGGCTTCCAGGTAAATGAAAGCCTACTTCCTTAGAAGGAACTATAACAGCCTGTCCACGGTTTCCCATGCACAATGCCAGACAAGCATCTCTTCCTGAGGAGGTAGGATTGTGTCCATGAATGAAGCAGAAGAAGCAGAGCCACTCAGTGCAAAGTAGGGGGAAAAGGAAAAACCTGCTTCTGGTCACAGTGAGCCCTGAATCGTTGTCTCTTGAGGAGGGACTACTCTTAAACCAGCCAGATTCATGAGGCGTAAAATTCCCTTTCTTGGTGTAGGCTAGTTTAGATGGACTTAAAGCGATAGGAAGACCCTAATGCATTTTAATCCACAAAAGTCTGAAGAAGAAACTGAAAAATTACCCATAACTCACTCACCCAAATATATAAATCATTGTAATATTGATGGGATGTTAGGTTGTTTTGGACCTTTCCAGATGGATTAGGGGAAAAGTTAGGTAATTAGTTCTTTACTCTGGAGATAAAGGAGGATTTTACAGTATTTCACAAAAACTGGAAACGTTAATGAAAAAAATCAATCTCATCTCATAAAAGTTTAAACATTTTATAGAGAAAAATAGTAACAAAGTTTAAAAAATATGACAAACTAGAAGAATTACATGGAGCGGTGGTATGTTAGATAAATTATGCTTGTAACGTATACACAGCTTTCACAAATTTGTAGTTAGAAGTTGAACACCCCCATAAAAAATGGGCATGGAAAATGAATAGGCAATTCACATAAGAAGAAATACACACAAACACATTCACACATAAACAGCTCTACCTCTGTCTGGCTTTGGGGCGTTGAGCAATTGACCTTACTTCACGTGGCAGTCTTCTGAGTGATTAAAACGGGCATAATGACACCTCCTCGGTAGCATTTTTATAAACTCAGAATGAAGAAAGATCAAGCAAAATATGTTCTGAACATAAGGGATCAGATTTAAGAAATGGCCTCCAAGTTTACTCAACTGGTTTTCTTCTTTGATTTTGTTTATGAAGAAGAGCAACCAAAAAGCCTCTGTGATTCAGAAAGTTCAGTTGCCACTTTTGATTGCTAAGCTATTGATCACATCCAACATTCCATTTGAGTTAATAGATTTGACAACGCAGTTTAACCACAACTAAAACTAGAAGTTTTATGTAAAAATTAACGACATGTTGCTTTCAAAATGGTTAAGGCTAGGGAGGAAGATGATTACAATTATCAAGGGCTTATTCTATGAAGTATTTTAAGTACTTGGCAGGCATTATATTATTTAATCCTCATAAGGTCCCTATTTGAGACTTACAAAACCTATTGTTTGGAAACTGGGACTCCCAGAGATTAAGTCATAATCTTGCTCAGCTAATAAAGGACAAAGCCAAAATACGAGTTCAGGTCAAATTCATGGGCTCATGCTGTTGATTCTTTTAACTCTTATGTTAGAGTCACAGAGCCATTTTGATTTTTTTTTCTTTTTAGAAATAATAGAATAATGTGAGGATCACATCCACAACACTTGTATTTTCTCTCTCTCTATATACACCAGTGCCCCATTTGCAGTTCAGGAATTGATCCTGAACGAATAGTTGAGTACTAAGGAGTGCTAAGCATTGTATTTGATACTGGGAAGTTTAAAAATTAGGTTAGGCAGAATTTCTGGCCACAGGAGCTCTTTCCTCTCCTCCCCTCCCCTCCCCTCCCCCCCCCCCCCCCTCCCCCTCCCCCTCCCCCTCTGTGCATGCTCCTTTACTGCTCAGAACTCATCCGCTGCATGGATATTTGCAGTTGTGTTATTAACCTTTCTAAAACTTAGGGCTTTGAAATTTAACACTCTAGGTTCAGATCCTTACTTCACTGGTTGTTAACTGTATGACTTTGTGCATGTTTTCTCATCATTGAATTGGGATAATAAAAACTATTTGATAGTGATGTGAGAATTGAGGTACATTATATAAAACACTTGCCAAAATACCTAGAACCTAGTGAGCGCTCGCTAAATGATCAGTTTTCTAGCTATTATTATGGCTGGTTTCTGCACTGAAATCTGAAGGTGCCGCATTTATATGCGAAGCTTTAGCCTATTTAGTTTTTTTTTTTTTTTAAATCAAAAGTAGCAATAGATTGAACCAATGTAGCTCCACACAGAAAGGATAATGTTTGGTTTGAGAACACTGAGACTTTAAAGCTCTGATTTTCATTGCATTTTCAAAGAGAGGAGCCAATTGGAAATTTTCAGGGACGTTTGAGTACCACTGGATTTCTTCATCTCAGAGCAGAGTCAGCAGCAGTGAACAGCCACAAATGAAATACTCCTAGGTTGTAGTATTTTTTAAAGGATTCCTCATGGTCCATTACATTCCAAATTATATACATTTTTATTTTAATACCAAGTCCTCTGACAACCCAACTGGTTCCCACAGGATTCCATCAAGGACGCAACAGCATCACATTGCATCTCTCCCCAAAATGAAAATGCCATCTGTTATTATATCAACATGACATTGTGTGCATTAGCATATTTCAAATACACATCAATTTACATAATGCCTAGAAAACTATCTTTCCATGATGCATAAAGTTTTCTACCCATCTCCCTTATTTATTGCTATTATTGGAGGCCAATAACACCTCACACAGAGGAGACGATGTGCAAGTGAAATGTGGCTCTTCAGTGGGAGTCCTTAGTATGGGCTTTCACTGTGGCTGCGCAGAAGCAGCTAGCTGCTTTATTCTGCCTGAAAGGACATTAGAAGACCCTTCACTTATTATGTTTTTTTCTGTGCATTTCCTACTTATTTTCACAACAAATTGTACTTTATAAATTCTAAAAACTTCTGGCAGGACTTAGCAGTTTTTAAAAATTATTTTAATTTATTACTATGGGTCCTTAATTTTTCCTTTAAATAAGCCTTTTGAGAACTTTGGCTTAGACACCTGTTCTTTCTGTTCAAGCTTTGTTTTTTTCTCAGATGAGAGCTGTTGCCAGATAGCCCATTGAGACTCCTGGGAAATGAACTCTGAGACAGAGTTAGGAATGCATAAATGGGTTTGGGAGGAAGGCATGTGAAAGCCAAGGGGGACAAGATGGGATCGGGAAGAGAGAGCTGTCAAACCACAGTGCAGTGGGTGCTCCGGAATGAAGAGTCCCCATTAGAAGATTCCTATGCCAGACATAAATGGTGTGGCTCTTGTACCAGTGTCCTGCCTGGTCACTGGCTTGGGCCACACATGGCTGTGAAGCTGAGGTAGACCCACAGGAAATAACAGCTAGTGGATGTCCACTAACTGGAGTCCTGTCAGCTGGGCAGCAAGTCCTTTCTTGAAGTGGGATCTGAGTGCACAGCTTTGGGTTTGTCACTTAGCACTTATCCTACTAGTGCAAGGCAATATTTAATTGTTTCACTTTAAGACTGAAGGTTTGGAAGACACAGGGAATCTAGAAAAACCTATGGTTCTCTTCCTGCTCTAAAATCCTCTTACAGCTGCAAAATCCAAACTGCCTGATTATGGACTATTGGGGGAAAGACTCTAATTGCCATTGTCAGCTTGCAAGTCTTCTGGAGTTAACATAACAGTGTTGAATTTTCCTTTTAGTCTTAAACCCTGAAAGCCAAGTGGAGGGAAAAGTGGGTACCTCTTACCGTTCCAAATGAGCCGATCACTGAACCACCAGTTCATTGCCAAAAAATACTTACTACTTGTTACTGATATTGAAACTACTACCATTGGCCATGCATTTCAGGAAACCAGTTAGCCACACTATCCGTCAAGAGTCTCTACCTGAGTGGTGGAATTAAGTGAAAGGAAAATGTCACCCTCATTCAGAGGATAAATGTGCATGTTTCTATGAACTACTATAACTTGTGATCCTTTCCCACAACACATCTTCCCATTCAGTCCCCTGATCTGGACAAGAAGTTGTTGGAACACCTCGGTGGCACAGTCAGTTAGGCATCCGATTCTTAACTTTGGCTCAGGTCATGACCTTATGGTTCTTGAGTTCAAGCCCCCCACCGATGGCAGAGCCTGGTTGGAATTCTGTATCTCTCTCTCTCTCTCTCTCTCTCTCTCTCTCTCTCTCTCTCTCTGTCTCCCCCTCCCCCTCCCCCTCCCCCTCTTCCCCCTCCCCTGCTAGCACATATTCTCTTTCAAAATAAATAAATAAACATTAAAAATAATAAACAAGAAGATGTTTCTGTGTGTTTATTGCTCAGTGGGTCACATCATGGGCCTTGCACTCTCTGACTACAGGTGGTAGTTTGTATCTGCCAGTTACATTGTCTACTTACAGATGCTTCCTATAATATTTCATTAGCTAAGTAGTGCTGACTCAGTTACGATTTCCTTGCTTTGAACTAAGAGTAGTTCAATCATTAAGCCTTTGTCTCCTAGGCCATTCTCTTCTATTCTCTGTATTGGAAAGGGCTCTGCTAAGACCTTTGGAAAAATATGTACTTCTATACAAAAGCCTTTTTCCACCCAAGAGACTCATTCTTCATCTGTAAAATGATAGAACTGGACTAAGGGATCTTTAATGTCTCATTTAGGTCTGTGCCCATGTGTTTCAGAGGAAATGCCTTTTCTCTCTAGAGACTAATAAGAAATAATGACTGAACTGCTTCTGCTTGACTCATTCCCACTCGGTGAGACAGGAGGAATATGGTAACGGCTTCTAGGAAAGAGAGAACCCTTATATCCGGAGACCTTAGGAAAGCTTTGACCATGTGATCCATGTGAAGGACCCTGGAAATCATCATCATCATCATTTAGTGCCTATAAAGTGGTCCCAACTATGACAAACATTTTACTTTTATTACATTTAGAACAACCCTTTGAGTATGCTATCACTGGCTCCATTTTAAAGATGATGAGAATGAGTCTATCAGAATACGCAACGTGGCCATTGTCACTGGTCTTTCAGGGGGCCGAGCAAGGTGTAGACACGGATTCACCCCAACTCTGTCATTCTCACTCACCACTCTCTACCTGTCTGGTCATTTTATTGGCTTATTCACTCCAGGCCTAGGCACCAAGAGCCTACTGCATACCAGGTTTCATCAAAGACAGAGTGAATGTTTCATGGAGTGTGTCTGTGGTAGTGTTGAGGAAGTTCTGTGTGGCTCTTCTGGCTGTGGTCGTTTTGTATTTGTACTGTGGCTCCTTCCTAATGGTGACACACTGAAGCGTTTCCCTTCTGTCAACTCTAAGCCAGTGTATCATTAAGAGTCAGTGGAGTCCTAGGTTGCCAGTATCTTAATCACAGCTTTTTTGTTTTTTAATTTTTTTTAACATTTATTTATTTTTGAGACAGAGAGAGAGCATGAACGGGGGAGGGGCAGAGAGAGAGAGGGAGACACAGAATCGGAAGCAGGCTCCAGGCTCTGAGCCATCAGCCCAGAGCCTGACGCGGGGCTCGAACTCACAGACCGCGAGATGGTGACCTGGCTGAAGTCGGATGCTCAACCGACTGAGCCACCCAGGCGCCCCTTAATCACAGCTTTTAATCCCAAATTCATTCGCTGGGGAGAAGCATTGACAATTGCTAGGAAGTATGGCCAGAAAGTGTCACTTTCTCTTGTGTAGCATCCTAAAGACTGAATGTGCAGTGAAGGGTGAGAGAGGGTTCTTTAGGAGATACAGTAGGGTAGCAGGTGGGGGGTAGATGGGGAGAAAATCACAGTTCCAATTTATTCCCCACTTTGCACCATTAGTTTCGAGTTATCGTTTCAAAAAAACACAACTTCATTGTGTTTGCTTCTGTCTTTGAGCTTATCATCTATTAATTGTTTACTTTTCAATTTTCCCCACAGAATTAGCCTAATGTGTACTTTATTTTAGTCATTAGCACCTAATAACTCCTGGACATAATTCCTTTGTATTTATTTAACAAATATACAACTACATGCCAGACACTGTTTTAGGCTTTATAAACGCCATGATGAAGAAGACAAATTCCTTGCAGCATGAGCTCATATTCAAGAGAAAAGACTAAATAAGCACAGAGCCAGACAAAGATATATGTATAATGCAGCTTCATATGGTGGCAAGATATATATATATATATATATATATATATATATATATATATATGTATATATATATGTGTATATATATGTATATGTATATGGCTATGCAGCTATGGTTAGATATTCTCTTTATATCACATGTTCAGAAAGTCTTTTCTAGAAGTCTAAAAATTACAAAGGAGTCTGTTCTGGGGGTAAGAATATTTCAGGTAGTAGAAAAAGCAAACAAAAGTGCAAGATAAGAATGAGCTTGGCTGTTTGAGGACTATGAAGCTAGTGCAATGGAATAAAGAAAAATAAAACTTTAGATGAGAATTTATAGTGGTGAGGTAAGCAGAACCAAGTTTCTAGAGAGCCTTGAGGCTACAGTAAGAAGTTGGAACAGATCCTTGTTCAACAAATATTTACTGAATATTGACTATGCAGCTGGCACTGTTTTAGGTGCTGGAAGTACTATTACAAACAAATTAGATGTGTTTTCCAGTTCTTGGAGGGCTTACATTATTGGAATAGAGACAAGTCAGATAAAATTTAAATACACACACACACACACACATTTGTGATAAGTGGTAAAGAGAAAAAAATTGAAGCAAGAATGAATGATACCAAGTTTGGGATAGAGTGAAGGAGGCTTGGAAGGGATGGAGAGAAACTAAAAGTAGTGAATAAGCAAGCCAGACAGAGGAAAGTAGAAAAATAATTGGCGGGGGGATTCCGAACAGAGGCAGGAGAAGTCAAATGCAGACATGAGCTAAAATACCAGTGTCTCTGGGTTGGTGGGAACCAGAAGGAGATTAGTAGGACATATGGCCTGAGAATAAATGGAGTCAGATTGTATAGATTATATAGACCTGCAGGTCATAGTAAGGATCGTCTTTTATTCTGAGCAAGATGAAAATCCATGTCAAGCAAAGGACTGCCACAATTTAAATAACATTGCAACAGGTTTCTGGTTTGAAAATTAGAATAAAAGGAAGCAAGAGTAGAAGCAGAGAGAAAAGGTGAAGAGTAGTGTTCAATGCAAAAGTAAACCCAGACACAAAAGTGAGCCATATGTGTAACATTTAGTATTCTCATATCCTCACAAAAAGTCAAAAGAACTAGGTGAAATAGTATTGGTGACCTGTTTATTTTAACTTAGATATTTTAGATTATTTTGATATTAAGTCTTTTATTTTATTCTGGCATCCTATGTCAGTTTGTACTGGCTGCTTTTCGGGCACTCATTAGCCACATGTGGCTCACAGCCTTTATGAGGGAGGTCACAATTAGGAGATTATTGCAATAATTCAGGTGATAGAAGATGACTTTCAGTTTAAGTGATGGGAAGGAGTCAAAATTTGGGTACGTTTGAAAGGTAGAACTGAAAGGATTTGCTGAAAGGATGAATGTATAAATGGATAAGAGAAGGAATTAATTGAAATAAAGCAGCTTAAAAGAAGGAAATTAAATTGTAGGCATGTTGGGATATTTCATACATTTCATACATACCTCAATGCTGTCTTATATGTAAGCTACATATTATAGTCAGTTGTCCCACCCTAGTTTATGGAGGCCTTTTAAGAGCATTTCTCAGAGGTCCCTGGATGGCTTAGTTGGTTGAGTGTCTGACTTCCTCTCAGGTCATGATCTCACGGTTTGTGGGTTCAAGCCCCGCTTCGGGCTGTGCTGACATCTTGGAGCCTGCCTTGATTCTGTGTCTCCCTCTCTCTCTGCCCTTCTTCCCCCACCCCCCTCCTCTCATTTAAAAATAAATAAACATTAAAATCTTTTTTTTTAAAGCACTTTTCAGATTGCTAACATATGTGAGCTGGTGGAGCCAGTGAATGTCTTTGTTGTAAGAAAAGCAAAGTGTGGAGGGCAGCAGAGGAGCATGATAAGGTTCTTATGGTGGCTTTCCTCTCTGATTTACAGAAGAACAATCATAATGCTGCATACCTTCTAAGGTCTTAGGTTACTAGTCCATATCAGGTAGCCGTTGATCCTTTTCTGGGGTTTCCAAATAACAATCTGACATACTTGAGCCCCATGTAATCTTAGGGAGGGTTCCTTTTACTAACGCATCCATCAAAATGGGTAAATACTTGTAATTCACCCAAATGTACATATCCATAGTCCTTTTCATACAAAAGCATGACATGTGCTAAGGTAGTACAGAATTTAACCTGAGTTTTGTTTTAGTTGGCCATTCTAATTGACTTTTTAATTTGAATGGCCTTAGTTAGAACATATAATCTCAATCAAGAGTTTCATGGTCTCCACTATCTCTTATGGTATTATTCCTAGTCACTGGGTATATATATTGGGACTGTTTTCCCAGAAATCCTAGAAAAAGCTATGAGATTTATCCAGATTGGGTGACTCCAAGCCTGAATTGATAACTGTAGCCATTGGAGAAATATAGATAATTGCCTTACAATTGAAGCAAAAACTGTGATAGGATACCTAAGATCATATTAATTCCCAAGTTAATTGACAAGTGGAAAACATAACATATCAAAATGCAGAATGGATTCTAAGAGTACAATTAAAAAATACACACACACAGGGATGCCTGTGTGGCTCAGTCGGTTGAGTGTTCGACTTTGGCTCAGGTCATGATCTCACAGTTCGTGAGTTCAAGCCCCACGTTGGGATCTGTGCTGACAGCTCAGAGCCTGGAGCCTACTTCCAATTCTGTGCCTCCCTCTCTCTGCCCCTTCCCTGCTCATGCTCTGTCTCTCTCTCTGTCTCTCAAAGATGAATAAACGTTAAAAAATTAAAAAAATACACACACATATGTACATATATGTAATAACATACACATATACATAGTAATAGGTTCCATTTATGGAGTTCCATTTTACTTTTGAAATTCATGCAACCATCCCAGCAAGTAGGTGTGATGATTCTCCCTATACAAGTAAGAAACTAAAGAGAAACTGAGCCCTGGACAAATCAAAGAACTCTCCCAAGGCCATGTATCTGATAATAGAAATAGCTGGGGTTCTGATTTGGAAGACTTACCCTTATCCAGTGCACTGTAACCACATTGACAAAATATCTGGTGTTAACCTGTAGTATCTATAGATAGAAAGGCCCACTTGATAACAGTGCTGCCAATGGACTGGCTATTCCTGAAGGATGTATGAGAGAGTCAATTCCCCGTCAAGTACTATCGGTACATGCTGAGCTTGAAGACAGAAAAAAACTGCAGCTTTCAAAGAAAATATATAGAAGTAGAAAGGAAGAGGGAAAAATTAAAAAACAAAACACTAAGCAAGTTCTAAGTTATCTTATCAAAACAAGAGTAAAGCACTAAAATCAATGATGCAAAAACAAAAACAAAAACCCCACAAACTCCTCTGATTCACACAAAGCAAGACATTAATAAGAAGGTAGAAGAGATGTACTAGTCCAAACCAGATCAGTGACTACAAGTCTGAAGAGAAATGTAAGAAGGGAAAGGAAAGACAAAAATGAAGACCCCATGCTCTGAAGTCAGTGCATGTGACTGGCTTCTGACACTGAGCGGCCCCTATTTTTCATGATGTGGCAGAATCTGCAACCCTGTAATATACATGGGTTCCTGAACCCTGATGAATTTTGGTCTCAAGGATGGAATCCAGAGTCGTTAGTAAATCTTTGTAGAAGCTTAATGGTGAGGGGTGTGTGAGGAAGGGTGGTATGGGCAAAATAACCACTAGGCATTACAGGCTTGTTACTTGAGAAAACAGTGCATCTAAGGAAATGGAACAAAAAAAGTAAATGTGAAAAACACAGTGCATCTACTTGAAAACTTTGATACCTGAAATAATACCATACTAGTTATGAAGTTAGCAAATGCTGGTACTATAGAGTATGTCTTCTCACCAGGAGCAGTATCTTTCCCAGGAGGCTGAAAATTAGTTTTTCGGTTGAGGGCAACTTGAAAAAAAAAAATTCCCCTTTTAGTGTATAAAGCCCAGATGTGCATACAGTACGTAAATAGTATATCAGTGATACAAAATGTCATGAGGAACTAGGAAAAATGTCTAAAAAGTTTGCTTAGTGAGGAATAATGATAAGGTTGAGAAGCACTGCTATAGAGTTATACATTTGTCGATGGAAACACAATGTAATGAGGATGGTTTCACATATAGAGAAATTGAATTCTGTGCATGGTTTTACACACTGTTTTCTGTACACACAGAGGCAATTTTGTCTCTGGGTCAGATTATACCTATTCTCTGAAGAGTTTAATTCATCAAACCCAGCTCTTGTTTGTTTTTCTTTCTATTATCCAAATTAGGCATTTTGACTCTTAAAGATATCAGCCTTCATCACATCCATTCATTTGACAAATATTATTGAGCACATACCATGTACTAGGCATTGTCTAGGCAGTGGTCAATGAAAGACAAAAATAAGTAAGTGAAAAAGATAGTTGGAGATAGTAATAACTGCCAGTTATTACTCTCAGTTGTGATAGAGTGGCTGGACATTGGGAGTTGGAGATGGTTGGCTAATTTAGATGTAGTGTTCCAGAATTTCTCTCTAAACAGAACACACCTAAGTGATCTGCATTTTATAAGGAATTCTTTATCCCCTAAAATATATTGAATTAAGGTCTGAGGGAAGAGAAATGAGCTAGGATTCAAATCACGTCCTGCTATTATTTCATTCTTTGATTTCCTCATTCGTCAACCAAAAAACCTTTCTTGAAATGTTAACTTTGTACCAGTATCTATGCCAAGCAGTAAGCCGTTATTCATTAATTCATTCATAAGATTTATATTTAGTGAATGACTACTGGGTACTCTATGTTATGTGAAAATCAGTAAACCAAAGAAGGGTCAGGATGGCATGTCAAGAAGCTACGGAGAAGAATGAGAACTATGAATCTACCAGTGGAATAAGAGGAAAACCAAGGAACTGCATTCTTCTAGAACACCAACAAAACAAAACAAAGGTAATGCATCAGGGACATAGAAAAACTGACTATGTAAACTGTAGTTACTAAGTCAAGTAAGATGAGGACTGAGAGTGGACTATAAAATGGAGACGAGTTGCGACCTTATAGAAACAGTTCTAATAAAATCTGATTGGAATAGCTGAAAGAGAATGGAAGGAGAGTAATCAGAGATAATGAGCATGAATGTGTTTTTAGAAGACTTTGATAACAGAAGACGGCAAAGAAATAGGCTGGAAGCTGGCAAGAGAAGCAAGGTGAAAAGAAAGATTGCTCAGTAGGGAGAAATGGAGAAATGATAGCATGTTTGCATACTGATGAGAATCATGCTCTAATGAGCAATCAAGTCATGATGTAGGGAGGGCCATTTTTGAGATGGTTGCTGTTAAGTAGGTGAGAGGAAATGGGGATTAGTATGCAAGTGGAAAGATCAGCTTTGGGGAAGAGTGTGGAAATGTTGCCTATGGTCATAGGCAGGAAGGCAGAGTACAGATACTGCAAGGTGGGGAGCTGTGGTGAATGGCATCAGTGGAGATTCTCATACTGCTACCCCGTGGTGTAGGACACAAGATGAAAGGCCAGTTCCCATACCACTTAGATGCCATGTGACTAAAGTAAGTGATACTGTGTCTTTGAGTCTCAGTTGACCCATCTGTGAAGTTGGAATAAAAAATATTTGTCTCTAAGTGCAGTAATGATTAAGTGTGACTGTATATCAAAAGAATATTACCTTGGTACTTGTACCATCAAATAATATTGGCCAAAGTTGACCTTAGTATGAGCCAAAAAGAATTAACATTTCAAATAGCACCCGACCCCTAGATTTGAGTCAGGGGGACTTGCTTCAGCACAGGAAGGCAGCCCTTAGTTAAATACATCATGAAATGAAGGTGAGATTGGCTTAATTATTAAGAAGTACATTTATCAAAGACTTGTTATATTTGTCATACAGCTTCTCACCAAGGAGAACTCACTAAAATGTCTTAACCCTAATTTCTACTTACAAACCTGTTCATCCCCACCAGTTTGGAATGACAGTGATCCGCTGAATATGGGGAGAAAACAAATGTCAATGTTCAGGCTCCTGTCCCAGGCTGAGCATTCCAGGCATGTGAGATATAACCCTGATTAAAGTGTCAAATGGTCCCTAATCACATTAAAATGAAATGTGACCAGAGTGCACAAAAAAATGGGACATCCCTGTCACCTTTTCTCTTTTCCCCATAATAGCAATATCTATCTGCTGTATTTCAGATAATATGAATGTCTATTCATATTTTGTGGACAATGAGATGACTCACATTTGACAGATCTTATTATGCTAGAAATCAACCACTCTAAAATTAACATAGGCTCTTATTAGAAATGATTATGCAAAAGTTCTCTGGTGCCTGGGATTTTCACCAGGCACATCCCTTCTTCATATGCTTCCTTACTCCTTTTCCTCTTTATGTATATTTTGTTTTCAATGGGATCATAATACAGGGATATAGCACAGATATAACTAATGCCAAGCAGGCCAAAATGTTTATCCCCTCTAGATATTTACCATCAAATACCAGGCACCAATTATATTGAAGGTGTTAACACTAAAACTATAGGTCCGGGTCTGTGGTCTTATTTGTGTTCTTATTTTTGAGGCTATAATGTCAATATGATGAGAGTAAGGAGTTGACATTATCCAGGGTTTATTTTCATTCACCAAGAATAATACTTAGTACATATTAAGTACCCAATACATGTCTCTTGGGTAAATTAATGATAACTAGCAGTTGATCTTGTCATTAAGGATTGTTAGGAATTAAGGGGAAATAATGGCCCCTTAGATCAGAATTTTTTTTTTTACAACCCAACTCCAATGAACATCCCCAAATTAGAATAAATAGCCCAGACTCTGTACAACAAATACCCCTTTCTTTTTCTTGAAATCATAATTTAGGACCAGTTTTCCTTAGTTTTCAAGTGATGGAACTCTGAAAAAGGCAAATGGGAAAATGATAAAATGTGTCTAAGGCACACATGAAACACACCTGTGGGTGTGTTTATAAAGTGTATTTGTCACAGTCAGCTGCTCATATATGAACCTTGCATTTTACACTGTGGAAAATTAGATGTGTCCCAAGTTGGAATATTGGATAAATTTGAAATAGTCAAAGTGAAATAAGGAAACAAAATAATACCTAGTGAGTTCAGTTTTGACCCTTAAAATTGCTAGTTCTCAGCTTATGTCAAGCAAGACTCATAGGATTGCCAAAGTGATAATCAGGTTTATGGCTCAGATAGCATGAAACAAAACGTCTACTGGGAATAAACAGATGAATATGTGTAAGTCTGTGAGGGTAGGAGTATGGTTGGAGTCGGAAATGCAGTGAGCTGGCACATGCTTTATCTAAAAGCACTCAATCAATGTATTGAATACGTCCACAGTTAAATCCAACTTCTTAATTATTAATATCATTATGTCATGAGCAATGGGTAAGCCAAAAGTAGTCCAAGGAAGGCTATGTAAGAAACAGAGTTACTTTCTTAGAGATGGAAAAAAAAAGATCTTGTTCTTGTACTCCTGTGTCCTTTTAATGTCAAAATCTTTGCTTTCGATAGTGGAAAGAATTTTTTTTTTAATTTTTTTTTCAACGTTTATTTATTTTTGCGACAGAGAGAGACAGAGCATGAACGGGGGAGGGGCAGAGAGAGGGAGACACACAGAATCGGAAACAGGCTCCAGGCTCTGAGCCATCAGCCCAGAGCCTGACGCGGGGCTCGAACTCACGGACTGCGAGATCGTGACCTGGCTGAAGTCGGACGCTTAACCGACTGCGCCACCCAGGCGCCCGATAGTGGAAAGAATTTAAATAAATATCTCTTGAGTAGAAAGGCCTATATTTTTTCCTCAATAACCTGCCATGCCTTAAGAACAGAGTACCATATTAGGCAGAAAGCTTGAGTTTTTAAAGGATAAGAAGTATAGTGATAATAAAAACTTGTTAGTAGTAAGGCACTCAAGCACATGGGGGTTTGACAGTAAGCAACAAATTGAAGTTCAGAAATGGGAATATACTTATCAGAGCTGCCCAACACATTGATGTGTGCTCTAAGACTCAATTGGAGATGAAAGTCTAGACAGCAGTGAAATCTTCAATGGCATGGCATGGACAGTAGGATGCAAAAATTGCTGCCCATCAGAATCCCGGACATATTTTAAAAACTACATACTACTTACCTTACTCCATACACATAAACTCTTGAGTACTCTCCTGAGATCTTCGATGGCTAGGTTTGTAGTGGGATCCCTATTTTTAAAACACTCCTCAAGAAATTCTAATGCCAGTGCTTTATGGACTATTATTTGGAAGACTTTATTTGAAGGCATATAATCCTGTTATGTGCTTAAAATTCATCTATAACAAGAGTTTAGAAGTAAAAAATAAAAAAATACCCAATGTTTTTGGAAATGGTAAATCCAATAGCAATAATGGTGTGTTCAGTGAAGAAACAGGTGGAAGAAGATGGAAAATATTTCACTAAAATTTTAAGGAGGAGGAACTAGAGTGTATAAATATTTGGAAGGGGAATGATTTTGAATTTGTGTATTTCATTAAACTAACATACATTTACTGTTTAATCTGATTGCCTATGGAAGAATATAGAATGTCTAAAGTATTTGATATTGGGAAAAATTGTAGTCTCAATGCAAGGATGGGAAATAGGTTTCATCTCATGCACTAACACTGTTTAATTGGCAGTGGTTGCCTGAAGCGTTCTGTTGACAGATTGAACTAGGCTCTACCTGGGCTCAGATATAAAGTGTGCAGTAAACAATTAATGATGTCTGACCTAGAAACAGAGATGAAAGTGCTCTCATGACATAGGTTCTCATTGCTCAGATAGTCTTAGTTTTGTATTTGGGAAATATATCAAGAAAATTTTTAAATGTCTCCTTCTGCCCCTCCAGTGGATGTATGGCAAATTGCAAGGCACCGATACAATTCTAGGCATTGTCCATGTTACATATAGTTGTGTTGATGTCTCCTGTTGAATTCTAAGTGGCAAACTAACGAATTCTACAGTCTCTCATATCCTTGGAGAGAACCACAGTTTCTTATTTCTTTATGTCTTAGCAAATATATGGTTGAGAGTGCTTGTTAAGCAGTAAATATTTACAAGTTGGAGGAGTTAGAGCTGTTAAATGGCTAGTTGAACATCATTGAACAGCATGATAATTTGGGGAAGGCTGGCTGAGGCAGATGTCCTTGTTAGAAACCTGTCTTTTGAAACAATCACAAAATGATGTCTGAGAATTGCCATTTGAATGCAAGGAGAAAGAAAGACTACATTCTCCACATGATAAGGGAGCTTCTCCTGTGAGTGAGAGGTGCAAACTGGACGCAAGATTGACTACAGACATGACCAGTAGTGTTGACCAGTCGTATTACTTATCTGCTTTCCTGCCTGACAACCAAAGCCTCAGAGCCTAGGATATCTGAAGTTTTCTCATATCCTTTTGGCCTCTTACTTTCTTCCCCACATACATTTTAACACCTGGGGTAACTCACTTAGACTTAAGAGTGTGTCTGATTTTAAATCACCAATTTTGTTGCTTGGGGAAAACCAGTGAAATATGAGAGCAATGTAAAAAGATATTTCAGCACTGACTAGGGCTTAATGTTGTATTTTTGATCTCCAGGGAGGTGATTGTGTCATCCATCCACATGTGCTGTCTTACATGCCTAGTCACTTGTACTTGACAACGTTGTAGTAATTACATGTATATGTTTGTACACCTGATTAAATTGTGTCTTGCTGAATAACATGTTAAATGGAATTTGACAATTCTCTCCAGGCTGTAGAAAGTAGTTTAGCTGCTTAAAATTCGATTGCTTTTTTGCTTCCCCAACCCCCATCCCCTTATTCCACCCTCCCCTCCACATTCTTTTTCTCACGTTTACATTATTGTTTCAGGTTAGCAGTGAAGCTGAATTACTGAGAAACACCCTGATCATGTTTTCCCAAGGACAGGAAAACAAATCATAATAAAGAAGGAAGTATTTCCAGTAGGAAATATCTAGGACAATTCTAACTCAGAGCAGCTTCTGTGATGGATGGTCTCTGCTAGTGCAGCCCAGGGTGGACTAGTTCTAGGCTCAGCTGAGGATGCAAAATCAGGCTACCCAGTATGGTTTTTCTAGCCCAGGAGAGCTTCACATAGAGGTGTAGGAACAGAAGACTGAGAAGTAGTCCAGGAGAAGAACAAGATTTCTGGAGGGGCACAAGTTTGTGGTAAGATAGTTGCTTCCCATTTCTATCAGCTGATGGCTCTGTACTGAAAGCCCCTTTTGCACTTGAGTCAGTAGGTGAGGACTAGATGGGCCATCGCATGTCCCCTGGGAAATTGGGTAGTGTCTCTTATTGATGAGGGGCCTATGGTCCAAAGGCCGAGTCCAGGGACAATAGGAATTAGAGAGTTCCTAAAGATACCTCATCGAAAGAAGAGAAATGCAAAGGGTAAAAGAATCATATTCCAATCTACAATAGATGCCAAAGAAACCAAACTTTAATACTGGATATCAAAAGAATCTGAAACTTTAAGCCAAAATATGAGTGGACCTGGGTCACACCCTAAAGATCTAGAGGCAAAGACTGTAAGTGGATCAGTGACATGACATCTCGAGAATTGCCTCTGATTAGAGGTCACCAAATACAACAGGACTTGGTATTATTTACACCCTCAACCTGGGGGTAACCCAGGGATCACCTGTAGTCAGAGTAAACTGATTTGGACAGACCGTGAAAGCAAGCATTTTTCTGACTCTGAGTGCTAATGGGGAAGTTGAAAAGTGGTGGAAAGACTAGTAAATGCAGTTTGTAGACCTGGATTATATGACACTAGGAAAGGCAATTAACCTCTGTGGGTTTCATTTATTAATTAGAATTTATGAAGGCTAGTTCTGTAACTTTTTCATGTGTTTTAAGAGAACCAAATTGGAAAACATAAGTATATGACAAAATGCTATTCACATGTCCAGTGTTATATTTTGCAATACCATAATCCAATGCAGATTGAACTGTAACTTTTATTTAGACATTACTACATTATTCTTTTACTTGGAGTATTTTCTCAAAATATTTGAGAAACTCCCTGAGCTTTGGATATGTCTTGCCTTTTTTTTAAAATATAAAATTTATTGTCAAATTGGTTTCCATACAATACCCAGTGCTTGTCCCAACAGGTGCCCTCCTCCATACCCATCACCCACCCTCCCTCCCCTCCCACCCCCCCCCATCAGCCCTCAGTTTGTTCTCAGTCTCTTATGTTTTGGCTCCCTCCCTCTCTAACTTTTTTTTTCCTTCCCCTCCCCCATGGGTTCCTGTTAAGTTTCTCAGGATCCACATAAGATCCACATATGGTATCTGTCTTTCTCTGTATGACTTATTTCACTTAGCATAAAACTCTCCAGTTGCATCCACGTTGCTACAAAAGGCCATATTTCATTCTTTCTCATTGCCAAGTAGTATTCCATTGTGTATATAAACCACAATTTCTTTATTCATTCATCGGACATTTAGGCTCTTTCCATAATATGGCTATTGTTGAAAGTGCTGTCTTGCCTTTTTAAAAACACTTGTACGATATAGCCTTTGCTCTCCTCTAACATACCCATCAAATATTTGAAAAAATATTACGATTGGAACAGCCTTCTAGCAATTAGGGGTAATTAATGCATAAATGTATAATCAGAAAGGAGTATATATTTGATTTAAAAACAAGAGGGGTATGAGCCCTTCCTGGATTTCAGGGTCTATCAACATTTAGCCTCGTTGATTACGTCTCCTGGATTCCCACTATTCCTACAGATAGCCTCTCAGATGCCTCCTGGCTGTGCTTATGCAGGACCTCAAACTGCAAACTAGACCATATTTTCTGACATTTGCTTATGATTGCTCATTTGTTTCTTTACCTCACAGTGTTGCCATGAAGCTCAAGTAAGGGACTTAGGTGGACAGGCTTTGTAAGCCCTAAAATGCTGTTGAAATGCAAAAAGAAAGTTAAACGTTGCAAGATACAGGTTTAAGATCCATTCCTGACTGTGGAATTTAGGGAGGTCTTCTTACCTCTATGGATCTCTCTCTTTCTTGGGAGGATGGAGCTCATTGTTTCTTTCCTGTCACCCACAGAAATGTGAAAGGTACTTATTCTCATTATATGATTTTTTTTTCTTTTTTTTTTTTTTTACTTTTTGGAGATAGCTATTTACTCTGAGTGTTGTTTATGTATTTACTGCTCTGATTTCATTCATTCACCCATTTATTTGAGAAACATTTATTACTTGAAATTACTTAAATAAATAACATGGTTTTATTAAAAATATCCATTAAGGGGCGCCTGGGTGGCGCAGTCGGTTAAGCGTCCGACTTCAGCCAGGTCACGATCTCGCGGTCCGTGAGTTCGAGCCCCGCGACAGGCTCTGGGCTGATGGCTCAGAGCCTGGAGCCTGTTTCCCATTCTGTGTCTCCCTCTCTCTCTCTGCCCCTCCCCCGTTCATGCTCTGTCTCTCTCTATCCCAAAAATAAATAAACGTTGAAAAAAAAAATTAAAAAAAAAATATCCATTAAAATAATTCATATTATATAAAATGTAACTTTCAGTGGCATAAACTGTTACAGTGTATTCTTCAAATCATATTTAGTTGATAATCTAAACTTTGCCCCATTTTAATCCTTTGAGATAATCACATGGCACTTGGCACCACATATACCTCTACAAATTTTAGCTTTTATTTTGAACGGAAGCACTCTTATTCATTTTTCCCCAATGTATCTTTCATTCTTAGGGACGTTTCATAAATATATCAGGCATTTAATAATTATTATGATACCAACTTCATATATAGTTACTATTATTAGGGTTCTACTTTGAATATGTTGCTTTTCTTTTTTCAAAATCGTTTTAAGTTTCTTTCATTTTTTTCTTCTTCAAAAATAATTTTCACCTTGCTCACGATTGTCAGATATACCTTGACTATGTGATCAAATACATTTTATGTATGTATATCACATACATATATATGTGATATATTCTTTGTGCAAGATTCATTGTCTTCCCTGCTTTATTACCTTTGTATCACTAAAGCCTACAGCCATTTATGATTTTGTGATATATACAAATAAGCGGAATGATATATATTTTTGAAAAAGCATACTTCATTGTATAATCAGAATTAGTATTTTGGCTTATAAAATCTTAAAAAAGGGTAGATATACTCAGGCCTTTAATTATTAAAAAGTAATAAACATTGATATGTTTTAGATTAGTTAACATGAAAAATATTTTTATTAATAGTTCATTTTTCTGCTTATGAATGTGGCATTATCTCATGTGTTTTGTTTTGTTTTTTATAAAAAAAAGACAGTGCACTTTATTAGGACAAACATTACAATGTATTGTTAATATCCTCTGTTCCTTTCCAAAAGTAAACTTAAAGATTTCTTTATAACATCTCTTCTTAGAGTGTGGAACTGACATTGCACTTGTGCTGAAAGTGTACAGATCACTGATGTGAGACCTGGTGGGAAATTTGCGTTGTTGTTTTAATTTACATCCAAGTTAGTTAGCATACAGTGCAACAATGATTTCAGGAGTAGATTCCTTAATGCCCTTTACCCATTTAGTCCATTCCCCCCTCCCACACCCCCTACAGTAACCCTCTGTTTGTTCTCCATATTTAAGAGTCTCTTATGTTTTGTCCCCCTCCCTGTTTTTATATTACTTTTGCTTCCCTTCCCTTATGTTCCATCTGTTTTGTATCTTGAAGTCCTGATATGAGTGAAGTCATGTGATATTTGTCTTTCTCTTACTAATTTCACTTAGCATAATACCCTCCAGTTCCATCCACATAGTTGCAAATGGCAAGATTTCATTCTTTTTGATTGCCGAGTAATACTCCATTCTGTATATATACCAACTCTTCTTTATCCATTCATCCATTGATGGACATTTGAGCTCTTTCCATACTTTGGCTATGTTGACAGTGCTGCTATAAGCATTGGGGTGCATGTGCCCCTTCGAAACAGCATCCTTGTATCCCTTGGATAAATACCTAGTAGTGCAATTGCTGGGTTGTAGGGTACTTCTATTGTTAATTTTTTGAGGAACCTCCATACTGTTTTCTAGAGTGGGTGCACAGGTTTGCATTCCCACCAGCAGTGCCATGCAAAAGAGATCCTTTTTCTCTGCATCCTCGCCAACATCTGTTGTTGCCTCAGTTGTTAATGTTAGCCATTCTGACAGGTGTGAGGTGGTATCTCATTGTGGTTTTGATTTGTATTTCCCTGATGATGAGTGATGTTGAGCATTTTTTCATGTGTCCATTGGCCATCTGGATATCTTCTTTGGAGAAGTGTCTATTGATGTCTTTTGCCCATTTCTTCACTGGATTATTTGTTTTTTGGGTATTGAGTTTGATAAGTTCTTTATAGATTTTGGATACTAACCCTTTATCTAATATGTCAGTTGCAAATATCTTCTCCCATTCTGTCGGTTGTCTTTTAGTTTTGCTGATTGTTTCCTTCACTGCGCAGAAGCTTTTTATTTTGATGAGGTCCCAGTAGTTCATTTTTGCTTTTGTTTCCCTTGCCTCCAGAGACGTGTTGAGTAAGAAGTTGCTGTGAGCAAGATCAAAGACGTTTTTGCCTGCTTTCTCCTTGAGGATTTTGATGGCTTCCTGTCTTACATTGAGGTCTTTCATCCATTTTGCGTTTCTTTTTGTGTATGGTGTAAGAAAGTGGTCCAGTTTCATTCTTCTGCATGTCGCTGTCCAGTTTTCCCAGCACCACTTGCTGAAGAGACTGTCTTTATTCCATTGGATATTCTTTCCTCCTTTGTCAAAGATTAGTTGGCCATATGTTTGTGGGTTCATTTCTGGGTTCTGTATTCTGTTCCATTGATCTGAGTGTCTTTTCTTGTGCCAGTACCATACTGTCTTGATGATTACAGCTTTGTTGTATAGCTTGAAGTCTGGGATTGTGATGCCTCCTGCTTTGGTTTTCTTTTTCAAGATTGCTTTGGCTATTCAGGGTCTTTTCTGGTTCCATACAAATTTTAGGATTATTTGTTCTAGCTCTGTGAAGAATGCTGGTGTTAATTTGATAGGGGTTGCATTGAATATGTAGATTGCTTTGGGTATTATTGACATTTTAACAATATTTGTTCTTCTACCCAGGAGAATGGAATCTTTTTCCATTTTTTAGTGTCTTCTTCAATCACTTTCATCAGCTTTCTATAGTTTTCAGTGTATAGATTTTTCACCTCTTTGATTAGATTTATTCCTAGGTATTTTATGGTTTTTGATGCAATTGTAAATGGGATCAATTCCTTGATTTCACTTTCTGCTGCTTCATTATTGGTGTATAGTAATGCAATTGATTTCTGTGCCTTGATTTTATATCCTGCAACTTTGCTGAATTTATGTCAGTTCTAAAAATTTTTTGGTGGACACTTTTGGGTTTTCCTTACAGAGTATCTTATCATCTGAGAAGAGTGAAAGTTTGACCTCCTCCAGGCTGATTTGGATGCCTTTTATTTCTTTGTGTTGTCTGATTGCTGAGGCTAAGACTTCCAATACTGTGTTGAATAACAGTGGCAAGACTGGACATCCCTGTCTTGCTCCTGACCATAGGGGGAAAGCTCTCAGTTTTTCCCCATTGAGGGTGATATTAGTGTTGGGTCTTTCAATATAGCTTTTATGATCTCCAGGTATGATCCTTCTATACCATCCCTACTTTCTCAAGGGTTTTCATCAAGAAAGGATGCTGTATTTTGTCAATGCTTTCTCTGCATCTATTGAGAGGATCATGTGGTTCTATCTAATGTATTCTTGAAAGAATATCACAAGTAGCCATAATCTACCTTAACTTTATTACTTGATTAGTCATGGTTTTATTATTTGAACTCTGACTATTGAGAAAGCTGCAGCCCCATCTGCTAAAGGATAGTGTCTATTGCCCAAAGAACAGATATAAATAATATATAGTAATAGCATACTGTCATCTTCTATGTCTTTAGCTACTAAGTCATGATAAATCATCCAAACCCACCTTTATCTGTTTGCCCTCATCTAATATATGACATAAAGATTTATTTGATGTAGTTTTGATTTATAGAATAGCAGTCATTACAACACACAGAAGGACAATGGATACTTTTTTACTGTGCAGCTGATTTTTTGAATGCATTGGGAAGCACTTGCCCTTCCTCTCCCTTGGATTCCTTTAGTTCAAAGTCACGTCTCATTAATAACTGAAAAAACAAAACTAAACAAAAACTCCTTCCTTCTGTTTTTAGCAGATATTATATTATTTCATTTTATACAGAAACCCAGCAGAATAACTACCCAAGTCCATTCTACTT
The DNA here is from genome assembly GCF_014898765.1 of Herpailurus yagouaroundi. Lineage (NCBI taxonomy): Eukaryota > Metazoa > Chordata > Mammalia > Carnivora > Felidae > Herpailurus > Herpailurus yagouaroundi. The sequence goes on along the minus strand of NW_024412377.1, from coordinate 119,842,272 downwards.
TTAGTACTGGGAAAACCCCAGGTGGCAGAATTGATAGATACCTTTAATACTAAAATCAATTAACCCACAAATCTTTATTGATTTCAATGGCTACTAAGTGCTGTGTGGGATTCCTAAGAAAGACAGCACCTCATCTCTGACATTTAGAAAGTCTTTGGAGAGCTAAGACCAGCACATGTGAAACAAATTAGTGAAGTATATTTCCTTAACTGTCTTTCTGAATCTGAAAATGTTTTAAATTGGGTTTTTTTGTCCATCTTGATCAGTCATGAAGATAGATAAATATATAAATTTCTAATCTTTATCTCTACTTATAGTATCTGTCTGTCTGTCTGTGTATAATGTTGGGTTAGCAATGAGCTAGGTCATGGAGATGACCCTTGCACAATTTCACTCTTGGATGTTCCTTAGATATACACAACTCATTCCAACCATGACTAAATTTGTTCATATTCTGGCCATACACAATGCTCTCTCAGGCCTTTGAACTTTTACACAGTGTCATTTCTAAATGAAATACACTGCCTTTCCCAAATTTTCTTGACAATTCCGACATCTTATTTATTAGATCTCCAAATTTAAACATTCTTCTAGGTGGCACATCCTTATACCTGCAAGCTAGTGGACTAATAGTAAAGTTTAATCCACAAACAAGGAATCCTAGAAATAAGCATTACATCAAATAATGTTTATTATATTCTATTTTTAATCCCTAGCCTGAAATGAAAAGGACAATTTTCTGTCAATTTGACTCCTCTCCCTTTCTTTGAAGGGGATTTCATCATTATCATTATCATTATCTCCATGAAGCACATTGTTAATCCTCATAGCAACCCTGGAGATAGATACTATCTGTATTTTACAGATGAGAAATACCAATTACAGAGAGTTAAATAGTTTTCATAGTTAGTTTACAAACCTACACACTGAATTTGGAGACTGCATTTAAGCACTCTGTTACACTGTGCATTGCCAAGGCATCAGTGTAGCAGGGTGGTATGAAACTGATACTTAATGTTATCTGTCTCTATAGATAGTCACCATGTCATCTAGCATGACATCTGGTTCTAGGTCAATCACCTTTATAAGTCTCCAAGGAGATATCTCTCATTATCTTTTAAATGTTCTTTTTAAGTGATCTTTCTTTTCTCTTTCCATGCTTTTATTGGGCATCCAGGAATATGTCTGCTTCAGCATCATAGCAGATCGAAGAGATTGCTCTGAATCTGTCTACCATTAAGCCTGTCCAGAACCAATGAAGAGTCATCTCCTCCCTTGTGGATCTAGTTGGGCTCTACCCAGGAAGCAAAGAACTGCTCCTGGATCCAACACATTCAACCTAGTATTTTGTCCTATGAATTAGTTCATAAGGTATCTCTGTCTGTGGCTACGTGATATCGTGATATCTACTTGTATATGAATTTCCCCACGCTCATTTTTCTTTTCCTACATCTAAGGAATCATTTTCTTGTCTGGCAGGAGGAGGCCTTACTCTTAGTCATGATGCTTTCTTCTGAACCGGTTTTATGGACCAGGAGTCCTTTCTCCTTTCTCAGGGCCTGGGAATAGGAAGTTGGCCACATCCAGGATAGTATCATCCACTGAGTTGTATTCCTCTACTGTTAGATTTCAAAGCAGCCTTATAGCCTTGCCCCATAACAAGTTTCATGCTTTATTTTAGGTACTATGCTGCCCATGTTTTAAGCTCTCTGAAGGCAGAGAATGTCCCTTTATTTTCACTACTTGATAGGTGGTAAGCTCTTCTTTGAAAATTGATGGATAAATCAATAAATTATCTAATTGGACCACTGTGGAAGGCTTTTAGCCTAGCTTAATAGAAGATCATTCTATGACTTCAAAAAAAAAAAAACAAACAAAAAAACAAAGCACCTATTTTGAATTGAGTGGGCTAATTCAACTTATAGTCCTAGACTTAGTCTCTGGTTTTGGTCTCTGTCTTTATTTGGGGGCAGGGCATTTCTTTTCCTTCTAAAGGACATCCATTGGAATGGAGTAAGAAACCCTACATATCAATGTGGTTGTGAGAACAGCAGAAAGTCTTTTTTTTTAATTTTTTAATTTTTTTTACATTTTTTTATTTTTGAGAGATAGACACAGCGTGAGCAGGGGAGGGGCAGAGAGAGAGAGGGTGACACAGAATCTGAAGCAGGCTCCAGGCTCCAAGCTGTCAGCACAGAGCCTGACGCGGGGCTTAAACCCACAAACCATGAGATCATGACCTGAACCGAAGTTGGAAGTCTTGACATAAACACTGTATTTAAATTCCTGTACTGGGAGACTTGCTCAGACTTAATGTGGCTTCAGGCATTCTAAGAGCACATCGCTGGGACAACCTTGCCTCCTTTTCAGTTTCTGTCTGGAAAAACTCAGGGCTGGCAAAAGAATTTACTATTTGTTATAACCAATTCTGGATGACAGGCTCCTGACCTCCCTTTTTCAGGCGTTGACTAAAAAGGACTTAAAATTGTGAGTTCTTTTCTCTTTCCCTTTGAGATGTGTATGTATCCTCTACAACTTAGAAGGGTCTTTTTCCAAGACCTGAAAGCCATTCCCGTGAAATGTAATCATCAGGAAGGAGATGTCGTCTCTGCCTTTCAATCTCTGTGGGAGAATAGAAAGCTAACATTCATAACTGCCAGCAAGCAGATGCACTGGCCTAATCACATTGACACTGACCAACCCTTTATAATTTTCCACTTGAGTCCTCACTTGCTCCCCTCCTCGCACCTTCATTCTTCCTTTAAAATGCCCGGTCACTTCTACGCAAGTCAAATCGAATGAAGCTCAGCTCTTTCTCCTACTGTCAGTAGTTCTTGAATAAAATCTGTTTCTGTGACTTCAACTAACAGCTGGCTTTGTTTATCTTTGACAGTTACCACATATACACGTGTTTATTGTGTAATGAGTGAAGGTTTTGATGTTCAGGAGTATAGAGAAGTTATAAGACAGTGTTCACACAGTGATAGAACTGGAGCGTCAGTTTTAAAGAGGAGTTAGGAAACTTATCATATTGGAAATATTCCTACAGCTTCTACCCTATGTGGCTTTGTGATATTTGCATCCCCGGAAGCACAGAATATACACAGAAAAATAATTGGCTGAGCATGTGCTAGGATGACTGCTTTTATGTGAACTCCTGATTTCACAGTAATATCAGTGATAGCTAGCATTTATGGATTGCTTACTCTGTTATATCCCAGGCACTGTGCTAAAACAGGACATGCATGATCTCATTTAATCCTCCTAAGAACCCCACAATGGAGGTATAGCTTTCCCAAAGTCATATAGTTAGTAAGAAACTAAGCCAGTACTGAAACCAACCGTTGACCTCCAATCCCATGTAGTTAATCACCAAGCATTGCTGGCTCCACTCTATCACTGAAAAAAAAAAAAATACACAAGTACACAAATCATAATAGTTCAAGGATAGTGTATGGTACATATCATAAATATAAGCAGAAAAGACAGCACTTGCCTAGGGAATTTTTAATAATCATGAAATTAATGAAGGGGCATTAATTAACACTATTTTTATCACCCTTTTCATAAATGCAGAAAACCTCACAATTTTTCTGGAGAATCTGAGCTTTCATTTTAGGAATGCACTTAATTATCTCTGTGTCCTATCAACTATTGCCTGACATTTTACATACTTAATTTCCTCTCTTTTCTTTCCCTTTGTGTTTCTTCTCCTGAATTGTTTTCCTAGACTTGAGTAAATTTGCTAGCTGACTTTCAGCAGAGCCCACCATTCAAGAGAGAAAGAGAGGTAGATACTAAAGTAACCTTGAGTTGGGATGTTATAGTGATGCAGACAGCCTCAGATGTGGCTTCGGCTGGATGGATTCATCGCTCTGAGTGAGCCCTGAGCCCTGGGAATCATTATCTTTATTCTCTCTTGACATTAACTGAAGAAAAATCTAAGTCAGACACTGCTTCTTAATCATTCAGTGTCAAGAAGTGTTAAAATCACTAAACGTTTATTACTAGTGCTCCTAAAAAGAAGAAGAAGAAGAAGAAGAAGAAGAAGAAGAAGAAGAAGAAGAAGAAGAAGAAAATAATAACAACTCAGGGAGTCTTTCTTTTATCCACATCTGGCACATTGAAATGCGTGATTTTCAAAAGCACTTTTCAAGTCCCTTGGCCTTCTGACCTGGTCAAAGATATGCCAGGCTCCATTTCCTTAGAGATTCAGTGGCTTTGTCCATGCAGCCAAACCACTAACTGGTCCATCCTGCTTCAGAGATCATTTAAAAAAAATTTCAAATAAACATCTACTAATATCAACATGAGTGAACAGAACATTCTGGAATATGAGCTAGATTCTGCACTTGGGCTCTATACCTTTGTAAAGGTGCTTTATTGCCCCAAGGATAGAGTGATATGTCAGGGTATTGTCAGAGTAAGGATGAAGAGACCATTTTCTATAAATTCATTTCTGCAGTAATTGTCAAAGAATGATGTAGTATACATAGAACTCAAAAGGGTCTTAGGAAATTCTCTAGTCAGTAAGGAGGGGTGAGGAAAAGCTAGATATTTCAGTCAGATGTAATTCAGGTGAAAGTCATTGGAGGAGAGTATTTAACTCTTCTCAGCCTTAGTTTTCAATCTATAAAATGGCAATAAGTGTTCTTACAATATGATTGTATTAAATTAGGTAATATTCAGCACAATACCTGGTATCTGGTAATGGTCAAATACTTTTAGCTAACTGCTTCAGTATTATCATCATCCTCATCCTCATTACCATCGTTTCCACCAGGGCTCACCAAACTAAAGCCAGCTGCCCAAGTCTGGTCTGTGACTTATTTTTGTAAATAAAACTTTATTGGAACATGGTACAACCAATTGATAACATATTGCCTATTGTTGTTTTTGCTCTATGATAGCAGAGATGAATAGTTGTAATAGAGACTTTACAGGAAAAATCTGGTGTCCCTGATTTTGGGTGCTGAAGCTCTTGGAATAAGATGGAAGATATCAAAAGCAAACTCTGGTTCCTACCCCATCCTTGTCATGTTTTAGTTTTGCATATGATTGTATTATTTTAAAAAATGAGGAAAACAGGTCTGAAGTTGAGCAAACTAGACTGCTGACAATTTTTTTTAATATTTTTCCTGAAGGGGAGGGACTAGCTCCTTCGAGTTGGTAGATTGGGGCAAGAAGAAAGAAAGGGTAGAAGGATACATCAGATAGCACTTCCCTGGTGTAGAAACATTAGCAGGAAATGATATGGGTGTCTGTGGAACCATTCAGCTGATAGAGCATCTAGAATGGAGTTGGGAGCACAGAGTTGAAAGACGAGATTAGGCAGCTGAATGGCAGCCGAGTCATGCCTGCTATTGGATATTATCTTAAGGAGCCCCTGGACTTTAACTTGTAGGAAATGGGGAATTTCAAAGGGCAGAAAACAAAAGTGACATTGTCAGTTATTTTTTTGGTTTCATTCACTTGATGTAGGTGATGAAAAAATAATTAAGAGATAATGAAATGGAGGCCAGGAGAAGAGCTGGGAAGTGATATTGGTGGTACAGATGACATGTTAAGTAGTAAAGTATTGTCAGGACTAGAACACTTTGGGAAATTCAGGCTGACTAGAAAGTCAATATACATTTTTTTCTGGATTTTGAATTCATTTCTTTTTAATTTATGCAAATCTAAATCAAGACTGCTACCATGTCTTGTGAAGAATGGATTAATGAAGGACTAGAACATGCTCTTTGCAATGGGAAAAGGAGTATCCACATACAATTCCATGAATGCCAGGCTCATGGTGGTATCAGTACTGTTGGTCTTTATTCATTGAATGCTAAACTGTGAGCCAGCAATTTCATAGGCATTAGTTCCTACATACAATAACCATTTCTATTGTACAAATAAGAGCACTGATGCTTAGGAAGGTGGAGTAATGTGCCCAAAGTTACATGGGCAGTAAATGGCATAGCTTGGGTTTGGAAACAAATCTTGTCTCTCTTCCATAAAATGTATGATTCGTGAGTGCAGAATACTTTATCTTCTTCTTTTTTAAAAATAAATTTAATGTTTATTTATTTTTGACACACACACACACACACACACACACACACACACACACACACACAAAGTGCGAACAGGGGAAGGGCAGAGAGGGAGACACAGAATCCAAAGCAGGATCCAGGCTCTGAGCTGTCAGCATAGAGCCCGATGTGGGGCCCCAACCCACAAACTCCGAGATCATGACCTGAGCTGAAGTCAGATGCCTAATCAACTGAGCCGCCCACCCAGGTGCCATTATCTTCTTCTGTTTTTAAAAAGATGGCCATACAGTAAACATTCAGTAAATACTTAATAAGTGATGAATGAAAATTTTTATGAATAATTTGGAATTTCATGCCTATAACTTTCCATGATATAGTACCTCCTCACTATTATAAAATTTTGGCAGTGTTCATTAATTGATCAAAAAAGATCCAGATAATTTTTCTATGCCTAAAGTTGTGTCAGAGATGACTCAGTTTATTTGAAAAATATTTAAGTCCCTTTCTTCTATTAGCTTAATATACTCATAAAGTACATTCTATAGGTGATCAACAAATTTAGCATGCATCATTTGATTTAATCTTTGTGACAACCTTATATTTTTTCTATTTTACAGATGAAACACTGTGTTTGAGAGCAGTTACATACCCAAAGTTACACAACTAAAAATCCAGGTCTCCATGTTCTTTCCATTCTGTCAGTGGACTATCCACTCTATTTACTTAGGGGCTCCTGGGTGGCTCAGTCACTTAAGTGTGACTCTTGTTTTCGGCACAGGTTATGATCTCATGGTTGGTGAGTTTGAGCCCCACATTGGGATCTGTACTGGCAGTGCAGAGCCTGCTTGGGGTTCTCTGTCTTTCTTTCTCTCCCTCCCTTTCTCTCTCAAAATTAAATAAATAAACATTAAAAAAAATACTAAAAAAAAAGAACTACTTATGTAGGTGATAAAACCTTAGAACTGTGAGGGATGCAAAAAAAATTATTTTCACTTTTTATTGAAGTATAATACATAGGTGTGTATATATGTTTACACAAACCATAATTGTACAGCTCAATAAATTTCCATATACCCAGATAACCAGAGTTCAGATCAAGAAGAATCATAATATTATTGGTGCCACAAGATATCTCTTGAGCTCTAATCAAACCACTAACCTCTCCCTTGAGGGTAAAATATCCTTTCTTCTAACAGAATAGATTGGCTTCGCTTGTTTTGTATTTTATATAAATGGAAGCAGAAAGTATGTATTCTTTTGTACCTGACTATTGTTTTCTCATTATTATGTTTGGGAAGTTCATTACTATTGTGCGTAGCATAGTTATTTGTTTATTTTCATGGCTTTCTCATTTTTTAGTATTTGAATGTATTGCCATTATTTAAAAACATCTGTTCCAATGTTGAATGTTATTTGGATAGTTTCTAGTTTGAAATTTGAAAATTATTTGATTTCAAATATTGCTGCTATGAGGATTCTTAAACAGTGCTTTTTGGTAAACATGCATATGCATTTCTCTTGAGTGTATAATTAGCAATAGAATTTCTGGGTCAGATAAGGTTTTGGCACAGAGATTTATGCACTTTGTCTCTCTTTTTTTTTGTATTTATTTTTCTATTTTCTTACTGATTAGTTTGGGCTTATTATGTTCAGAAGAATTAGGAATAGTGTAAACATGTATATTTGGGGGGAAGCTGGGCCTGGCTGTTAGATACTCTTAAGAGGTGGTCAGGATATCCCATTTACTAGTTGTATTCTCTTGGACTCCCAGAACAGTGGTATATCTGCCTCTTGAAGACCACTTATTTCATTTTACTCTGGTCCTTGTCACATGGGTCAGCCTCAGTTCTTGCACTTGATCCCTTGAAAGGCTATTGCTCTAGAGAATTACAGATCTCTTGAGGAATCATGCAACCAATGATCCAGCCTTTTGATATTCATCACTGCATTGTCTTCTTTATATATTAGTAAGACATAAAGGGCAAGGACCTCAAAAAAACACATAAAGAATCTGTTTGCCCTTCGCCCATCATGGCACTTTCTTTCTTCCTGTACGTGGATATTTTTATAATGGTTTGGCATTTATGGCTTCTCAATTGCATCTAATGCATATTAGAATACTTTTCTCAAGAGTTGGTATAATCTTAGCTGAAGGCTAATGTTAGGTCTACATAGATAAGCATATGGACTGGGAAACAGAATTCCCATCTATATTTTATGCCTAAATACCTAAATAATTTAGGATTTTTAAGGTATACCATGGGTTATATATTGCTGTAGTGTTGTATGGTAACGAATGGTAGCTACATTTGTATTGGGCATAGCATAGTGTGTAAACTTGTTGAATCACTATTTTGCACACCTGGAACTACTATAACATTGTGTGTCAACAAAAAACATTTTTTCAAACTCATCTCAGATTAATCTAGCCAAATATTATTTGTAATATCATTTTTAAAAGAATTGGAAAATAAGTCACCTGTCTTGTTTGAGACTGGTAGGGCAGGGCTATCTTCTCTATTACATAAACTTTTGAGACCATGGCTACTAAATCACACGCCTTTAAAATGAGAAAATGAAAGAAAAAAATTGTCATCTGTGTTACCAATTGTTAAATGAGTCAGTGTCATTTAAAAAAGAAGAAAAGATTGTACTTGATTGGAAGAGTGGTTGGGAACATAACCAGATAGCAGGTATGGTCTTGGATTAAATACTGATATAGATAACAAGCTATAAGGAATATTTGGGATCGGTAGGGAGTAATAGAATGTGATCTAGATATCAAAGATGTTATAATTCTCTCAAATGGGAAATAAGTTTTGCCGAATGACGTATATTTCACTTTTCTGCCTGGCACTATAAACCATATGATCTCAAATTAGTTAGAAAAAATTGTATACTAAATTGGTGATGGGCATTAAGGAGAGCACTTATTGGGATGAGTGCTGGGTGTTATATGTAAGTGATGGGCCCCTAAATTCTCCAGAAACCATTATTAGACTTTGTGTTCACTAACTTGGATTTAAATTAAAAAAAAATTATATCTGTACATGAACAGGCTTGCATAGAGAAATTCCAAAAAGATCGAGCTGAAGATATGATCTGCACTGGTTTTGGGGTGGTGGAAATGTAAAGCTTTATTATTATTATTATTATTATTATTATTAATGTTTTTAACAATTTTATTTGTCTTTATTTTCAACATTTCTACAGTGTACAAGTTATTATGTTAATGATAGAGTGATTTTTAGGGTAAACAAATACATAAGTAAATAGGTAAGGTATTTAGCAGCACAAATTATCTGATAGCTGACTAATGCAAATAGCAAATCTAATAATAACAGTAGCAGCAAAAAATAACATAATTAGCATCTATTAAGTGTGGAAAACACTGTGATAATTCTTGTTCCAACATCATGTCACTTGATTTTTCTTAAAACCTTATGAAATAGGTATTGTTCTTATTTACATTTTATAAGTGAGGAAACTGAAGGTCACAAAGATCTCTACCCACTTGGTCAGGGACAAAGCTAGTTAAGTGATGGGAGGTGAGATTTAAGCCCCATCTATCTGAATGCAAATCATTCTCACTTAATTACCATATACATAGCCTCCCACCATCCTATTATCAACATCATCATCTAATTGGCAATCTCAGTGGTAGCTTCTCTGGTCTAGGAGCTATAGAGATTATTCCACAAATTGCCAAATGGGGTCTGTTATATTAAAAAACTGGCAAACCATAAGAGACTCTTAAATACAGAGAATAAACTGATGGTTGCTGGAAGGGGGTGGGAGGGTGGGAGTGGGCTAAATGAGTGACTGGCATTAAGAAGGGCACTTTTCAGCATGAGCACTGGGTGTCCTAATTAAGAGATGAATCACTGGTTTCCACTCCTGAAGCCAAGAGTACACTGTATGTTAAGTAACTTGAATAAACAAACAAACAAACAAACAAAAATGCTATATAGAAATTTGGAAAGCTGGAGTAGAAATTCGGTAAGAAGTGGCTGGCCCTACATTCTAAGAGCTCATAATTTAGTGAGATTGTTATGAATGTGGAAAAATAATTTACATGTATTTATTTTTTGAAAAGTTACTGTTAGTGCCAAGAATGAAATAGAAATAAATTTAAAACATTTTTCTACCATATGTGAATACCCTAATAAATTAAGGTAAAACGCTTAACATCTTTTGTATAGATGTTTATATAAATGCTGATAGATACTTATTAAAAATGGATGTGTAGATAGAAATTTATTAATTTTTCCAGTAGATAAAGTATGAACAGAATCTTAATTAAATACCTTCATAAATATACATTAAATATGCTTAAGAAGATTTCAGATATTCCCTTCTGGTTGAAAAGAACCATTCTTGGAAACAAGTTTTGCAGGATGGCATATATTTCATGTATGTGCCTAACGTCATTGTAAAGTTCACTGGAATTTATATTGCAATTAAACTAAATTGAACAATATAAAAGTATACAGAAAAATAAGAGGTAAAAAGCTAAGGAAAAGGACAATTCATGTAAAAAAATTTTTTTGGCTTCAAAATAACACTAAAATGTCAGGTTTTTCGAGTGAAGTAAGGGGACTTTCCCAATGTGATTAAAATTTTTGATTTAAGAATAATTCAAACACAAAAGGGAAGAAAAGTATGTCAAGAATGTGGTGGAACCCTCAAGGAATGGGTTGTCTTGAGTCTGCAAGTTTTAGTCAGGCAAAGACTAGTTCTGGAAATTCAGGAACCTCTTATGAACCATGGGGAGTTGACGTCCAGGAACAATTACTGATTCCTAGGATGCAATTTATTAAGAGATATTACTACCTTAATTTCTCCCACTGTTACCTTGAAGGAAACACTATTTCTAATAAGATGAAAACTACCTTTCAGACATTTCCATTAGATTGTTAGGTAGTTTTACTGTAAATTGACCAGTCATAGTGATTTTCTAAGAAGATTAAAAAAAAAATTCCAACAAAGAAAACACATCATCTGCTCTGCAGAATTGTGTAAATTCGACACAGAAAAGGTATTTGGAAACATTTGATGTGAGAGATTTTTTGTAAGGAACCAAATATTTATCTTCCTGTTGGTCAGAAGTATCTTCCCACTCCCTCCCTCCCAGATTGAGTCAATTCAGCAAAGAAGTTTCTGATACTATTATAATAAAATAGTGGGCATTTCAGAGATATGGTTATCTTAAAGTAGACATGTGCCCTACAAGTGAGGAGTAATAAATGAATGGTTAACCTATTCATTTCTTTTATGTAGATGACATTCACGCTCCAGAACCTCTGAGTTCTCACCCATAGGGAAGAGATAGTAGAATATCTCTACTATATTTGGCTTCTACTTTCTAGGCTCTTTAAGTTTTTGGTTTTTTTAATTAAAGGCATTCCTCATTCTATAGAAAATTGTGTAAAGATTCTTAAAAAATAGTCTTTCAGCCACCATGATGGTCAGTCCATGCATTTTATGAACAAATGAACTGCTCTGATTGCATTACATCCCAGACATGTTCTGTGATAAAACATGAACAGTGATGAGAATTTGACTGCAGATTTAAGAGAGATTTTCTGGGTTCAGCACCTGCCTCCACCCATTTACTTCTTGTGAGGTTTTGGGCAAGTTCCTTAATTTCTCTAAGTATTGTCTAAAATTGCAGTAATAATAGTATGTATCCTCATTAATAAAATTGAGATAATAATAGGGTTTATTAAGAATTAAGTAAATCTGGGATGCCTGGATGGCTCAGCAGTTAAGCATCTGACTTTGGCTCAGGTCAGGATGTCATGGTTTGTGAGTTTGAGCCCAGCTTTGGGCTCTGTCCTGACAGCTCAGAGCCTAGAGCCTGGTTCGGATTCTCTGTCTCTCTCTCTCTGTCTCTCCCCTGCTCACATTCTGTCTCTCTCTCTCTTAAAAATAATACACATTAAAAAAAAAAAAAAAAGAAGTAACTATGAAAGCACTTACAGTAGTAAATAGGCATAGGCATGTTTAAAACATTAGTTATTATTTTCATGAGCATCATAACCATCTGTACATAGCATTCTAACAAGCAAATACAGTATCACTGACTTTGCCATTAAATATCCTTATTTGATAGATTTATGTGTAGTTGGATTGGTCTAACATGATATATTAGTTATATTAACTTTGTGACATATCAGAATGAGCCAGAAGAAAATACTCAGATTATAAAATGTTTGTAATTTTTTCTAATTATGTAAAAATTTGTGGGTTATTTTCAAGTATACAAACAAATAAAGTAATAAAGGTAGTCATCTGGGTTATCTGACAAATGTTCCTCTTATCCAAAAATAAATGAATAGTACCGTGATGATAAAATATTAACATGATAACAGGAAATAATCAAGGTAATATTTTCAGAAATAATCACTTTACCCTAACCTTATGGAATGATATAAACTCCAATTACAGGAAGTCAAAAGTTTCTTTTGCAGAAGTAAGAGAACTTTCCTAAAATATCCATAAAAAAGCATAGATTAAACATACGGTCCTGTGTGTGTGGATTAACTGAACCTACTTGGAACACAAATACCTGAAAATCTATTTTTTAGACACATCGCTTTAGTAAATTATTATAAAAAGTTGATTTACTGAAAAAGATACAGATTTAGTAATTGGTCTAGACTTTAAAAATTTTGTTAACGTTCCAGCTGCAAACTTTAGAAGAGTCTTGTATATTCTCTCAGAACATAATAAATATGGTAGATTTTTAAAAATAAAGGCTCAATAGAATTTTTGTGTTAAAATACTCCAGCTCAGTCATGGAAAGACATGTTTTGTCTGTAACTTATTTATACACTGAGGGAATCTGAATTGGAAGACTAAGCAATTTTTAGTAAGTTTGGTAAAAGTAGGTGTCCAATAAGATCAGGTTCTCCGTAACTGGTTCTAACAACTGAATTATTAAAATTATTGCCTCCAATGTTTGGATCCTTTAGAAATCATTGACCCAGTCTGTGTGAATTAAATTAAATGGATTGGCAAAGACATTTCCAAGTCCCGTTAGCCATAGTAATTGGACAGTAATCTGTATGAACAACTACACTGACCTGTACCAAATATTTCAAATAGATCGTGTGTTAGTATTTTAACTTGAGATGAAAGTAATAAGAGCCAGAGACCATAAGAGCATTATTTCACACATATTGTATAAAACAGAAAGTATGAGAAAATATATTTAAAAACAACAACAACAACAACAAAAGCAAAAACACAGTCACCATAGGCAGCCATTATATTTGGGAGACTCAGGGGCGCCTGGGTAGCTCTGTCGGTTAAGTGTCTGACTTCAGCTCAGGTCATGATCTAGCTGTCCGTGAGTTCGAGCCCCATGTCGGGCTCTGTGCTGACCGCTCAGAGCCTGGAGCCTGTTTCGGATTCTGTGTCTCCCTCTCTCTCTGACCCTCCCCCATTCATGCTCTGTCTCTCTCTGTCTCAAAAATAAATAAACGTTAAAAAATTTTTTTTTATATTTGGGAGACTCATAGGACAGGACCCTAAATAGAATCTGAGACTTTTCTGTGATGATTTGTCTCCCTCACAGAAAGAGATAATACTAATAGAATGTGCCTATAGTTCTTAAACCAAACATGGCAGGTCTTTGCCCCATCCAAAAGATAGACTGCATTTCTGCCTAATGATGGAGAACATACATTGAATGGAAATGCTGATAGACTCTTTGATGAGAAAGTATACTTTCTTCCTTTTGATGCTTTGTAGACATCTATATATAGGGGGAAAATGTGACTCATATACTGTAAAACTTGGAAAGAAAGCAGTAAATATATGTAACTAAGGAACAGCAATTTCTGCCCTGGGGAAAGTAAGACAAAAGGTAAGAACATTTCTCCATTTTCCTTGAACATTCTCTCATCAGCCCATAAAGAGTTTGGCTAATATCTCTGCTAAATACCCCTTAATTGGCCATTCTTACCCCATGTCTGGAGCCCCAAATTATTCACATTATTGAAAAATCCCTCCTTTCAGCAGGCAACTAAGAGTGATTCTATTATCCTGTTATTGCTTGGTCTAAATTAGTGCTTATAAAAAGGTATTTTCTAAACTGGAGACTTTGGAAGACAGGAGAATTTTAACTGGGTTTTACTTTGAGACTGTGAATGAGAAATGCGTACATAACACAGTAAACTTGTTTCAAAGGTAAATATCTTTGAAAATATGTGAAATCAATGTCTACACCCACTGCCATAGTTACATAATGTACTTGCTGAGGCAGGACCAGACTGAGGAGCTTAAACCAAGCTCATCCAAAGGCAAAATAAAGGAAGGGAATAGAATTAGTTGCCAAGAGACTTGTGGGTCTTCTGTTGTGTCTTCTCTCTTCTGTTCAGCTGGAATAAATCCAAATGCTATCACTTACCAAGTAGCTTACACATAAACTTGGAACTAAAACAGATTGGGGAAGAGCCCCCTTAATCCTGTAAAGTATGTGCTGAAAACAACTCATAATGGTGGAATGCTTGACACTGAACTCTAAAGATTTTTCCAGTAACTTCTTTTTTTATATATATAAATTTTTTTAATGTTTGTTTATTTTTGACAGAGAGAGAGAGAGACAGAGCATGAGTGGGGGAGGGGCAGAGAGAGGGGGGGGGGACACAGAATCTGAAGCCGGCTCCAGGCTCTGAGCTGTCAGCACAGAACCCGACATGGGGCTTAAACTCACAGACGGCGACATCGTGACCTGAGCTGAAGTCGGACGCTCAACCGACTGAGCCACCCAGGCACCCATCCAGGAACTTCTAATTAGCCAAATTTCTTTGACTGTAAGTAGTGGAAATGTCAGTGCTACATCAGAAATGTGTTTTGTTTTGTTTTGTTTTGTTTTAATGAAACACAAACTTATTGTAAAGGTTTAATTATTTAAAGAAGAAACAAAAAGTTAAAAAATCAAACTCAGAAATAAAAAAAGATTAAGATAGGTCACTTTTGAGGACATATGCTATAGGAATTAATAAACTGTTTTGTTGGGACATCAATGTTGGCATGAATTAGCTGTGATTGTTTTCTGTGCTTAGATTACTTCATTGAGGATTAATGGGTTTAAGAAGTAGAGAATCCAGCTAAACTCCCTTAGGTGAGATGTGAATCACTTACACAGGTTTGGGGAGGGTATCTTGTTTGGTAATCCCACTGAAATTGCAACAGTTATGAATTGATTCAAAAAGACATCAGGGTATTGCTACTAGAATAATGCTAATGGATTTTGGAAAACAAGGGAACAAATATCCATTACACCAACCATCTACTTAATATAGTCTTAAATTAACCATGTGTATATTAAGACCATCATATATTTCATTTACTACAATCTCTTGCAACTAATGAATATATATAAAACCCTTAAATATCCGATTGCCTCGAGGTTATCTTATCTACCAGATGCTTCACACTTGGAAAAACTTAACTCCAATTCTCTCACGTCTGTCTGTGTGTCTGTCCATCTTTCTTTCTTTCTTTCTTTCCTTAAATTTTTTTAATATTTATTTTTGAGAGGGAGAGAGACAGAGCACAAGCAGTGGAGGGGCAGCGAGAGAGGGAGACACTGAATCGGAAGCAGGCTCCAGGCTCCGACCTGTCAGCAACAGAGCCTGGCATGGGGCTTGAACCCATGAACTGTGAGATCATGACCTAGCCGAAGTCAGATGTTTAACCAACTGAGCCACCCAGGCGCCCATCTCATGCCATTCTTAATGAGCTTGGTTTCAGTCTATGTTAATCCAGGTCTACAGTAGACCTTACCCTAGGGTATGGCCCTTAGTTCTAACAAGGTAGGTATCTTTGGTGTCTCAGGAAGATGGCTGGCCTCTTAACAAGGTCTATTCACTCTTGCTGGTCCAGAATTGCAATATCTTCTAGCACTGTTTTATGTTTTTATCCCTATTCTTTCCTTAACTCCATCACATTACTCCCTGGAAAACGTCAGAAAGTCTGGTCCTGTATATAAATAACCCATTCCTTGGCCTAATAATTTTTTGGAAACCCTTTCCCATGAATTTCTAGATTCTTTATCAGTGCCACTTTCTCCTAAGTGCCCTGCCCCCTGCCCCCTCCTAGTTTTCAGACGTTTCAGAAGCCTGGAACTCTTCTCTGTCACAGATCCCCTGTGGTCTAGTTGCACTCTCCCTCCCTCTGCAACATTTAGGATGTTATCCCTGATGAGAAAGCTGGAACAAAAGAGGAATTTACCTTATGAATTTATTTTCTCTCAGGGATTGCTATCATGAATGGCTGTTGTCCAATATCTGAAAATAGTTATCTTAAATATTTTGACAGTTTAAAAATTTTTTTACCATTTATTTATTATTGAGAGATAGAGATAGAGCATGAGCATGAGAAGGGCAGAGAGAGAGGGAGACCCAGAATCCGAAGCAGGCTCCAGGCTCTGACCTGTCAGCACAGAGCCCAACGCAGGCTCGAACTCACAAACTGCAAGATAATGTCCTGAGCTGAAGTCAGATGCTTAACCGACCTAGCCACCCCAGTACCCTGACCAGATTATGATATGTCTAGCAAAAGGACCGATCTAGTACCACTTACTACATTATGGTTGAAAATAGTATTTAATGAAAATATAAGTTCTGAAATAAAAACACATTTTTATACAACATTAAAAACGTTATTTTGGAGACTGTATGTGGATGAAATTACCTGAAAAAGTAATCAGGGTGATGAGCACAGGATTTCAGAAACTTGTTAGCTCAGGTGAGAAGGCACGGTTTCAGTCTTCTTGGGGTAAGAATTACATGTAGATGTAACTTATTGCCAATATTGTAACTTCTATGTTAGACAGTAGTTTGATAGGTTCTTACCCACATTATTGAAATGGACATAAGTGGATAAATAAAAAGGGGTATTGTGTTGATCAGTGATCAGTGATGAGATTGTAATAAACAAAGCAGCATAATTTCTCTCATTCTCTCCTTGTGAAGCCATATTTTACAAATTGCCCATAAATTGGACCATAGGGATCATTTTTATTGTTGCTAACAAATTGGAAAATGAAACTAACAATTAGCAAATAGAAACTTCTTTGTGGAGTTTCTAAGGGATATATAGCCTTTTTGAGGGACACTGAGAAACTCTTCGTATTGCATGAACTGAGCCTTGCAAAACATAACTTTACTTGACTTAAAATATTTTTAGGTATGCTCAGCATTCTGGCACTAAATTTTATGATAGTTTAGGACAAGGACACTATATATAATAGCTCCAAATTAGAAACAAACCATTTTCCCATAAACATTAA
Organism: Herpailurus yagouaroundi; assembly: GCF_014898765.1. Taxonomy (NCBI): domain Eukaryota; kingdom Metazoa; phylum Chordata; class Mammalia; order Carnivora; family Felidae; genus Herpailurus; species Herpailurus yagouaroundi. The sequence continues at coordinate 119,824,929 of NW_024412377.1, read as the reverse complement.
AATTGATAAATAATATGTGATATGTTTATACAATGGAATACTTGGGGCAATTTAAATATGAACTAAAGGAAAAAAATGGATAAACCCTACTAATACAGATAAAGAAGTCAGACACAAAAGATCACATACAATAAGGTTTCATTTATGATCAATCTGTAGTGTTGGACATCAGGGTAATAGTTATTTTAAGGGAGTTTGTCAGTATCAGAGTTGGTGGGAACGAAGGTGAGGAAAGCTTCTAGATCCTTCTGACATTTTGTTTTGATTTTGATGGTGATTGAATGGATGGCTCATTTTGTGATAATTCAACAGTCTGTAAACTTAAGTCTATTGCACTTTTATATGTACAACATGTTTTTAAGACCTAGTTTGTTTTAATATTTAGTGTTCCTAAATTAAGTATGCTGTTTTCTTAAGTGGTGAGGTTCCTTTTCTTACATTGTTTCAAAAGTATGAGCATTGGGATCCTATCTACCTTATGAAGCATGCTGGATTCTATCTACCTTGTGAGGCGGCAGCAAAAAATAATGTTATCTACCACTAAGCTCAGTGAACATGATCTGCTCACTAATATATATATATATATATATATATACACTTTTTTTAGCATGAAGAATACCTTTTCATTTTTTAAACCCATGAAAATCCCATCATGGCATTAAAATTTAGATTTCCTTTTCTGGTTGGGGTACTCAGAAACAGAATACCTTCATTTCCTAGTAGCAGTATTAACAAGTGGCAATAGTAACGTTACCGATTACAAAAACAAATAAGTAAATAAGGCCCTAAGCAAGATAGAAAGATACCTCATGTTTTCTTCCCATACCCTTGGTGTATCTCATTTGAATTATTGCATGGTAATAGAATTGTGCAGTATTCTACCCTCCAAATAACAGCCCATCAAGACTACCTGTAGATGATTGGCAGAAGCATTGATCTGTGACAAAGACTGAAGGCCCTTCTTGATGAAGAAGAACTTTTCAAGGCCCCTGATAGAGTTGGCTGATTGGAGATAGACTTTCTGGCTGTGAGCTCTCCTCCTATAGAGTCAGCTTGTCTTGAATAAAATAAATGAGCCCAAACTTTTCTCACATTCCAGAGTGATTTATCATAGAACAAAAACTTCAGTTTGACAAATCTTTAGCCATCACTCAAAGTGTCTGCTTTCTTTGTAGATGACATTCCATTATAGTCCTGTACAAAAATAATATTGTCAGGAACTCTATTGAATCATGAGTTTATTTAATTATTTGGTCTAAGAGAAAAGAAGCCACTTGTTAGCCTGTGGTTTAGTGTCTTATTGCATAAAATAAGAATGTTCTTAGAACAAATTTAATGCAAATTGAATATACCCATATATACGAGCCTTAGAAATAGTAGGTTAACACTGCTATAGCATCTACAACACTTGACATACTGTATCACCCTGAACTTGATCAACTAAAAAAAAAAGACAGTACAAATTTTATGGACTAAGGGGTTTAATATGTGAATTAAGAATCCTATAAATGTGGAAAGGTTTGGAGTGTGAAGGTAGGGAAGACAACATCTGGAGGATCATAAAAATATTCATTGCATACCCTGAAGCACTGGATTTGGGGAACAAAGTTACTAATAATGAAGAAATCTGCATTGCACCATGGAAACTTGTAAGATCTGAAGGCTTACCACTTCTGACTGCCACAGCCTTCCAAAGAAGGCTAGCTTCTCTTTGACTTTGCATTCCAAAGAAGACATGAATTCTTTTCACTGGAAAATTCTAAACAGAGATTGTATGGCAAAGGGGATTCTGTGAAATATATTTTCTATTCTCAGAAGGGGTTGCTGGTGATAGTGCCATGTTGACAGCATGCATTCTGACACAGTGCACTTTGTCAACTCAGTGTCTATTCCCATCCCCTTTTACCCGTATTTAGGATCAAGATGAAAATACCACCCTGCTTTTGCTTAATATCTTGCCATTATCCCACATACAACTGTATTTATTTTATAAAAGATTGAAGACAGACAAATCTCTCCCTGAATGAGGAAATGTAGGTTTCATGGACTCAGTCCATCTCTAGTAGCATTCATTCCTCTCCCATTCAAGTTCAAAGCCTGCTCTGATATTCTGTTACTTACATGCTGAGATACGGGTGAAGCATTATTGAGACTCTTATATTAGGTAGTAAAGGACTGACAAAGAGAAAAGAGAAGAATCCATATGCTACTGTGGTTTGAAATTTTGTGCCTCCCCGCCCCGCACCCACCACCAAAATTCACATGTTGAAATCCAAATGCCCAGTGTGGTGACATTAGGAAGTGGAGCATTTGGTGATGAGGTCATGAGGATGTCAGCATGAGTAGGATTAGTGCTTTTTATAAGAGAGACTCCATATAAATCCCTTGTTCCTTCCACCATGTGAGGACACAGCAAAAAGACGATGCCACCTGTGAGCCTGAAAGCCAGCTTTCACCAGCCCTCAGATTGAATAGGCTAGAGACATGATCCTGGACTTCCTGGTCTCCGTCATTCTCAGAAATAAATTTCTGTTGCTTATAAACTCTCCAGTCTATGGTAGTTTGTTACAGCAACACAAAGGGACTAAGACAGATGCAAATATGTTAATATCAAAGCAAAAACAAAAATACATGAAACTAAACAGTCCTCCTTGTTCCTGGTAACATGGGTTATATTTATAACTTCTTCCATTTTCCATTCTTTGTTTCCTTTTCCCTCAGTATGTTGTGTTGACCCAAACTTTTCAGAATTAAAACAACTAAATTAGTAGAAACCAAAGCACAGGGATATTTCAAAAAAAAAAAAAAACAAAAAACGCTAGTAGTTTATTCTCTTTGATAATGGCAAGTGTATTAATTTTCTATTGCTGCATAAAAAAGTACAGCAAACGTAGTATTTAAAACAGCATATACTTATCTTTTCAGACTTTCCAGGATCAGAAGGCCAGGCACAGCTTGGCCTCTGCAGGGTCTTACAAGGCCAAGGTCAAGGTGTTGGCAGGATTTCATTGTAATCTGAATACTCAAAAAGGGAAGAATCTTTGTTGAAGCTCCCTAAGGTTGTTGGCAGATTTCATTCCCTTCAGGCTGTAGAATTGATAGTAGCTTGCTTCTTCAAAGCTAGAGATGCAAGAGAGAAAGAGACATATTACTGCTTCTAGTCTTAACTTGCTGGAATGCCTAGGCCTTTTCTCTTAAGGGCCCACTTGATTATGTTAGGTCAACCCATGGTAATCGCTTTTCATTAACTCAAACTTGACCAGAAAAAGGGACCTGAATTACATCTGAAAAAATCTCACCTTTGACTTATACATAATACAGTTGGGAGGGTGATACTCCATTGGTTTTGAAAAATTATATGGGTTAGAAGCAGATCACAGGAGTTGCTCATACTTAAGAGGAGTGGATTACACGAAGGCAAGGATATTAGGTCATGGGAATCCACCCCCTTAGGGTCTTATATTAATCAAGGTTATCCAGAAAAACAGAACTAATAGAATCGATTGATCAGCTAGTTAAAATTGGCTCATGCAACATTATGGAGGTTGACAGGTTCAAAATCAGCAGTTTAGGGGGCTAGTGTGCTAGAGAGCCAGGAGAGTTGGTGGTGCTGGTGCAGATGAAGTCTGAAAACAGTCTTCTGGAGAATTTCTTTTGCTTGGGAGGTTAGTGTCTTTTTGTTTTTTGTTTTTTATTTAGGCCTTCAAATGATTGGATAAGTCCCACCTATGTTATGGAAGGCCATCTGCTTTATCCAGAGTTCACCAATATAAGTGTTAATCTCATCCCAAAACAACCCCCAAGTTGACATCTAAAATTAACAATTTACAGAGTTGACTACCACTCTAAAAATTCTTAGGAGACAAGTACTTTTTAAATCCTTCGTAACAAATGAGGAACTCAGGTACAGATACATACATTTGACCAAGGTCACCCTATAAGTAAAAAATAGTACCAGGGTTTGAATCCAGGTATTATGACCTTAGAGTCTTTGTTACCCATTATCTCTTTTGGTAGAAATATAATACCCACCTGGGGGGACCCTTCCTGCTTGTTTGAAAGGGATATACCCTCAGGCAGTAACAAAGGAAAAGTGAAAAAAACAGTCATAGACACAACAGAGAAATTTAGAATAATAGTTAAATATAGACTTCTGACCCAAATTTCTGCTGATTTTTCTGAGGAAATGTGATGGGCACTGAGATGTATGAAGGATCTTCTCCACGCCAGGCATCGTGAAGACTTTTTCTGCATATGCATATTCATCTACATTTTAATCCTCTTGAACACCTAGTAGGAGAGCAATGATTATTCTTAATTTACTTGTGAGGAAAAAAAGCTAAACAGTGACTTGTGAAAAGTCATACGGTTGGAAAGTGGCCAAGCCACAACTCAGAGCCAGATTGGCCTGTCCCCAAGGACTTAGAGCCATTTGTGACAATTCCTTGATCAACAGTTCATTTACACATATTCTAGCATATTAGAGCCAATAACTTGTCAGCAAAGAAGCACAGTGCAGACAAATACATTGAATACTGGTGTAGTTAATTTTTCTCATTCATCTTAATCCAAAGTATTTTCTTTTTTTTTTTTTTTTAATTTTTTTTTTTCAACGTTTATTTATTTTTGGGACAGAGAGAGACAGAGCATGAACGGGGGAGGGGCAGAGAGAGAGGGAGACACAGAATCGGAAACAGGCTCCAGGCTCTGAGCTGTCAGCCCAGAGCCTGACGCGGGGCTCGAACTCACGGAGTGCGAGATCGTGACCTGGCTGAAGTCAGACGCCTAACCGACTGCGCCATCCAGGCGCCCCAATCCAAAGTATTTTCTATCCACTCTACAGTGTTGGTCATTCAAGATATCTCTATTTACAAGTAATATGAATTTACTTTTGCTGTTAAAATTTGGTGTTGAATGAACATTGATGATGACACTTTGACCATCAAGTTCATATTTCAGCATTTGTGAATTTCCCTGTGTGAATACAGCACGCAGATTTTGTCGCCCAATGCATCTCTTGCAAAATCGCTTTCTCTTGGCCATCTCCAGTATAGAACTTCAAAAACTAAAAACCCTCCTAGCCTACCTTAGAGGCCATGTGATGCAGTTTTGTCCAAGAAACATTAGTGGATGTCTTGTGGCACTGAAAGAATGGGCTTTGAGAAAAAGCTAGCTTTTCTGATGAAAGGGACACTCATCTCTTGTACTATCTCTCTGGCCCCTTCCTCTCCATTCTTCCTGAATTGAATATAAGTGTGAATCTTGGATCTCTAACAACTATCCTAAGGCTAGGAGAATGAAAAAGCAGCATGCTGAGCATAGTGGGTTGAAAAGAAAGACCTTTGGTCTTTGTGGATATCATTAGGTCACAGAACCAAGGACAGAAGCCGCCTATATCCAGGCCTGTTATTACTTGAGGACAAACTGTCACTGTTTGCTTAAGTCACCTCCAGGTAGATCTCTATTACTCATTATATGCTTTAAGTAACAATAATGATAATGTAACACTAATAAATATAAATTAGTGCATATTGTACTTGGTTACCGTATGACAGGCAAGGTCGAATACTTGAGGCTTACTAGCGTATTTAATCCTCTTAATCCTACAGAACAGTTAGTAGTGTTCTCACGATGCCCATTTTGTAGCTGGGGAAACAGAGGTTAGCATTGAGCAGTAAAAGAGGCTTACTGGAAGCACAGGTGCCAGGATATGAGACAAAGATCTGAAAAGCGGGCTTTTCCTCATATTATGAGAGATTAGCTGATTTTCCCAGCATGCATGGGGCCATGGTGTCAATATGACGGATCATTCAGGAACACAGCCTGCAAAGTCAGACAGATGTTGGTATGAATTGAAGCTCTGTCACTTACTACATGTCATATCTTGGGTCATAGAGTAAAAATCTCTAAGTCTCAGTTTATACATAGGCTGAGTCCGCATCTTCTTTAGGATAGAGAAATATAAAAATATCCGGTAGCATTCACCAAACCGTTTATGTGCCAAAGTAGCTCATCATCATTATCCTCATTCTCATCATCATCATGGCTAACCTCTAATTGAGCAATAGCTATGAGTCAGGTGCAGAGCTACACATTTTATATGTAAAATGTCATTTGATCGTCATAGCACCCCGAAGAGTTATGCACTATTATTTTCCCCTGTCGCAAATGTGGAAAATTGCAATCACACAGCTATTAAGCAATATAGCCAGGGCTCATATCCAAGCGTATCTGATTCCAGCTTTTATGTTTTTAATCACTATGACTTTCTGTCACCAGGAGGCACTAGAAATGTAATAACAAGATAAAGTTTCTGTTCCCTGAGGACAGTCTACAGATGGAGACCAATAAGGAAACAGTATTTTCAGCACTACGAAAGAAAAATGTAGGATTCAAGGTGGTGACATTTTGAGGTCTAATTTGTGCCCTGATCTCATATTTTGCCAAAAGGGTGTTGTGAAATTGAATTGTATGTGACTGAGAGAGAGAGAGACTAAGAGAAAGAGAAAGAGAACATGCACACTCGTGCTATCTTTCCTCGGTTGTTGTTTCTCATAGTATGATGTTCTGTGATTTTCCTAGATCACATTTGTCATAGATGATTGGGTGCTACTTTTTGGAAAAGAATAGCATCAAGTGTGATAGGCTGGCTGGTGTGGATGGGAAGGGAGTGAAGTCTTCCTCTCCAGTTTGGGCCCTTCTTACCCTTAGAGTTCTGGAGTCACACTGGTTTTGTCCTTGAAGAAAACGAAAAACGAATTGGGGCCATTAATATTAAAGGTTTACTAGGGACATATGCTACCCTTTCCAGAAACTCTGGAATGAGTATTGTTTCAGTGATTTAAATTCCCTAAAAGATCATTCTATTTTTTATTTCAAGACTAATGAGCTGAGTATGAATAGCAGGGCAAGGGAAAGAAGGGGAAAAATACATTTGAAATCTTCTTGGGTTTCAATCTCAACCCCTTGAGCTGAAAAGTGACAGTTGTCCTTTGTATCTTACCATGCCATTGTAAGTCAGATCATGATGTTTTCACATATTTCGACTGTGCAATTGAGTCATAGAATAGCAGGTTCCACTTGCAAAATTTAACAATTACTTTAAAAATCACTTGGCAATTTGGAACATTTTGGATAAATAAAAGCAAACCTTATGCCCAGGCAAAATATTAATAGGAGACTGTGGAACAATCAGTCTTTGCACAGCAATTTGGGAACATATGGTGTTACATTCAGAGAAAAGGCCATGTTCAAGGTTGAAACAGCCCTTGTGCTGTGGGGCTGGGCAATAACTTATGGCATTGATTACATAAAATGCAACTCCTGGCTTCTTTCCTGGCACACTGTTTTGCACATCCACAATGGCTAGGCAATAAACAAAGCCAGATATATGCTTAAGATTTACAAAGCAAATCATCCATTTCTTGGTCATTTATTTACTATTTTGTCAATTCCTTGTCAATGGTGTTATCCTGTAAAAGGTGATACAAGTGATGTAATGGCCCACCCTAGGTATGGGAGTTGAAAACAACTTTCTTTGTCATCAACCTTATCTACTCATTCCTAAAAGGAGAACAATATCAACTTGGGATCATCATATTCTTCTGGTGTTGAGAATGATACTTGGTTTTGTGTGGCCCTTTTAAAATTATTTTTAAAGAAAAAAATTTTGATGGAAATGTACCCTTTATAAACGTTGTCCTATAATTTAATCATAAATAATTCTTAAATCTACTAACAGAGAGATACTGAGCAACCACCCCTGCACCAATGACTGTCAAGATTAATGGTAACATTTAAACCTTAACCACAAGAAGAGCTTAATTAGCTGGAAATATTTCTTTTTCTGTTACTATCTTCGGTTATTGGAAACTTTGCAAAATCCACTAGATTACTCTCAGCTTCAGTAGATGGACTATATTGAAAACAATTTCATTGCTCTTGGATAAGTGACTTTTCACTCACATTTATTATTTATCTTTGATCATTTATTAATAAATTCAACAAATAGTTACCAAGCAGAATTGTGTTTTAGGCATTATAATAGAGACACAGTCTGGTTGCTGCTCTCATACAGCTTCCAGTTCTAATGAGCAACAGTATAGTAAGGGCTATTTCAAGGAGATTGTAGGATGCCATAAGAGATTGTGGGAGAGGAATCAAATGCAAATTTGGACTGTCAGGGAAGGCTTTCTGAGAAATATTTCATATGAAACCAGAATTAGTTATGTAGAGCAAGAGGCATAAAAGAATGTTGTTGACACAATAAGGAGACTCTCAAGGTGAAAGAAAGAGAGTGACCTTTGGTGGTTTCCAAGTATTGAAATGCATTTAGTGTGGATGTATTGTTGATTTCCAGGTGGCCATGAGAATTAAGAAGGACTCTGAAGCCTTTGCATGTAGAGCCTTGAAACCATGTAAAGAAGTTCAGACATTATCTTAAGATGAGATAAAAAGCCTTTCAAGGACTTTAAATAGAAGAGTGACATGAGTAAGTTTATGTTTATCATTCCTGCTGTGGGTATACAAGGGTGAGGATTTGGATGAAATACAGGCATATCACAGAGTGTACCCAAGGATGTTGATTACTGAATTTAAAAATTGATGTCTAGGGGCGCCTGGGTGGCGCAGTCGGTTAAGCGTCCGACTTCAGCCAGGTCACGATCTCGCGGTCCGTGAGTTCGAGCCCCGCGTCAGGCTCAGGGCTCATGGCTCAGAGCCTGGAGCCTGTTTCCGATTCTGTGTCTCCCTCTCTCTCTGCCCCTCCCCCCGTTCATGCTCTGTCTCTCTCTGTCCCAAAAATAAATAAACGTTGAAAAAAAAAAGGTTTAAAAAAAATTGATGTCTAACTTTTTTTATGACTTGCTTCTCCCACCTTTCTATATCTTAATCTAAAGCCAGACTGCCATATTAACTTAAGGAAGAGAAAATTTACTCTTTGTCATTTTAGAATGAAAATAATAGGCGAGTTAGAGGAAGAAAGATTTCACCTTAATCTTGATAAATAATGGTTTAATGATCATAACTTCAAAAATGGAGTAGACAGTCTTGAGAAGTAAGTTCCCATTCCTGGAAATATATTTGCAGAGGTAAGAAGACTGCTGATAAAAGGATGTTGAAGAAGAGATGTCTTTGTTGTCAGAAGGTGGGACTAAATGACCCCTAGAGTTTCTTCTGGTTCTCAGCTTATTTTAAGGTTCTATTTGCTTGAATTATGGCTCACCAGGGTTCTAATATAATTTTGATAGCTTCAGTGTCTTAAATTGTTGAATCATTCCTACTCTTTGTTTCTAAGCATAAAGGGTAAGATTTTTTCAGATGTTACGATTCTCTGTATTCCTTACTATGGGACATGCAATGGAAGAAGTTAGGAAATGAATTGTCTGCGTGCTGGTCTGAATTTCTGTAGATGATGATGCCTGGCACACAATTTTTTTCTTGGCTGCAGGTAGTTATGTCTTTTGAATTTGCTGCTCCGTTTTGAAAATATCTTGGAGAAATAAAATGAGCAATATGACCCAAAGACGTAATCTAAGATATAACACTTCCAAGGCCTTCTTGTACACTTTTGGGTACAGTAGTACTTACCCAATTAACTATATTTACAACCCAAACATTCTCTCCTCTGATTTTATCTCACTTCTTGAAATGCATTCATGTATGAATAAATGAACATATATGTTGGAGATACATGGTTGATATAACAGATAATTTTGGAGTATTTTCCATGGGCTTAAAAGGAAGATAAAGGGAACAAGACCTTAGCAGCCTCTGAACTGTCAGTGCTATTTGGGACTTCAGTCTTGTGTTAATTCTGTGCCTTTTCATAGTAATATCAAATTCACTGTGCATAGTGGAGATGTTACTTAGTATAAATCACACTCTAGGTAAACTGAGTTAGGGTAACTTCACTTCTATCTATATCATGCTACATAATTTTTACTTAAAAAGGTCTTCATATCCTCAAGATGTATTTAACATAGCTTGATAAGACATAATTCCTTTTGTGCTTGAGAACAGTAAACACAAGAGATTGTTACCAATTTGATAAAGATTTTAGGAAAAGACTTTTAGGATCAAGTAAACAGTAACTAACTCCTATGTACCTCAATCTAATGTTGAAACTTGGGATAAGTTAACTCACATATCATGCTCAGAGACCAAATAATTCTTCGGTGTGCAGGGAATATGTTCTGTTATGATTGTTAGAAAAATGATGGGGGGGGCTGTCCATATGAGACAAATTATAATTAAAAATGTATAAATAGTTATTGCAGAGACTACTGTCATCATGAGCTGATAACCTGCACTAAAGTGTATCCAACAGAGAGAGTTGGACTTTTTCATTAATCCTCTATACTCTCAACTCTATTTGTTGTTCTAGAAGATGGAGGTGGAGTCCTCCCGAGTAAACAAGAAATACTGTTTGTGATGGTGATTTTCTATTGTGAATAGTCCAGCTGAAATTATGGGAAATATGCAGAAAGAGATTTCTGCTGGCAGTGTTTAAGAAGACACATTACTAAGCACCCTCTTAAACCCAATGAATGGCAGAAAACTTACATTGACTTGAATAGAAATTTCTTGGACCTTACTTAACAAAATCCTGTTTTATTCAGAATAGCATATGTCCCTATACATCCCATGAGACTTCAGTGAATTTGAATTAAGGATCCAAGATCTAGAAGTTGGCTTGTTTGATCTTAAAGCAGTGATATTTCTTGACAATGATCGACTCAGTAATAGGAATACATGCCAAAGAGTTAAAACAGGGAGACGATATGGGGGGGTTTATATTAAGGTCTTCCTTGATTTTCTGGGATGATATTTAGGAATGGGTTTCTCTTATATTGGGTTCAATAGGTTTTAGGTTATTGATGGGTTACAATAACAAAGGTTTATATAGTTTTCACATTAATTTCCACCACACATGGGACAGTAGGTTTCCTCTGCCCTGTCCTCTCTGTAGCACATGGGCTGGCACAGCAGTCATGATCCAGAGCAGTACTCATCACTGTACCAGTAAAAATGGCCTTGTTTTAAAATTTTTTAATATGTATTTATTATTTTTTTAATATAATTTATTGTCAAATTGGCTAACATACAGCGTGTAAAGTATGCTCTTGGTTTTTTGGGGGTAGATTCCCGTGGTTCATTGCTTACATAAAACACCCAGTGCTCATCCCAACAAGTGCCCTCCTCACTGCCCATCACCCTAGAAAATGGTCTTTAGATCCCAAACCCAGAATTAACTTACATTATTTCTAATCATGTTCTGCTAGCAATGAATCACAGGACCACATCTAACTTCAAGAGAGCAGGGGTGAGCAAATATGTATGTTCCAGGAAAGAAACCAGAGGTATTTATTGGCCAGTACTAATGAATATCACATTTTTCCTCAGGCATCATCCCTTGCCTTGCTACTGAACAGAGTAGGACAGAAGAGGACATTGCCAAGAGACTAACAGAAAAATTGATCTAAAGACTATAGATTAAAACAACTCATCCTTAAAGTTCATCCTACCTCTATTATTTCTAGCTGTGTGAATTGATCAGTTTACACAGGTTTTTTTTTTTTTTTTCAACGTTTTTATTTATTTTTGGGACAGAGAGAGACAGAGCATGAACGGGGGAGGGGCAGAGAGAGAGGGAGACACAGAATCGGAAACAGGCTCCAGGCTCCGAGCCATCAGCCCAGAGCCTGACGCGGGGCTCGAACTCACAGACCGCGAGATCGTGACCTGGCTGAAGCCGGACGCTTAACCGACTGTGTCACCCAGGCGCCCCTACACAGGTTTTAAGCCAGTTATCTGTTGAGTTTTCTATAACTTGCCTCCAAAATGACCTAATGGATACATATTTACTATCAAGTTCTTTTTTGAGTCAACTTCATCTGCCATGGGCCATTTAAAGAAAGGAGATAGAGCAGTTTATTATTCAGGGTAAGTTCTCCCTTTGGGATCTTACGTTCTCTTGAGCTTTATGTTGGAAACTCTGGGTGGTAAAAATTAAATTCATTCTCAGCTCTGCACACATGTACTATACCAGCCATTTATGCTTCACTTGAGCATTTTCCCTTTATGTCATATATAAAATTCCTAGAAATAAGCAAAGGCGAACTTTCTACATCTCAGTGCAGTAATTGCATAGAAAGACAGATGCCTGCCATTTATTTCTTGGCTTTGGACTTTGGCATGTTTGGCAATTGGACATTGGGGATCTGGCTATCTCATCAAATTCTATTTTGAATGTCACAGAGAAGCAACAGTTTTAGCAGGAGCTCATGCCATATTATAAGCTTGATCTAGGGTATATTTTTGATCCATTCTGAATTATGTCTTAAAACTGTAAAGGCCAACTAAAACTTTCTTTCTTTCTTTCTTTCTTTCTTTCTTTCTTTCTTTCTTTCTTTTTCTTTTTCTTTTTCTTTTTCTTTTTCTTTTTCTTTTTCTTTCTTTAGAAATTCAGTGCTGTAAGTTTTGGAGGGAGTAAGGACAAAGTGAGTCAGGGATTAGATCTGTGCAGAGAACCAACAGATCCCTTACATTTCCCCCACTTTACTCCTTCACTAAGCATTTTCTCACTCCCAACTCCATACTCATTAAAAATGGGGTTGTATGCATTTCCTAATGCCTATATAAGATGCTTTCTTTTATCATAGCAGTTTTCATACTTTGAGTAATTGTCCTGTTTACATATCTTACTCCCCCCACCCCCAAGTACTAGGAGCTCCTTGAGCATGTAGAATACGAGTGTTTTTATTGATTTGCACTAGATGGAATTTAAAGTACATGTGAATTGTATGAAGTATAATAGAAAAGTACAAAGTGATGCTAGTATATGGAAGAAGAAATCATAAAGCATAAAATATTAACATAAATGAGGCTCAAAATCCAAATCAGACGTTGTGACTAGTAGCTACTTGTCCTGACTTCCCTTGTGCCATCTTCAGAGACAAGATCCTGGAATAACCCAGGGCAGTAGTTTGTGTTTCTTCAAATTTGGCTTTAATATCTACATAAGTATTCCAATGGAAATTTGATGTTAGCCTCTCTTACATTAATTTTCTCCTACCAGCTTCTTAACAGTATTCCAAATTTCTCAGGTAGGTAGATGAGTAGAATTGATCTCACTCCCAGTGTCCGTGATATGGTCTCAATTTTCCTGAGTCATTCAACATATGTTAGCTTCCTGGCCATAGCAATAGATTCAGACATGGCAAGAGACCCAAAATAGGTCACTAAGAGTCAATGAGACTCAATTAAAGCTGTTTAATTAAACTACAGGAAAGCAGATTGTCTCTTCCCAAAGTGAACACAGACAAGTGTGATACTGCTAATATGCTGATGGTCATCTTGAGATCATGTAGCAATAGCCTTACTGAGTATGAAGCCAATTCTGAGAAATGCTGGTGGTTGTGGGGGTGTGTGTGGGGAAGGGGAGCAGATTGATTGACTGACAGATTATTAGCCTGAGAAAGTAGGAAGTCTTACTAAGAAAAGGAGGCTAAAATAAGAAAGTGAGTCTGGGTCACATCATTTGAGTCCTTGATAAATGACATCGAAACTGTTTTAACCCCTGAAATCATAAGTAACTTATGCCACTTGTGCGTGTGCATGAGTGTGTGTTGCTTGTGTCTAGTCTGGAAATTTTAAGGCCAAAACCCTACATAAAGGAAATGTGTGCATTTTATTTTAAGCTTTCCTGTTGTGCATTGGGAAGAAAGTCAATATAGGAGGTCAAGCTGTAATCCAGCTTATGTTTCAGTATGAAATTGGAGTAACTGTTTCTTTAGATTGAATAGTATTGTTACCATCGTATAGCCTACTGCCTTCCCCCCGCAAGTTTTTCCAACAAATCTTTATTCAAGTGTCTTCAGAAATATAACTTGAGGGTGTTTGAAGAATCAGATGTATTAAATTGTCCCCCAAATTTTCCATCCAGTAGAAAGATAAAAATGAGGCTTTTAAAGGCCCTATTCTCTTTCTTCTGTGACTCCTTGAGAAAGATACTCACAAAGGATAAAATGGAATTGTGCGCACGAAGTGTGTACACAGATCAATCCAATCTGAAATGGATCAAAAGGACCTAGGAAAGGGAAGTGTGAGTGAGATAAAAGAAAGTTGGCCGTCATAGCTTGCGTTCACTCAGAACATGGCAGTGATTTTGGCTTCTCATGTGCACAAGAACAAGAATTTATATAGATCCATTTAATTTATTAAATATACTATCTCAATTTTACTTTTATCTTTTTTTCTTTTGCTTAAATGACAAAAACAAAGTTTGTCAAAAAATTAAATAAAGGCCATGGCCAGATGGAATTCATTATTTGTATAATTTGTACATCAGCCATTGGGTACTAAATGTGGGTACTAAAATAGTCACCAGTGGTAAATTATATATATGGACCAGTATTTTTATCCAGGAAGAGGCAGCGAAACAAATAAAACTAATCTATTTTTTTTTTTGAAAGTCAGTACCTACTGGTGCTTAAAAACACCCATTTTGGAAACCATTGAAGCAGGGCTTGAATCCTGACTTCTGAATTTCTCATCTGTGTGACTTCTCCAAGCTTTACCTTCTATAAATTAGAAATAAAAGTGGTATTTCCCATATAGGTTTGCAGTGGGGATTAAAAGAGACAATTTATTCAAAGTGTTTGTGTCAAACAGTGAGCTCAGAAGTGAAAGCAAGTCCTGGTGAACATAAAGTAGTAGATTCAAAAGAATTCTTAACTGTAAAATAAAACAAAACAAAACAAAAAAAACAAGAGACACAAGGAACCTCTGTGATGGTTATGTTTGTTACCTTGCTTGTGGTGAGGGTGTCACAAGTTTTTGCCTATTCCCAAACTCATCACATTATCTATATTAAATAAGTGTGAGCATTTCTTTTTGTATCAATTATACCTCAATAAAGCTGTTAAAAAAGGCATAAAGGAAGTCAAAGACAGCTTTTTAAAAAAGCGAATGTGAGCAGAAATTCTATCCACTTACTAATTCAATATGTATTTATTAAGACCATGGATTGTAGAGTAAATCTCCCAGGATTTGAATCTCAATTTTTTCAGAGGAGGGATTGCTGGGTCATAAAGCAGTCTATGGCCATAGCACTCTGAACACATCTGATCTCATTTGGTTTTGGAAGCTAAAGATGGTCTATTGTCCTTTGTCCTGAGTTATAATTATCTTACTGGGTCTTGCCACAGAATGTATACATTAATTTTATACCTCTGATGTTTTCAATGCCATAGAGTGTTCTGGCTATCCTGGATCAAATAGCAAGTCTATTTGGCTACAGCGCTTTCCTAGTTGGTATCTTTCCTATTTGAGAGCTATTTGGCATGTGCTACCCACAGAGTCTAAAGAGGTCAACAAGGTATTTTTCTTCAGGGGGAGAGATAAAAGATGCAATGATCTATCCTTTACTTAGGAGACAATGTTCCCCACCATGACCACTAGAATCTAAATATTATAGGCGTGGTTGGTCCCTGTACCAAAATAGAATTTGTCTTTCATTCTCTGGACAACATATGTTTAACCACGTCCTTCACCATACTAACCACTTACTGCTCCTCTAGACCTATCAGCATGATCTTACTGAGGTAATAGACCAACGTGATGTACTCTGGTGCCTATACTTTGCAAATTTCTTTGTACTGTATTATGACAGAGATCAGGAGAGTTAGCCTAGCTTTGGAGCAAAGCCATAATTATATATTGTTGTCTGTTACGAACTCTTTCTGATTCTATTTTT
Source organism: Herpailurus yagouaroundi (assembly GCF_014898765.1). Taxonomy (NCBI): domain Eukaryota; kingdom Metazoa; phylum Chordata; class Mammalia; order Carnivora; family Felidae; genus Herpailurus; species Herpailurus yagouaroundi. The sequence continues at coordinate 119,809,172 of NW_024412377.1, read as the reverse complement.
TTATTGAGACAGAAAAGCATTCCTTTATCAAATTTCTGGCTGTTTTCTGTCAACCTGAGGCAATATCAGTGTATTCTAGCAAGGGAAGAATATCTGGCACCACAGCTGAGATCAGGGCTACTACCTGATGGAACACTGTGTTAGTTTCCTCAGGCTGCTGTAGCAAAGTACTACAAACTTAGTAGCTTAAAACAACAGAAATTTATTCTGTCACAGTTCTTAACAGCACAAGTCAGAAATCAAGGTGTTGGCAGGGCCATACATCCTCTGTACCCTCTAAAGGAGGATCCTTCCTTGACTCTTGCCAACTGCTGGTGGTTTGCCAACAGTCTTTGACATTCCTTAACTTGAAAACAGTTCCATCTCTACCTGTGTCATCCCATGGAGTTCTTTCCTTACATGTCTGTCTTCACCTGTCCAATTTTCCTCTGTGTTTGTCTCTTTTCCTCCCATGAGAGCACCAGTCATATTGGATTAAGGCCCTATCCTAGTCCAGTCACCTAATCTTTACCAATCGGTTACATCTTTAATGAGCCTATTTCCAGATAAGGTCATATCCTGAGGTATTGGAAGTTAGGACCTCAACATATCTTTTGGGGGGAATACACTTCAACTATAACATTTACAGTTGGATTCAGTTATCTTCCAGGATCATCCAATGTTTGCAGGGACCATACTGGAGAATACATGGTGATATTATGGAAATCTCCTGTGCCCTGTAAGATTCTTGAGGCTGGCACTAATCCTTGCTTTCCACATCCTCCTGTGATGTGATCAACTTTTGCATTTATTATCTTTGCTGCAAGTGATTGTTTCCAGGTTTCTTCTTGGCCTTCCCCTCAAACAGAGAACCAACGTGGAGTTTGTACCACGTTGCAGGTATATCTGCAGATCAATAGGTCCACTGTAACCAGACCTTGCCAGGACTCCATTTATTACCTGATCCTCCTGTACCTCACCTAGTGCCATGAGGACACTTCAAGTCTTTGGGTCTCAGTGTCAACTCAGACCCTCAGATGCGTAGCTTTCAATGTAAGTGGACCAAGGCCCATAAATAAGGATCACAGAGATGGTTACTGTGGATACTTAGTATATAATGTTGCACAGTCCTTCTTCAAGAGCTAGCCATCTGTTCAGGCAATACAACCAGGGTTTGAAAATTGACTCAAACTTGGACACTGGGGAATAGATGATGACGTTTGATTGGTGTGACCATTCTTAATTTTCTAATTATTTTGCCCGTTGGAATGTTGTATTCTATTAAGCATCTCCAGAACTCTGTTGCTCAGTTGCCCTTAGCTGCCGCTCTGAATTGCTACTTGTGACAGTAATTCTGACCCTGAAATCGAGTTTTTTGTCTGCTGTTACATAACCTAAATAGTGTCAGCACCTTACCTTCTGCATTGCTATGAATGACCTAAAGTTTCTACCCTCCAGAGATGAGCTACCACTAAAAGTTTTAGTGATGCTTATTTTCCCCTCTGTAGCACATTCCTTATGGCTTAGTGACTAAGTCCTCTCGATCTTCCTATGAAATATAATCATTTGGTGGGTCTTCTGATTATGCACATCATACGTATTTCAGCATGCCGACTTCATTAACCTTCTTAATCCAGTTCTCTGCCATCTGCTACACAATGATTCTGGCTGTTCATTTTCCCTCAGCACTGGACATCATCTTTTCCATGCCTCTGGGAGCATCCTAGTAGTGAGTTCATACATCATCTCCTAGAGTTCTTGCCAAGGTGTTAAGTGCCTCTCTAATTTTATCTTCTCCTTGATTACCGTCCTCATGCTTGCTTTGCCATGGCTAGGTCCTGCAGCTCCGTTGTGATATATATATTCTGATTGCATTTCATTCAGATGATTTAATATACACACATAATCCATTTCCACCTTTTTCACTCTTACTACAATACCATCTGGGCCATGCTGTGACATAAGTCTGCTTACAGGTCTACTGACCAGGAGGGCAAGGGTGATACATTTGCCTTTTGTATGCGGAAGAGAGATTTCTGCACTACCTTCAAGTAATAATAGAAAGTCCTCTGGCCATTATTGAAGACGCAGATAATTCAGAAGATTCTGAGTAGTCAAAATCTTAAGGCCCTTGAACTAGATGTCCCTGTCTCTCACGTTGTCCTTTACAACCTCACCCACTTTACTCTCAACCATAACCACAGGTAACCACAAATCTAATTTTTATGTGGAAAATGTCCTAATTTCAAGAATGTTCTATAAGTACAGTCTTACAGTATAGAACCTTTAGGATTTCTTTTAAACACACAACATAATTCCACAATTCCCAGGGGACTTGTGCTGTGTATCAGTAGTTCTTTGCTTAATTGCTGATTAGTTTTCCATAGTTGCATTAAACAATTCACCCATTGAAGGACATGTAAATTGTTTCCAGCTTTTTACTGTTATGAATGAAGCTACGCAGAACATCAGTGAATGGGCTTTTATTTGACAATATGCAGACATTATAATGGAATAAATGCCCAAGAATGCAATTGTTGGGCCATATGGTAAGTGGATGTTTTGTTTTATAAGAACATGATAAGCCATATTCAACAGTGAAATACCATTTTATATTCCTACCAGCAGTGTATGATCAAACCAGTATTTCAACATCCTGGCTAACTTTGGTTACTTCTTTTTATGTATGTTAGCCATTATGATAGATACATAGTGATAACTCATCACGGTTTTTAATCGACAGGTTTGCTAATAGCTAACAATGTTGAAAATCTTTTCATGTGTTTCTATGTCATCTTTATCCTCTCTAGTGTAATGTCTCTTCGTGTCTCTTTCCCACTTGCTAATTGGAATGTGTGATTTTTTGCAAACTGTTGGGTTCCTTTAATTAAGAAACTTTATTTTTTAGAGTAGCTTTAGGTTCACAGTAAGATTGAACAGAAAGTTCAGAGAGTTGCCATATATCCCTGTCCACCTACACTCAAAACTACAGTATCTTGCATCACAGCGTCTTGTCTTTATAATGATTGATGAACCTACACTGACACATTAATATAACCTCAAATCCATAGTTTACCTTAGGGTTTACTCTTCATGTTTTACATTCCATAGGTTTTTGCAAATAATGACATGTGCTTACCACCGTAGTATCTTACAGAATAGTTTCCCTGCTCCTGAGTTTTCTGTGCTGGACCTATTCAGCCTTAGCTCCCTCCTCACACCTGGCAACCCGGCAACCACTGATCTTTTTAATGTCTATATAGTTATTTTTTTTTCCTGAATGCCATACAGTTTAAATCATATAGTTTAAACCTCTTCAGATTATGTCCGTTCACTTAGTAATATGTGTTAAAATTTCCTGCATGTCTTTCTAAGGTGCATTAGCTCTTTTATTTTTAGCACTGAATAAATATCCCATTGTCTGGATGTGCCATGGTTTATTTATCCATTCATCCACTGAAGGACAACTTGGTTGCTTCCAAGTTTTTACAAGTACTAATAAAGCAACTGCTGTAAACATCTATGTGCAGGTCATTGTGTGTACACAAGTTTTCAGTTTATTTGAATAAATACCAAAAAAGTTGATTCTTGGATCACATGGTAAGTGTTTAGTTTTATAAGTAACTGTCAAACTCCTTTCCATTTTGCATTGCCAAAGTAGCTGTACCATTTTGCATTGCCACCAGCAAGGAATGAGACTTACTATTGTTCCCCATTCTCACGAGCATTAGGTGTTACTAGTGTTTTGCATTTTGGCCATTCTAATAGGTGTGAAGTGATATCTCATTGTTTTAAAGTCTCTTCCTTTTTTGACAAGTCTTTTTCATTTTAGTATTTTTAAACTATCCCCCCATTCTTTCTCTTATTCTATGTTTCTTGTATGAGTTGCTGGTCATTAGTTATGTTTATCTGTAGTTAAGACAAGTTGTGGACAGATTGATAAGATTGTTTTAATTTGCAATTCCCTGTTGACATATTATGTGAAAGAAGGATCTTTTGATATGCTTACTTGACATCTTTATGTCTTTTTTGGTAAGTTGTCTGTTCAGGTCTTTTCCACATTTTTTTAAAATCAGTTGTTCACTTTTCTTGATATTGAGTTTTAAGAGTTCTCCGGTGGGTTGGATAATCATTTATCAAAACTGTATTTTTTGGGGCGCCTGGGTGGCGCAGTCGGTTAAGCGTCCGACTTCAGCCAGGTCACGATCTCGCGGTCCGTGAGTTCGAGCCCCGCGTCAGGCTCTGGGCTGATGGCTCGGAGCCTGGAGCCTGTTTCGGATTCTGTGTCTCCCTCTCTCTCTGCCCCTCCCCTGTTCATGCTCTGTCTCTCTCTGTCCCCAAAATAAATAAAAACGTTGAAAAAAAATTAAAAAAAAACCTGTATTTTTTTAATTTACTTTCAAGTTAGTTAACATACAATGTAGTCATGTTCTCCCCATCTGTAGTTTATCCTCTCATTATTTTGATGTTTTCTTTCTCAGGGTAGAGAGTTTTAATTTTAATGAGGTCCCATTCATCACGTGTTTCTTTCATGAATCGTATTTTGGTGTTGTATGTAAAAAGTCATCATTACATCCAAGGTCATAGAGATTTTCTCCTGTGTTATCTTCTAGGAGTTTTGTGGTTTTGCATTTTGCAGATAGGTATATGATCCATTTTTAGTTAATCTTTGTTTAGAGTGTAAGGTCTGTGTCTAGATTTCTTTGTTTAGTTGCTTTTTTAAAAATCTTTAAATGCCTAATTGTTCCAGAACCATGTGTTAAAGGGATAATCTTTAATTGCCTTTGCTCTTTTGTCAAAAAAATCAGTTGACTATATTAATGGGGGTATATTTCTGACCTCTCTGTTCTGTACAAATGATTATAGTTATCTGTTCTTTAATTAATATTACACGGTTACATTCGTTTTATAGTAAGTCTAGAAATTGAGTAGTGTCATTCCTTCAATTTTGTTCTTATCTTTCAATATTTATTTGATTATTTGGGGTTTATGCCTCTCCATATAAACCTTTGAGTCAGTTTGTCAGTGTCCACAAAATACTTTCTGGAATTTGTTGGGATTGCATGAAATCTATAAATCAAGTTGGGAAGAACTGACATCTTGGCAATATTAAGTCTTTCTACACACACACATGGGATATCTCTCCATTTATTTGTTTCCTTTTTAGTATCTTTCACCAGAGTTTTATAGTTTTCCTCATATAGATCTTGTACATATTTTGTCACATCTATACCTAAGTATTGCATTTTGGGAAAGCTAATGTAAATGCTATTTTTGTTTCCTATTTCAGATTATTTTTGTTCATTGCTGGAATATAGGAGAGGGATTGGCTTTTGTACATAACATTGTATCTTGTGACTATCCTATAATCACTTATTAGTTCCAGACTGTTTGTTTGTTTACTCTTTGGGTTTTCCACATAGATGATTGTGTCATGTGTGAACAAAGTTTTTTTTCTTCCTTCCTACTATATATACCCTTTATTTTCTTTCTCTATTATCCCATTTAGCTAGAACTTAGAGTACAATGTTGAAAAGGAGTGGTGAGAATTTTTTTTTCTGATCTTAATGGCAATACTTCAAGGTTTTCACTATTAAGTATGATAGTGTTTTGTTCTTGTTATTGAGTTGAAGAAGCTTCCCTTTATTCCTAGTTTACTTAGAGGTTTTTATCTTTATTTCATTATGAATGGATGTTTGGATTTTGTCAAATGTTTTTCTTTCATTTATTAATCTGATCAGGTTATATCAGATTTTTATTCTTCAGCCTAGTGATATGATGGATTACATTAAGTTTTGAACATTGAACCAGTCTTGCATATCTGCAATAAATTACACTTGGTTGTGGTGTATAATGCCTTTTATAAATTGTTGGATTTGAGGGTGCCTGGGTGGCTCAATTGGTTAAGTATCAGACTTTGGCTCCAGTCATGATCTTACCATTTATGAGTTCAAATTCTGCATTAGGTGAGCTTGAGCCCCGCTTTGTGTGAGCCCCCCTTCTCTCTTTCTTTCTCCCTCTCTCTCTCTCTGCCCATCACTCACTTGTGCCCTCTCTCTCTCTTAAAAAAAAAAGCTGGATTTGATTCAATAATATTTTTGAGGATTTTTGCACCTATGTTTCTCATAATGTTTTTCTCTGATATTAATAAGTAAGGTAATGTTGACCTCATAGAATGAGTTATGAAGTGTTTCCTCTGTTTCTATCCTATAATAGTTGTTGTAGAGAATTGGCACATTTTTTTTCTTTAATTTTGCTAAAATTCACTAGTGAATCCATCTGGACCTGATGCTTTCTGACTTGGAAGATTATTAATTATTGCTTCAATTTCTTTAATAGATAAAGGCCTATGTGTTGAGTTTTAGCAGACTGTTTCTCTCAAAAAAACTGGTTAATTTAATCAATGTAGCAAACCTGTAGGCACGGAATTTTTTTTTTGTTTGTTTCTTTCTGTCTTTTATTGTTCTTGCTTTTCAGTTTGAAACATTTTTATTGTCATATCCTCATACTTAGAGATCCTTTCCTCAACCAACTACAATGTACTATTGAACCCATCAAAGGTATTCTTCATTTCTGATACAGTGTTTTTGATCTGTAGCCTTTCTTTTAGATTCTTTCTTAAGAATTTCTGTTTCTCTGCCAACATTTTCTTTTTTTTTTTTTTTTTTTTTATTTATATATGAAATTTATTGTCATATTGGTTTCCATACAACACCCAGTGCTCATCCCAAAAGGTGCCCTCCTCAATACCCATCACCCACCCTCTCCTCCCTCCCACCCCCCATCAACCCTCAGTTTGCTCTCAGTTCTCAAAAGTCTCTTATGCTTTGGCTCTCTCCCACTCTAACCTCTTTTTTTTTT
>NW_024412377.1:119747220-119802232 GCF_014898765.1 Herpailurus yagouaroundi | reverse complement strand
AACCTCTTTTTTTTTTTTTTTTTTTTTTTTTTCCTTCCCCTCCCCCATGGGTTCCTGTTCAGTTTCTCAGGATCCACATAAGAGTGAAACCATATGGTATCTGTCTTTTTCTGTATGGCTTATTTCACTCAGCATCACACTCTCCAGTTCCATCCACGTTGCTACAAAAGGCCATATTTCATTTTTTCTCATTGCCACGTAGTATTCCATAGTGTATATAAACCACAGTTTCTTTATCCATTCATCAGTTGATGGACATTTAGGCTCTTTCCATAATTTGGCTATTGTTGAGAGTGCTGCTATGAACATTGGGGTACAAGTGCCCCTATGCATCAGTACTCCTGTGTCCCTTGGATAAATTCCTAGCAGTGCTATTGCTGGGTCATAGGGTAGGTCTATTTTTAATTTTCTGAGGAACCTCCACACTGTTTTCCAGAGTGGCTGCACCAATTTGCATTCCCACCAACAGTGCAAGAGGGTTCCCGTTTCTCCACATCCTCTCCAGCATCTATAGTCTCCTGATTTGTTCATTTTGGCCACTCTGACTGTCTGCCAACATTTTCTATCTGTTCTTTCATGTTTTCTACTTTTTCCATCAAATCCTTTAGCATATCAATCACCAAAGAAAAACTCTTCACTTGGTAATTCTAATATCCTTGACAAAACTGAATCTACCTCTGGTGCTTGCTCATTCTCTTCAAAATATGTCTTCTGCCTTGCAATTTTTTGTTGATACATGGACATGATGTACTGGATAAAATAAGCTTTATAAACAGATGTTGAGGAATGTAGTGGTAATGTGGGAGAGAGCTGGGGTGAAGGAGAATTCCATAATCCTGTTTTAGGGCTTAGTCTTTTGATAAGCCTGAGATCCTAGGTTGTAAACGTCACCATTGTTTTTCAGTAATTTCCCCCCATCTTACATGGAACAGGAGAGCTAGAGGAAAATGGATTTGGGTATTTCCCATGAGATTCCTGATTAAACTCTTAATATAGCTTTTCTTGAGAGTAGGCCTTGTATAGAAGAACAGAGTGCTCTGATGTATTTCAAAATGGTTCCTTTTCTCTCCACTTCTTAGAAGCTGGAGGGAATTTTTTTCCAGTCACTTTGAGGACCTGGTAGAAGTCCCTGAGGTAGAACTCAGAAAAGTGTGACAAGGTCCTCTAAAGTTTTCATTTTTCAAATTTGTACATAATGTGCCTTTAGCATTTTATCAATTATAATTCAAGCTTTCTTACCCCAGTGCTGGTTCCCATAAAGGTTTTTGCTCATGATTTTCTGCTCTGGTAATTTTTTTTTAAAGTTTATTTATGTAATTTGAGAGAGACAGAGACAGTGCAAATGGGGGAGGGGCAGTAAGAGAGGGATATAGGTGGCTCAAACTCACAAAACCATGAAATCATGACCTGAGCCGAAACCAAGAGTTGAACTCTTAACTGACCGAGCCACCCAGGCACCTCTCTGCTCTGGTAATTTTTAATTCTCTGTATCTGTTTGTCTCTTTAATTTTTAGGGCAGCACCTTGCCCAGTAAGTACTTCTTTGATGGATCTAAGAAGAGTGGTTGTTTGGTTTGTTTAGCTTTTTACTTTCCTGTTTGTTCTTTTCTATTATATTTCTTATCCTTGGCTCATTGCCTTACATACTGTAGGTACTTCATAAGTATCTGTTGAATGCATGCATGAAAGAAAATAAATGCATGCATAAGACAATGACTAGAAGTTACTCTGGATTTACTTTGGTGCCATGTAATTCACTATAGCCGATAGCTTCCAGCAGGCACATGTTGATTCCTTGTTCTGGCCACAGACTCTTCGTTCTGATTACCAACTGGGGAGGCCCCCTTAACATCATACTTTGCATAGTGACACAGCTCCAAGATTAGAACATGTAAGGCAGGATAGAAATCTCTGTCCTTACTTCTTGATCCTTCTGCTTTCTCCTTCTGGAAGGGACTGATTTATTTATTTATTTTTTATTCATTTAATTTTATTTCATTATGGTAAGTGTACTCTTTAATCCCTATCACCTATTTCCCCCATCCTCCCACCCACTTCCCCTCTGGTAAACATCAGTTTGTACTGAATAGTTAAGAATCTGTTGGTTTGTCTCTCATTTTTTTTGTACTTTGTTTTGTTTTTTAAATTCCACATAAGTGAGATCATAATGGTATTTGTCTTTATCTGACTGACTTATTTTGCTTAGCATTATACTTTATATAGCTCTATCCATGTCATTGCAAATGGCAGGATTCCATTCATTTTTATGGCTGAATAATATCCTGTGTGTGTGTGTACATATGTACACACACACACACACACCCACACACACACACACACACACATACCACATCTTTATCTGTTCATCTGTTGATGACACTTGGGCTGCTTCCATAGTTTGGCTATGATAAACAATGCTGCAATAAACATAGGGGTGCATATATCCCTCTGATTTAGTGTTTTTGTATTCTTTGGGTAAATACTCAGTAGTGTGTGATTATTGGATAGTAGGGTAGTTCTTTTTTAAATATTTTTTTTTTAAGAACCTCTGTACTGTTTTCCACAGTGGCTGCACCAGTTTGCACTCCCACCAACAGTGCATGAGGGTTCCTTTTTCTCCACACCCTTGTCAATACTTGTTGTTTCCTGTGTTTTTTTATTTTAGCCATTCTGACAGGTATAAATGACTACCTCATTGTAGTTTTTTCCTAAAATTTTTTTTAATGTTTTTATTTATTTTTGAGACAGAGCATGATCAGGGGAGGGGCAGAGAGAGAGAGGGAGACATAGAATCTGAAGCAGGCTCCAGGCCCTGAGCTGTCAGCACAGAGCCCGACGTGGGGCTTGATCTCATGGACCATGAGATCATGACCGGAGCTGAAGTCGGACGCTCAACTGATTGAGCCACTCAGGCACCCCACCTCACTGTAGTTTTGATTTGCATTTCCCTGATGATAATTGATGTTGAACACCTTTTCATGTGTCTTTTGACCACCTGGATGTTCCCTTTGGAGAAATGTCTGTTCATGTCTTGTGCCTATTTTTAATAGGATTATTTGTTTTTTGGGTATTGGGGTAAATCAGTCCTTTATATATTGTTGATACTAACCTTTTATTGGGTATGTCATTTGCAAATATCTTCTCCTATTCTGTAGCTTGCTTCTTAGTTTTGTTGATTGCTTCCTGCACTGTGTGGAAACTTTTTATTTTAATATAGCCCCAGTAGTTTATTTTTGTTTTCATTTCCCTTGCCTCAGGAGACATATCTAAAAAAATGTTGGTATGGCCATTGTTAGAGAGATTACTTCCTGTGCCCTCTTCAAGGTTTTTTATGGCTCCAGGTCTCACATTTAGGTCTTCAATTCATGTAGAGTTTATTTTTGTGTATGGTGAAAGAAAGTGGCCAAGTTTCATTCTTCTGCATGTGGTTGTCTAGTTTCCCAACACCATCTGTGAAAGAGAATTTTTCCCATTGTATATTCATTACTGCTTTGTCAAAGATTAATTGACCATATAAGTAGTTCTATTTGTGGGTTTTCTCTTCTGTTCCATTGATTTATGTGTCTATTTTTATGCCAGTACCATACTGTTTTAATTACTACCACTTTGTAATATAACATAAAATCTGGAATTGTAATACCTCCAGTTTTGTTTTGCTTCTTCAAGATCACTTTGTCTATTCAAGATCTTTTGTAGTTTCATAGAAATTTTAGGACTGTTTGTTTTAGTTCTGTGAAAAAATGCTGTTGGTATTTTGATAGAGATTGCTTTGGGTAATACAGCCATTTTAACAATATTTGTTCTTCCAATCCATGAGCATGGAATGTCTTTCCTTTTCTTTGCATCATCTTGAATTTCTTTCATCATCGTATTATAGTTTTCAGAGTACAGGTCATTCACCAATTTGGTTAAGTTTGTTCCTAGATATTGTACTGTTTTTGGTGCAAATGTAAATGGGATTGTTTTCCTAATTTCATTTTCCGCTGTTTCATTACTAGTGTAGAGAAATACAACAGATGTTTGGACATTGATATTGTATCCCGCAACTTAATTCATTTATCAGTTCTAGTAGTTTTTTGGTGGAGTCTTTAGAATTTTCTATTTATAGTATCATCTCATATGCAAATAGTGAGAGTTTTATATCTTCCTTGCCAATTTGGATGCCTTTTAGGGGTGATTTAATTATAAAAGGTGATTATTTCCAGGAAGGAAGGAATTTATGCATCTTATAGACATCCAACTCTGAAGAATGGGAGGACTCAATGTTAATGACATTTTGAAGCCCAGACACAAAGACTGGTAGGAAGATTAAAATAAGACTTGGGTGGGGGGGGTGCTAGAAGGGTAAAAAATGAGGTTGAAGGAAAGACCCAGTGCAAGCGACCCTGCATATATGAGGTAATGTGAACTTCACTTACCCTAACATATCCAGTGGGTAGAGTCAACTTTTGATATCACTCAAGAGACACAGAGTATATGTTTAGTTAAGAATGGGTGAAATTGGGTTCTCTCTAATAAGAGACTGTCTTTTCAGATATTTTCAGACATTTTAGGCTCTAACAAGGGAATTACAAAGGCCCAGGCATCCATATCTTTTGGAGATCTCTGGCTCTTTTGCATTGAGAAGAAGCTGCCTGGTGCTCCATTGCTAACAACCCATGGGCTTTGGTAGGCATAAAGAAATCTACAAGATACTTTTGACCATGCCTCTTGTTTGAAATCCTTCTGGGAAAGCAAAACATGTTTTATTTCTTGGCCAAACATGAAAATTAAAACATTAAAAATAAAACACCCCTCAAATTCTGGCATTCAAACTGTAAAGCCTGTAACTGAAGAACTATGTTCTTCCCTACTACTTGTGCCTCTCAGAAACAGATTTTAAAAAATCAGAAATGTGCAACTGCAATCATCTACTTTGTTAGTGGATGTTTTAAAAAGCATTATATATTTAAGTTGTATTCTTTCTTTCTTGAATTAAGAACATGTGCTCATACCCTCTTCTTACGGAAAACTTTGAGATGAACATTAAACAATCATAGGTACAAATACAAACCTGAGTATGTTCAGACTTACAGTATGTGAAGACTAACCGCCATGCCTGTGCCTCCTCCCATTTGACAGCCTGCAGAAGGTATGAACAGAGGCTATTTATTGGGGAGAAAATCCTGTAGAGCCATTCAACTAGGTTTAGGCTGGTATCAAAGGTCCCCCTGTCTATTTCTTTCTAATAGTTGCCCTGGACTCTAATTTTCTGGCAGACTCTGTTCTGGTTTCAGTTGCACTTGGCCGCCTGCCCCATGTCTGGAATATTCCCAGGGTACAGGAGCTTTCTGGGTGTATTTTCACCTTGAGCTATATTTCACTTTGATTGACTCATCCTGTTTATATTTGTCAATTGGAAATTTCTGAGCTTTACACTTTATTTATATATTTGTTTCTTTGGTTATTGAAGTATAGTTGATTCACAATGTTAGTTTCAGGTATAGAACACAGTGCTTCAACAACTCTATACATTATGCTTGCCACTGTAAAGCTGAGCTTTACACTTTAAAAGGCATAGGGCAAGGGACTCTATTTTGTTTGCTACCAGGCATCCTGAATGTATTGCTCTGTAATGGGGTGAAAAGACCATATATTCTGTAATGCAACAAATGTGGAAAAAACTACTGAGTTCTTGAGGGTCAGTTTCCTCATTTGCAAATGGAAAGGACAATAAGAACTGTACTGTGGAGCTATTAGGAAGATTGAACGTAAGTGAACTATCTTGTACAATGCCTGGCATATGGTAAGTACAAAAATGACTTTGAAAAGTAAATATATTAAAATATTGCCAGATATTGAGAAGCATGACTGAACCTAAAGAACTGATATTTTAAAGGTCATAATTAGTTAGCAGGACATTTGTACATGGACATTATACATTACATTCGTAATGTAGCCTGGTGTTCAGAATAGATTACATATCATGCTGATTGCTGATATGTCAGTTCTGTGCTAGATATTTGGAATAGTCCACCATAACACTTTTAAAACTATGCATGAAACTATTTTCTATTTTGGGACCTGCAAGATATTTTCATAGCCATTTTAAAAGGAATTAGGTTGGTCTGATCACCAGTTGAGTGAATTCATGTGACAGAAGAAAACACTGAGTTGACTTTTTTTCTAACTGGTATTTTTTCTGAGTAAACAAAATCACAGCAATCACAGTGATTATTTATTATTATTATATTTTATATATTATTATTATTATTATTTTTGTTATCTCCCTTTTTCCCCCAGAGAAGCCACCTTCCTCCTAGGATATGTCCTGCCACTCTCTGTACTGTTTGTTGATATCTGTCTCCATTTCCACAGAAGCTAACAGAATTGGAATATTGACTCTCCCTTGGTGGGTTGGCAAAGGATGCTTACACCTTTTTCAGCTTAAGAAATCCATTTTGGGGGGGGGATTCTTCATAGTCTACTCAATATTCTCAGGCTGAAAAGGCATACTTTATACTGCTAACACTTACAAAGGGATCACACCGCTAAGTTTTCCATCAGATATGAAAATGTTCCGTTAAGTCACATGACTCTTGATGACAGATTGCAAAGAAGGCATCATTCTAATGTGTGTCTGTGTGTGAGATGCTGCACACATTGGGTAGTTTGTTATGTATGTGCTTCTGGATTGGAAGTTGATTTTCAGGCTGTCTTCAGAGTTGGGGGAGTTTTTTTTGTTTGGTTGGTTGGCTTTTTGTTTTTTTGGGTTTTTTTTTTTCATTTGTTTGTTTAGTTTTACTTGCACCAGGCCCATCATCAGAGAATCCATCGCAACCGACCTGTGAACAGAACCACATTGTTTCTAAGCAACCTCATGAATAAAAAAAGCAACAATATTTGTCTGTGATTGTGGGGGCAAAATTTGATAAGGAAACAGATGGTACTTCATAGCTTCCAGGAATTTTCAATAAACAAGCTGATGGTGAAAGAGGTTTGCAAAAAAAAAAAAAAAAACAAAACATCAAATAATACTTTAGTAGTATATATATTTTTGAAATTGAGTACACACTTTGAGTGCTGAACATTACCATTGTCAAAGCTTACGAATCTCAACATTTTCTAGCTCTGGATACAAACTCTATGGCATTCAGGATTAGCCTTCCCTTGAATTGATAGGCTACCTTCCCAAAGTTTGGGGCCTGAATACCACATCAATTCCACAACAGGTGGCAAAACTCCTACTACTCAGGGAGTCAAGAATGAAGCACATGTTAAGCAAATACTGTGGAGGCTGTTCTCCCCTCACAAGGGGTATGTTTCAGGAGACACCAGTATTTTCTAATGGGAGTATTTTGAGTTTTCAAGCGGCATGCAGTAAATACAGAAAACATTTAATATATCTTAAGCCATTTGCACTTAGGTGCCGGAGACCAGCTCCAGCCACCAGGGGTTCCCGAAGGAAAAATGGCGTCAGTGAAAATAAAATAAAACTAAAATAAAAAAACTGGAAAATAAAAACTAAAATAAAAAACTAAGACTAAAATAAAAATGGACACAGACAACAGCAGTGTGTTGAACTGGCCGATTTATTGCAGTAAACGTGGCATTATATAGGCTAGTGATTTCCTTGTGGCATATGTCAACTATGTTTTTCTAACATTACCTAATTTTGAAAATGTTTCTATGTATAAACGACCTTTAAGAAATAACATGGTGATTTTCCCCTAACTTTTCTGCATACCCTTTGATAGATTAATTTCTTACATTATTCCATTATGCATCTGCATTTATCTATAATCTACAAAGCATTTGCTTTGCTGCTCTCGTGAAAGGCCCTCCATTTCTCAAACCTTAAATAGAACAGTTACAGGGACATGACCTCATAACCACATGAGGCCAGAAGAATAATGTGTTTGCCTCGGTCCAAGGTGCCAGAAAGGGGCTGAAAAGGCCTTAGAAACCCATGCCTCATACATTCTCAGAGAGACAATGCACCTAGAAACCAATGAACCATTCTGTACTTTAACCCACTAGGTTCAGTCATCATCTGGAATGCCTCTGGGGGGCGGCCAGGTGAGCCTAGGGGTTGAAGTCACCTGTGCTCAGAGGTACACTCCTTAGCTGCCGGAGTGGGGCTTTCAAATCCATATGTCTCTCCTATACAGGCCCTCTTTGCTGGCAAAGGTATGAGGCTATTCTTCCTGTAAGTAGAGGAGTCTCCATAGGGATGGCAAGGGCTAAACATAAGGCCGCACAATTTCTTGCGGAACCTTATTTTCTTTCCTACTGGTTCTTTTCCCAGAGGGCCTGTCAAGGGCAGTTCCCCAACGGACAATACCCCAGGTAGTTTTAAGGCCAAATTACCTAAAAGCGGGAGGACAAGAAGCTTCACTGTCGGCAGGCCGCCCTGCAGTCACCAATCCGTCTACAGCCCGGGCCCTGCCACTCAGGCTGGGATAGCTCGGCTTCCAGCACTTAGGCCTCTGTCTCATGGAATGAAAATATTATACAATGATACTTGCGTACATATGCTTTATTATATTTTATATGTTCCTCTATGTATTCTATACACATATGATTCTATACCTCTTGAAAATAGTCAAGCTTCTATATGTATTTCCAGGGAATTTTCAAAGTTAAAGTTGACCCCAAGTGATACTTGCCTGTGTTCTGAGTTTAGAACCCAAACATTTTTATATAATGTTTTCCTACTTCAAATTCCCCCCATCACTACAAACATTTGCCTTTACACGGTTCTTATTTGCCCAGACCCTGCTCTCCTCCTATTCATATTTTCCTGGCTCAGTCTCTCTCCCTCTTGCTTGAGTGTCTCCTTTTTCAGTCTTCCTCTGTGATCATTGACAATTTCAGTTATTTGATCATCCTCCTCAGCTTTTTCACCCACATATAAATATTACTTGTATTATTTGCTTTGGAGGTTTTTTTCATTTTGTGGGTTTTAGCCTTCTTTCTCTTTTCTTTCTCATTTTTCTTACTTCTCCAGCCTGTGTTGGGTAGCAAAAGTCTAATATACCTTCGTGTGAGCTATTTTGGCTACAGTTGTACCCTGATCCTAAGGACACTGGACTTTGTTTTTCCATGAGGCTAGGGTATCTGGGCACCATCATGGCAGCTTCCATTTTGTGAGGCTGATACTTTCAGGAAGCTATACAAGCCTTTGTGGGACACTAGTTTCAGTTACCGTAAGCCTATCCTTATGCTAACGAAGAAATGGGTCTCTTTTAGAAACAGATCTGTTCTGCCTTTTTTAAAAAAAAAAAAGTTTATGTATTTTGAGAGAGACAGAGACAGCACATGTGGGGAGGGGCAGAGAGAGAGGGAGACAGAATCCCAAGCACACTGCACCCTCCACACTGCAGCACGGAGTCCAGTAAGGAGCTGCAGCTCACAAAACCATCAGATGATGACCTGAGTCTAAACCAAGAGTTGGACACTAAACCAGCTGAGCCACCCAGTCACCCCAGATCTATTCTGCCTTTATAATGCCAGCCACAACAAACTTTTTAAGGTAGGATTTAAGACACTGGACTTTGGAGAACTGCCTTGGTTCAGATTCCAGTTCTACTACATATGAACTGTGTTACCTGAGTGAAATAGGTTGCTTAAACTCTCTAAATTTCCCGACTTGCAACAGCAGTTGATTTAAGGTTATTGTGAGGATTTAAAGGAGCCAGCACATGTAAATGGCTTAAGGCTCTTCCTGCCATGTAGTAAAAACTTCCAAAAAGTTAATGATTATAATATAGGCTAGCAGTGATGTTATTCTACCATTCATTAATCCTTTATCAAACACTTTCTAAGTGCCATACTCTATGCCAGTTTAGGAATGTAAGCATAAATGACACAAAGCATCCCCATCAAGAGCCATGGAGTGAAGACTTAGAGACAAATAGACAAACAAAGCCAAAGTGTCAACAAGGTTATTGTTCCCCTCCGTCCTGCTCTTGGTCAGCCAGGCCTTACCTGGGGGTAGGATTTCAGGGGATGTTTGTGGACTGAGCAGGAAATTAGTAGAAGACACCTCAGAGGCAAGGGTGCAGATGGTGTTGTCATAGTGCCCTGAGTCTCTGAAGATCTGGGATATTTACTCAAGAGTTAATGGTCAGTGGAAAGGCACAATTCACTGGTTATGGCAGGAGGTAGAAAGAAATTTCTATGAACAGATATGATTGAAAAGGAGTTTTTATTTTTAACCACGTGCTGAAATTCCTAAATAAAAGGTTGCAGAGAAGGGTGCTGTGGGAGATTGTGTTAGGAGAAAGAAAGCACAGCCAGTTATGGACTTGAGAACATCAAGTTGCAAAGATGGCTGACAGTGCTTATAATTCTGAAAGTGACCAGGGCTGACAGAGATATCACACGTGGTAGGATTAATTGCCTATAGATTTTCACACAGATCTCTCTAAGATTTTTGAGTTTCATTTTTCAACACTATTTCATGAATGCACTGTAATATCTAAACTATATATGGGAACGAAACTGTTAAGGTCAAGCCCAAGGCCTGTAGACAACAGAGCAATTATATCAGCTGCTGAAAAGGCAAAATTTTTTTGTTCAACTTACCCATGTGAGAGCAAAGAACAGATTTTTGTGTTATTGAAGGGAACATTTAGAAACTTAAAAAAAATGTACTTGCTGATTTACACAGTGGTATTGGAACATTGACAGATGTTCAGATTGTCTACACTGTCCTTAGTTAAAATGGCTCATTTTCCACCATGAACTCAACACGTAACTCATTTCAAAATACTTCCTCAAAACTGATAATTTTATTTTATCAAGCAAAATGTTCGTGATTTTGTGATATTACTATCTACTAATGTTAATTTCCTTAAAGCCACTTTGAATGTAAACAACTATTCCATTGATGGCTGTGCTTATAAAATGGACCACGTTATACCAATGCTTTGTTAGCTTACCATTGTTTATTTTAGAATTGTGTAAATTGTGGAATACCAGGAAGAATGCAATACCAACAAATCAAATAAATACTGTTGTCGGAACCAATCCAAGTAGTCAAGCCTAGGGATCATTGTTCAACTTTTGATACACACAGCAAGCTATGCAGCAGTATGAAACAAGAGATAAATTTTCTAATTCATAGAGTGAGTTATTGAAAAATTCGGGGATGGAAGCTATCAATATATCGTAAATGTACTTGAGCTCCTCCTCTCTGAAAAAAAATTAATTCCCAAAGCCAAAATGCAAGGCAGGTTTGGTCACCCTAGACAATATACACAGGAAGTCATTAAGACGGTTTTTTGGGTTTGTTTTTTTTTTTTTTTTTTTTTTGGTCTCTAAGTATGACATTTCCATTTCTCAGATACATCACAAATATAAAGGTGAATTTAAATAAGTCACTTCTTAGCATAGTTGTCCTGGGCAAATGGTAGACCATGATTAAGATAGTTGAAACTTAAAATTTTTAAATGTAAATAATCACCAATAAATACATGACATACTCACATGGGCACTATTTATTAAAAAGAGACTGTCAAAGGCACAGCCTCTTGATACTGGAGAATTTAATAAAAGTATTGGTAGTGGTGGTCTGGCTGAGGGAAGGCAGATTCATAATATCTCTAGAATCAACAGTCATACATTCAGAAATTAGATTCAATTGGAAACTCAATTATAAGCTCATCGAAAAGTGATCAAGTTCTGGGGAAATACATTAAACTTACAGGATATTGATTCATTAACTAAAAAATTATGCTGGGAGTTGTTTAGCTACTAAAGTTAATATTATTATTCATTTGAGTGGGAGATCTCCTTCTGGTATACTCTGGAGAGCACATCAAGATCGGGAGGTGAGCTGGTATTCTAAAATTAAAAGCAAAAAAGGGAGGGGAGAGAGAGAGAGAGAGGGAGGGAGGGAGAGAGAGGAACCTCATTTTTAAAATTAAAAGCAAAAAACCCCACTTGGTTTAAAAATTAAGTTCCAGCATCCTCATACCATCTCTGACAACATAACCTGGCACCAGTTATTAGAACAAGAGTAGCAACAACTTAAAAGAATGAAAAAGAGGGTTTCTGGTCTACTTGTAAGGAGCTCAGAAATTACCACTCCATCCTCACAACAATGAAAAGTTGAGCACTGAAGTCAGCAACTCTTAGATCCATAAGAAAAGAGAGCCCGCAGGGGAAAACTTGCCCCCCAGACTAAAGAGACAGGTGAGTATTAAGAGTCATGGCTTGACCTAGTAGAAACTCAGGAGCAAAAACCACCACAGGAACTACTTTATCCAGTAACAGCAGAATGAACATATTGCTCAGGCTTAAATCAGCTGGATAAAATGAATATGTATAGACCCCCTCATCCAGCAACAGCAGAATGAACATGTTCCTAAACCTCACACCGAGTATTCACTATGATAGACCACAATCTGAGCTATATAAAGCAAACCTTAACAAATATAAAAGAATAGAAATCGTAAAATCTCTGTTCTCATGCTGTAATGGAATTAAATTAGACACCAATACCGGACAGGTAACCAGAAAATCACAAAATAAGTGGGGATTAAACGACACCCTTCTAAATAATACATGGGTCAAAGAAGAAATCTCAAGAGAAATGTTAAAATATTTTGAGCGAAATGAAAATTAAAGCACAACTTAACAAAATTTGTGGAACTCAGTGAAAAACAGTAGCTAGTGAGAAATTTATAGCATCAAATGCATTCATTTGAAAAGAATGACCTGGGGCACCTGGGTGGATCAGTTGATTGTCTGACACTTGATTTCAGCTCAGATCATGAGCTCATGGTTTGTGAGACTGAGCCACAGCATGGAGCCCACTTGGGATTCTCTCTCTCCTTCTCTCTCTGCTCCTCCCTTGTTTGTATGCTCTCTGTCTGTCACAGACACACAAATAAATAAATAATCTTTAAAAAATTTTAAAAAAAGAATGACCTAAAATCACTAATCTAAATCACCCTTAGGATAGTAGAAAAAGAACAACTTACACCTAAGAAGGCAGGAAAAAAGGGAAAAATAGGAAAAAAAAAAGAAATAAAAACTGGTTCTTTGAAAAAGCAATAAAGCCAGACTAAGAAAAAAAGAGAGAAGACACAATTACTAATAACAAAAATGAAAGAGGGCCCATCTTAGAGATTCTAGGAATATAACAAGAATAATAAAAGAAGACTATGAGTAACACTGTGCCCATAAATTTGATTAAATGGACCAATTCCCTAAAGAACACAATATGTCAAAACTCAGACAAGAAAACATAGATTATCTGAATAGACCTAGGTCTTTTTAAAAAATCAAATGATTAATAACTTTCCAAAACAGAAAGCACCAGGCCCACTTGGCTTCCCTGGTGAATTCTACCAAACATTAAAGGAAGAAATTATTCCAATTATGTACAATTTCTTATACCATGTAAAAGCAGAGGAAACATTGCCTAACACATTCTATGACACCAGCATTATCCAGTACTAAAACCAGACAGAGGTATTACAAGAAAAGAAACCTAGAGATCAACATGTCTAATGAAACATAGATGCAGAAACTCTGAAGAAAAAATTGGCAAATCAAGCCCAACAATGTACAAAGATAACTATAAACCATAACCAAGATGTGCAAGGCTGGCTCACCTTTTGGCAATGAATTAATGTAATCATAACAACAGACTAAAGAGGAAAAACATCACATGATCATATCAGTAGATGCAGAAGGAGGATTTGACAAGATCCAACATTCTTCATAACAAAAAATGTATTAGCATTTGAGGAATAGAGAATTTTCTCAACTTCATAACAACGATCTATAAAATATATACAGCTGATATCATACTTAATGGTGAAAAAAATCAAAACGTTCTAAGATGGAGTTCAAGGCAAGAATGTCACTTCTAACGGATCCTTTTCAACACCATAGAGGAAGTTCTTGCTAATGTGATAAAGCCAGATAAGGAAATAGAAGGTATATAGATTGGGGAAAAAAGGACCCGAAACTGTCCTTGTTGCAGATGACATGATTGTCTATATAGAGAATCTGAAAGTATCAACAATAATAAAACAAAAATGTCCTGGAACTAGTAAGTGTGTATAGCTAGGTACAACATACAGTGTTCATATACAAGTCAGTTGCTTCATTGTATACCAACAATAAACCAAACTTGAAATTAGAAACACTATACACATTATATTAGTGCTCCATTGTATGAAATTCTTTTGTATAAATCTAACAAAATATGTATAAGAGCAATATGAGGAAACTCCTAAAACTAGGAGAAATTAAATTAAATAAAAGGAGAGATAGTCTGCATTTATGGATAGGAACACTTAATATTTTTGAGATGTCACGTTCTTCCTAACTGGATCTACAGATTCAATGTGATCCCAATCAAATCGTAGCAACAAACTGCTTCTAAAGTTTAACACAGGTTATAGTTAGCCTAAATATTTCTATTGAGACATCCCTCAATGCCATCTCTTAATATCAGTTTTGCTTTCTTTTATATTCGCTCATTCTCAGGTTGTCCACGCCTTTGGGATGATGAAATACATATTATCATCTCCAGCTTTACATTCTACCTGCAAAGTAACCCCAGTGGAAGTGAGTTTCACTTAAATTTCCATAAGAGTTCCTGGGATGACATTGTCTTACCTTGACCTACATGCCTTCCCCATAGCTAGTCATGGAGCCTGGGTAGGTACAGTGCTCAGGTAGACCACACCTGAGCCCACCTCAGGTAGATTGTTTTCCAATTCTAGCAGTAGGACATAGAGTCAGCCTGAACTGAACCACATGGACCCAGAGTGGAGAAGGGGTAGTCCTCAAAACTATAATGTGGGTGCTCTTAATTTAAGAAAACCAAATGGATGTTGCATTAACACAATACATAAAATGGCTGTTGTACCCATTCCTACATTTTTCTCTCTACCTTTATGTAACAAAGAAAAAATATAATAAGTATTTTGATATGATAATGGTAGGAAGGTTAGAAATCTTACCATTTCCTGATATGATCCCAAACCAAATATTTCTAATATACTTACTTTTCCATATCCTAAAACCTAGGAAGAAATTTAAAGCAAGAATCTTATATTCATAATTCAAATTCAAATACCATTGTAAAGTAATTTGAAAGGATAATGATTGACTCCACAGACATTCTGGCCAGAGAGGATTTACTTTTATCCACCATACTTTATTGATCAAGTTTGAAATTGAAACACTGGAAGAGATAGGGCACTAACTTAAATGGCCATTTAGCTGAAAATGGCTGGTAGCTGCTCTTTTGAGGATAGCAAGCTTTTCCAGGGCCTGGCAATAATAAGAGTTCATTTACCTCCCTAGAAGAAAACCTCACAATATGCAGTCTTGGTCTTTTCATTATTAGCTACCCTCAGCGAAGCAGAGCAGAGGGTTAAGGACTGCCTCCCCCGCCCCCCCGCCCCAGGAGGAGTACTATGGGCATAGAGTAGTACTCAGGTCAGATTAGACCTGTATATGTGTACGTAGACCTCTTTACCCTGAATGTCCCTTTCTCAACAGTGCTTCTCTTTGTGTTGGTGGCCAGCTATTTATAGTTTTTCATTGGAACCTGAGGGGTCTCAGATCCTATCTTCCATAAGACTAATTGTTTGATCTCAGTTTCCCATTTTGACTGGGATGGGATCATTCATGCAGTAGACATGTATTTCTGGTGTGCCTTTTATGAGACAAGTATTAGAGTTAGAGTAATGAGTAAAATAGAAGCAGTCTCTCCTCTACCAGATGAGCTTTCCTTCTATTAGAAAGTAGAAGATCGTGACAGGTATGCAGACAAGTAAATAGAATAATTATCAACTGTGACAATTCTACAAAGAAAAGAATGAGGAAGCTAAAGCAGACAATAAACAAGGAGACCACCGAGTAAGGCTAAATAAGAAAGATCTTTGAAAAGAGGTACATTTAAGCCAATACCTGAGGGATGAGCAGAAAAGCTGTATGATAAAAGTGGGGAAAAACATTCCCTATAATGAGGTCAGCAAGGGGTCATAGGCTCTGAGATTTCAGCAAGCTATGCTATCTTGAAATCGCTTGGTCAATGTGTTTGGAGGGAAGTTTTGAATAAGCGGCCATGCTTTCCCCCCGCCTCTTCTTACAGTAGAGTATAAAAATATGAAAGAAACTAATCTAAAATGAGTTGGATATTGCTTTGCTTCTATAATTCCATTTAGACAAAAAAGATTACTGCTAATTCAATAAATCAAATATTTCTATGACAGAGAAAAATATATTAGTTTTGAAAAGGCTGCCAAGACCTTGACCATGTGTGGTCACTTGAAGTTAATATGTATTCAGTCTAATTGTTTTGGGAAATGTTCTTCTGGCAATCTCAATAACCAGTTGCTGCATAATAAACTGAATTAGCCTGTAGTTATTGGCCTGAGCGAGCAGACCATAGCTAATCTTCCATTCCTTACCTTACAGAAAAAACCCAGGGCTAGACATTTCTGACTGCTTTGGCTATGTCCTTTTCTAATGTGTACAATAATAATGTTTGTTAATCACTTCTCAAGATGTGTAAGGACTCCAAAGAACATTCCCATGTAAAAAGGAGCAAATTTAGGTGTCTTGATCTGTAAAATGTTCCTTTGGATGAGTATAATTATCATGTTTACCTCCTTCTGTTTTAAGAGGTAGCAGTCCAATTTAAACTAAGAGGTGGTGTTCTGCATACCAAAGGAAACAGTCAAAAAAATAAAAGACATCCAATGGAATGGGAGAAGATATTTGCACATGACATATTGGATAAAGAGTTAGTATCCAAAATCTATAAAGAACTTTCCAAATTCAGCACTCCACAATACAAACAATCCAGTGAAGAAATAGGCAGAACACATGAATAGACACTTTTCCAAAGAAGACATCCAGATGTCATCATCAGGGAAATACAAATCAAAACCACAATGAGATACCACCTTGCGCTGGTCAGAATGGCTAAAATTAACAACTCGGGAAACAACAGATGTTGGTGAGGATGTGCAGAAAGGGGAACACTTTTGCACTATTGGTGGGAATGCGAACTGGTGCAGCCACTCTGGAAAACAGTGTGGAGGTTCCTCAAAAAATTAAAAATAGAACTACTCTACAACCCAGCAATTGCACTACTAGGAATTTATCCAAAGGATAGTTTGAAGGGACACATGCACCCCAATGTTTATAAAAGTGCTGTCAGCAATAGCCAAATTATGGAAAGAGCCCACATATCCATCGACTGATGACTGGATAAAGAAGATACGGTATATGTATACAATGGAATACTACTCAATGATGAAAAAGAATGAAATCTTGCCGTTTGCAACAACATGGATAGAACTGGAGGGTATTATGCTAAACAAAATAATTCAGTCAGAGAAAGACAAATATCACATGATTTCACTCCTATGTGAAATTTGAGAAACAAAACAGATGAACATAGGGGAAGAGAAGGAAAAAATAAGAAAAAAACAGGCAATCATAAGAGATACATAAATACAGAGAACAAACTGGGGTTCACTAGAGAGGGTGTGGGGGTGGGTACAATGGGTGATGGGCATTAAGGAGGGCATTTTTCAGGATGAGCACTGGGTGTCGTATATGAGGGAGGAATCCCTGGGTTCTACTCTTGCAGCCAAGACCACACTGTATGCTAACTAACTTGAAAATAAGTTAATAAAGAAATAAAGTCCTTTTCCAACTTTAAACAAAGAAACAAACAAACAAACCAAGAGGTGGTAACCCAGTTGAAATAAATCACATCTGTTTTGCTTGATTAGTTTTTTACTGGTGTGTAGGGCCAAACAATGAAAAGGGGAAGAAAAAAACAAAACAAAACACTATCCATTTCCTGTATTACTCTCTGTCTGTATATAGGCTTGATTCTTCTTGCCTATTTGGAGTTTGTCCTGAAGTAATTTCTTTAGTTAATCCCATAAAAATTTACTGGGCACCTACTTATGTAAACACTGTGGACATAGGGTAGTACTCACGTCACATCATCTCTATGTTAGGGTACATAGAACTCCATACCCTGTATGCCCTTTTATAAAGAATAGAGTTTAAATTAAAAAGAAATTTATACATAATCCGATTTCAAATAGTAATACATTTTATAGAAAGAAGCACTGCATGATAAAATAATGTCCCAAGCCTGGGGGACGGGAGTGGTTTACTAAAATAGGGTGGGTGGGGGAGTCTTCTCTGAAGAAGTGATCTTTGAATTGAGACCTGGAGAAGTCAGTAGAAGCAGTCATCCAGAGCTCTGGGCCAGGGAACTTTGAGGAAGAAGACTCAGCAAATACAAAGACTGTAAAATGTAGATAATGAGTAAATAAGGGGCACAGACCAGGCTGATAGGAGTGGAGCAGAGACAACTCTGGGAAAGTACACAAATGTGGAATAGACAAAGATCTATTGTCTAAGTCCTGGCAGTCCATAGGAAGGGGGGCAGCTTTTATTTCAGCTTTAGCAGAAAGTCACTGAAAAATTTTAAGGAAAAACCAAAAGGATCAAGTTTAATCTTTAAAAATGTCTCTCCAGTTGCGAACAGGGTATACTAGGTCATGCTTGGAAGCAGAGAAAGCAGTTAGGAGGTAGACACTTCAGGCCTAATGAGAAGGTTACACTGGTTTGGACCAAGGTGAGAGCTGTAAAGTTGGCAAGAAATCACCCTGTTCAGGATATATTGTGATATACCCATGCAGATGACCAATTCTTCATTGAGGATGAATAAAACCAAAACCAGCGTTGGGATACTGGGTCCGAAGGCAAGAATGAAAGTATTATCATTAAGTGCTATCCGAGAACTAATACCATTATCTTTCATTTTTCTTCAAACACTTACTCTTGAGTG
This sequence comes from Herpailurus yagouaroundi, assembly GCF_014898765.1. Classification (NCBI taxonomy): domain Eukaryota; kingdom Metazoa; phylum Chordata; class Mammalia; order Carnivora; family Felidae; genus Herpailurus; species Herpailurus yagouaroundi. The sequence goes on along the minus strand of NW_024412377.1, from coordinate 119,783,395 downwards.
CCAGGCCTGGTGCTAATCGCTGAAGAGACACAGCTGAATTGCGTGTATGGGTGTTTAATTTATTTATTTATATTCAATTAGGTTAACATACAGTGTAGTATTGGTTTTAGGAGTAGACCCAGTGATTCATCACTTCCATATATCACCCATTTTTTTTTCAAAAATTTTAAAAAACCTTTTCTGACAGTTTTATTGGCATAATTACAGTATAGCCAAAATAATAAATTTAGGTGTAAGATAGCAAAGCGAATGAAAATAAAATATTTTACTTTTATATTTTTGGCTGAAGAAGGATTTTCAGAGCTGAATAATTTCCTCTGTTCTCTCTGCATTTCATGTATAGCCATGGGCAAGGAACTCCCAATAAAGCTTTTCTATTCCCACAACAGGTTGTAACTTCCTCCGGCATGACATAAAACTTCATTTCACGTGCACCAGCCAACACTATTTTCCAAAGCTCAAGCTAATTATATGAGATTTATCTGTGTGGAAACACAGGGATTAAGCAAGCTGGAAAAACAGGGAAAATTTATTTAGTGGCGGTGTTTAACAAAGGATAATGCAAACAAGGGTTATAGGAAACAAAATCTTCCCCGAAATAAATACCTAACCAGTGAAGGGAATCATGAGCGTTCTGTTGGTGCTTTTATCCTAGCCTAACAGAAACTGCTACCAATAATACAGAAATAGAAAACAGACATTTCTGCCTTTAAGCCAGTCCTGGAACTTCCATTAACCTTATCTCTTTGACATACTTGTTAGTAAGCTTGCTGGTTCTTATTTTTGAATTATTCCTTAGTAGAATTGTGGCTAAAATACCTTATCATTGTGGTATGTTAATTTTTCATGGAAAGCATATAATTTAAAAAAATACTTTGACTTGCAAACAATTACTTGTAATTAATTGTTTTGTCTTTAAACCTTAATTCTATTTGTCCAGCACCCACCTCCCCCAAGGATTAGTTGTTTTCTGATTATTTAATTGCACGTTAAATCCTGCTCCAATTTTCCTATTGTACAATTACTTCATCTGGGGAGAACAAGAGAATGCGAGTACTTTATTTCCCTTAATACAGAGTTTTAATTTCCTCAATTTGTAATTTCAATATTTATCTTTTTCTTCATAGGCTTCTTGGTAATATTTATTATCTGTGATGACCCTAATCTTTCAAACATGAGAAGAAAATCTTAAAAGTGCTGCATCATAGAGGTCTATTATTTATTTAGATGACAAGCCTTTTATAACGAATCAGGATCAAAAAAAATGTCTGTTATTCAGTTTAAAGGACATTTAACAAATTTTCAGAATTTAATTAGTACCAACCTTTTCATCTTTATTTACTATTCTCTGGGAACAGCCAGTTCTTCCAAGTAAAGGCTACTTTTCCACTTTGAAAATTAGCTCCCCAGTGACTATCAGTATCATCTGAGGTGGACCCTGAATATCTTGTGGTCTGCTTAGGAGTCAGGCTTAAATCAAATCATACAGATCCCAAAGGAGTATTCCTCCCTTGTACGACAACTGTTCTGAATTGCCACTTATAGTGTACTCGAAACATGACTTTGTGTCTGGGGTCTGAAAACTTGGGGTGGGTTCCTGGCCTGAGGACTGGAGTGTGTTCCAAGCCACTTAACCTTGACCTCTCTCTGGCTTCCTGCAACTCTCCTCAGTTGCTTCTCCTCACTTATGCTTTCCTTAATATAAAATAAAAAGGCAAAAATATCTAAGAGGGTATTGTTAAGACTAAGTGTGATAAGAAAGACTGCCAAGAGAAGAATGCAATAAGAAGAATACAAAATACATTTTTATGTTACTCTATTATAAAAATGGACTAAATGCATGTTCAGTGAATCTTTGAGTGTTGAATGTTGGGATTCCCAAGAGCTCTGGATCTAGAATTTTTACACACGCAGGCACCCAGAGAGTGGAATCTGAGTGGAAGGAGGACAGGACAGGGTCCTGAGTTGCATTTGCATTGTAAACAGTTTTTACTCATACAGCTTCTGGAAAGCATCCCTCTGTGCATTTCCTGATACCCTCCTCACTGCCCTCCATCTTGCCTTGTGCCTCCAAGGCTGAGGCTGATCTGTGTAGATGGCATTAGCAAGCTCCCTTTCTGTCTAGCTTCCTGTCTGGTTTGACAGCAGGACACCCTGGCAGTATGTTGGTGGGAGAGAGAAGCATGAACTTCTCTTCCCCTACTTGCCTTCCTGCAGAGCCCCTCTAGTTCGGCTCATCTCTTGACCAGTGCAACAACTCTTGAGAGGCAACCTCTCCACTCAACTCTCACCCCTGGTCTGGGTTCCATTATACTTCCTTTTGTTCTTTCAGGACTAGAAATGCTTATTGTCCCCGATGTAACCACCACTGAGATACTGCACAATCACTTGTGATTTTCTTATACTCTGCCAATAGATATTTCATTAGATTCCTCACATTACTTGCTTGTGCTTTTCTGAGGGTTCTGGGTTTTTTTTTAATTAATTTTCTTAAATGTTTATATTTGAGAGAGAGAGAGAGGGAGGGAGAGGGAAAGAGGGAAAGTGTACTTGCGAATGGGGGAATGGCAGAGAGAGGGAGACTAGAGGGTCTAAAGCTGCCTTCACGCTGTCAGCCCAGAGTCCCATGTGGAGCTCCAACTCATGGAACTGGGAGATCATGACCTAAGCTGAATTTGGATGCTTAACCAACTGAGCCACCCAGGTACCCAAGGGGTTCTATTTTTTGTTTTTTGTTTTTTGGGTTTTTTTGTTTGTTTGTTTTTTTGCTGGCTGGATGGGGAGGATAAATGGAGGTGGTTGGAGAGAGGAGTTTGTTTTATAAACTAGGTTTGGACACAGTTGGTTCATAGCGTTTTTGTTTTTGTTTTGTTTTGTTTTCTTTTCCAGACACTTTTTGGGGGAAAAGACAGATTGAAAAATAAATATTTCCAAAAGATGGTGAAAGACTCCAAAGTTGAGGCTGCACAGAGGCCCTAACAGCCTGTAACCCCCCAGTATAAGCAATGACAATGATGATTTTTGCATCCCTGCCTTGGGTCAGACCTTTGCTGTTTGTCACCTACACTCTGGCTACAACCCCCCGAATCATTCTCTTAGTTACCTGCCCAGTGAAAACCAATCTCATATTTACATCCTGCAGAGATGTTTCTCATTGTACTTGGGCTAAAATACTATATCCTTGTCATCATAAATATGGTGCTTTCCTTCAGTTGGCCCTTGCTCACTGCCCTGGTCTTAACCTGGACCCCACCTTGTATGCAGCCATTCAGCAACACAAACTGCTAGTGATTTTCAGGGATGTTTTCTGCTGAGTACAACCTGTGTGTTTCTGCTGCTTCTGTTTCCTCTCCCTGGAATTGGACGATAGCCTGTCTGATGAATTTTTCTTCACTATCAAATCATAAATCACAAAACATCTCCTCAGGAAGACTTTTCTGAAAATTTCCTCCACCATCCCCATAACTCACCTAACATAAATGTCCCTCTGCTATGATCTATAATACCCCATGTACATTTTATTCTTTATATCCGACACACTGTGTAGTATTTATCCCTTTACATCTGTGTTAAATTGCAAGTCACTGAGCCTGATACATTCAGGTATTATCAAAACCTATATCATTAGTTACTCAGTTGAATCAGTTGATTAAGTGAATTATTTGATAGATCACTTTCTTATAGATAACAGATGAATTCACTGATTGACCAGCTTAATTAATTAGTTGAATTCATTACTTTTAACCCTTGAATCTCACCAAACACAAAATATCAGTCTGAGTGTAGCACAAAAAGTCAGGTACCAAAGTGGAAAGGATTGCCTTATAGCTCTATTGTGAATCATAGAGTTGAGATTTTTTGATGTTTTTTTCAGTCCATATTCATCTTCTACTTCTTTTATTGTGACTAACCTGGCCCAGATACATGTTATTTCATTGTGCATGGCCTCAGGAACCAGAGTCCCTGAGTTCACACCCTGGCCCCACCATTTAACCACTGGGTTACTGAATTGATTAATTTGGAATTATATTAGTATCTGCCTCCTAAGTTTGCTTTGATGATAGCAGTATGTAAACTGGTGGTGTGAAAATTTAAAACCCATGTGAAAATAAGTAATGCAGATTCCTAACCCTTATCATATCCATAAATGAATTCTATATGAATTAAAGACCTCAGGTGTGAAAATCAAAGTAATATTTTTAGAGAAAAATATATAAACAATTTTTATGATATTTAGATAGGAAATTACTTTAAAATAAGACAAAATAAACACAAACCATAGAGTCAATACTTACAAAATTGAGTGTTATTTAAAAAGTTTATTAAAAGCAAAAAAATAATAATTCCCAAGACTAGAAACAGATGTTAATAATACAGAGGACTAGCAAAATATCCACATCCAGGATAAAAACAATCCCAACATGCTGATAAGAAAAAATAATAGCTTAATTATAAGAATGACAGATATTAAGAACAGAAATTAGAAGAGAGAATTTTTTTTCAATGTGCAATATTTAATTTTATTATGGCAATATTTAAAATACATGGGAAAATGAGAAAAAAATATAGCACATTATTTAAGTAGGACACTAACATCTCAACATACATTTTTTTTGTATTATTGATGGAGCCTTTTTTTAAATGTTTATTTATTTATTTATTTATCAGTATATGAAGTTTATTGTCAAATTGGTTTCCATACAACACCCAGTGCCCATCCCAAAAGGTGCCCTCCTCAATACCCATGACTCACCCTACTCTCCCTCCCACCCCCCATCAACCTTCAGTTTGTTCTCAGTTTTTAAGAGTCAAGAAGAGAGAATTTTTGATAATGTCATTTGTTGAAGAGTAGGTGGAATAAGAGAAAATCCTTATATATTAGTGTACCTAATTTGAGAACAATTTGGCAGTACTTGGTAAAGTTAATGAAGTCAGAAGTTGGGAAGTTTAAGAATGTTTGTTATTTACATAACAATTCATTTCCTAGGTGTATGTTCTTCTGTAGCCTACACATTTACACATGGCCATTACGTAATATATAGATAATATATAGACAAACATTACGTGTAGTACTGGGGAAGGAAAAGCCTCAACAGGGGAAAAAATAGTTAAATAAACTGTGGTGCTTTATTGAAATTGAATAATATACAGTAGTGAAATTGAAGAAATTAGAGGTACACATATAAAAGTGGATGAATATCATAGCATATATTTGAATGAAAAAAAGTCTGATTCCATAAAGTACAATGCCCTCTGTGGAAGTTAAAATATACTAAACATCGCTTTATGCTGTCTGGGAATAACACATATAGTCAAAGTATAAAACAATGGACATATCAAATATTGAATTCTGACTATTACTTGGGACAATGGAATGAGGACAAGAGAGTGCATTCATAGTGTTTTCAACAGATATTAATTTTCTTGTCAGTATGTTTTTTCGTGATCTGGATGTGAATACAGTCTTTGAATTTAAAATAAGTGTAATGGCTTTTTAAGGATTTTAGTGAGAATTAAATGGACTAGTCACACAATTAGCACAGCATTAAGCTTTTTTTTTTTTTAAGTTTATTTATTTTGAGAGAGAGAGCGCGAGCGAGTGAGCAAGAGCCCACAAATGGGGGAGGGGCAGAGAGAGAAAGGGAGAGAAAGAATCCCAAGCAGGTTCTGTGCTGACAGCACAGAGCCCGAGGCAGGGTTCAAACCCATGAACCATGAGATCATGACCTGAGCCGAAAACCAAGAGTCAGATGCTCACACAACTGAACCATCCAGGTGCCCCAGCACAGTGTTAAACACATGTGGAGTAGACTTTCAAGAAGTTTTAGGTTTCTTCTTTCCCTTTCTATCTAAAGGTAGGAATCACTTTCTTGTGCATTCTTTTCTCATTTCTCTATTTTCATAAGTAGGCAGCATGTATAGGCTGTAACATAGAGCCTGGATTCAAATTTTTGATGTCTGTGAAGATTGGTCTATCATCTACAGTCATTTATTTAACTTCTCTGAGTCTTGATTTTCTCCATTTGAACAAGGAGAAAAAATGTGTTTATGTTGCAAATTTAATTTTATATTAATTTAATCCACATAAACTTTTTAGCATAAACTCTGGCCTAAAATAAGAGTTCATTAATATGTCTGTTAGTGCTATCAACTGGCTAAAAATCACTGTTAATGATTTTAATCACAGTTAATGACATAGTTAAGCCTCCTAAGATTCACAGCTAGTATTTATGAGTATTCATTTTGTCATGCACTCTGTAAAATTACATTTTTAGATATTATTTCACTTAATACTTGAAACTTAGAAATTAGATACTCTCCATATCCAATCTACAAATGCCAAAGTAGAGGCCTAGAGCCTACATGAGCCCAGAGATACAGTGAAAGAATCCAGATAAAAATCCACATCTGTCTGTTTGACTTCAAAGCCCAGCATATTAATCATTAAGTTCTCCTGTCTGCTGGTTTTGTGCTTTTTCTTGGGTGTTATCTTGCTGCCTTACAAATACACAGTAATGGTATGAAAATGAAATGTTGGCTCCATTAGCTAACCTATGCAGTCGTTGTTCTGTAAAAGAGGTAGTGCCTTCCTTTCTTTCCTCCTTCTATGACTGAATGCTCATTTTGTTCTCAGTTAGTGCTACACGTAGAGATGGTTACTAATGGAATCTTTGTCCACTGGAGTTTGAATCAACCAGTTAGTTCTAGCAGTGTTTTTACATAGAGGTCTGTTTGGAACAAAAATCTGATGGAAATGGGTTTAAAAGTGTAGATTATTTGGAGAACTAAATATGTTGCACATGATCTAACTGGCAATTTGTTCGGATTTAACTCTTTATCTCTAATATATATGTATATATGCATATATATTATATATATATGTATATATTATATGTATATATGCACATATTATATATATGTATATATTATATGTATATATGCATATATATAATATATATGTGTATGTTATATGTATATATGTATATACATTATATATATGTATTATATATATGTATATATCTGTATATATAGAGAGAAAGGCATATTGATATAGATATACATATACGTATAGATAAATAGATACACTATCTGGGGTTTGTTTATTTTATTTTATTATTTTTAATTTTTTTAAATCTTTATTTTTGAGAGAGAGACAGAGTGTGAGCGGGGGTAGGAACAGAGAGAGAGGGAGACACAGAATCTGAAACAGGCTCCAGGCTCCAAGCTCTCAGCACAGAACCTGACGCGGGGCTCGAACTCACGAACTGTGAGATCATGACCTGAGCTGAAGTCAGCCGCTTAGCCAACTGATCCACCCAGGTGCCCCTCTGGGGTTTGTTTAAATAGCTCAGTGAAGAAAAAAAAAATCAATGAAATGAGTTGCTTGGCATTGTGTCCGTAAATGACCAGCTGATTTTTAAACTTTAAATCGGAGTTTGTTCCATATAGACAATACTCTTACTTTATGAAAAGAGCACCTTACACAGTTTGAAAAATGAAACAAAATTTTCCGGGAGAGGTGTGTGTGTGTGTTTGTATGTGTTGGAGGGAGGGAGTATGGTGACTCTGTTCACACTGAATTGCTACATTCAGCATTTCCAGAGTCATATTTCATCAGAGTTTATAGAGACACTTGAAGCCACTGTCTGCAGACTATCAATCTCCACATCACCCTGAATCACATAGGTTCTATATCAGAAAAAGCAAAGCTATTCTCTAGTTGGTTGCTTAAATCTCCTTTGAAATTCTGTAGATCAGAGTTGAATAATGCCATAAATAGTAATAGAAAGAGACTATGTACATTAATAATCTTTTCATTTCAGTGTGCAAAAGACTAATATGCAGTCCATAGTAACTTGTGACTCCCCCCCCCCCGGGGAGGGTCAAAGAAAGGTCATGTGACAACATTCTCTTGATTTTTTTTCTTTTCCTTAGGCTGTAACACACCAAGCTGTTGTAGTCCTGAATACCTATTTTATAGTTGAAGCCATTCACTAATGATGCATGCCAGTGGCATTGGTGCATTTCTGCCAGGGCATAAATCCACACCCCCTCCCTGCACCACGTAGAGGTTTAAACATTTCATGACATGATACATTGCCATGCATCTTACTCTTCCTCTTATATGTATGCTGTCACAGTCTCTGAATACTGTGTTTTTACTTTATCCACAGATAGAAATCTGTGAGAATATGCATCTTTAATGGTATTCTTATTTAGAAGCATTTTATACAACATGGTCTCACTGAAATTATGAATTAAGACCCCAGGGGATAGTTGCTTATGTAGAATTTATGAGCTCTTTGTTGGACTTTAATTTGAATGAAGCTGACTACACAAGTCTCATCAATTTTCAAAGACCCGTTACTGGTTTTCTTATGAACAAACCTGACCAACTTGTTCGTTGATGTTGTTGTTTTTCGGGCTTAATAATGAGAGTTTTACAGAGAGGTACCATATGAATCATTTATTCAAAACCTATTCTCTTACAGCCTATTGGCTAAGAAAGGAAGATATAGCAAGGAACAAGACAAAGCCCTTGCAGTTGTGGACCTTACATGTTTGTGGGGAAAGAGGACACCTGACAAACACCTTAGCTCCTGTGAAGAAAGCAGTAGCCCATTGCTTTCCAAACAGAAAAGTGTACTGCCTTTAAAGACATGAATATGCAATTTCCTTTCAGTGTTGAAAGGTATGATAAGCCTTACATTTTCCCAGCTCGTTAGTAGCATGATGAATCCTAACTGAGAAAGGCTGGACTATTTTGTTGTCCAAAGACCTGAATGCATCTAATAGGTACAGAATAGATGGGAACATTGCTGTTTGCTTGACAGCTGGACTAAATTTAATAAAACTTGTAGAGTAATTAAATGGATGCCAAAAAATGTACAGGCAAACATGGCACAGTCATCACTCTCAAAAAGTTCAGTTTTGGTGAGAAAACCTCACTATATCATTACTGTATTCATTTTTCAAAGAATTGTTTTAGTTGTGACCAAAGTATATGCTACTTTAGTAGCTGAAGTGATAGAATAAAACTAGTGATTGGTTATGGACAAGGGTCACACTGATTAATTTTCTTTAGCTAACAGTTTTGCTACAAGTGTATTTATTTTTTACAAGTGATAAAGGGATAAATGGAAAAATGATTTAATGATAGGTAAGCTTACTTTCTTAACTGGTCAAGTACAGCAATATTGGATACCTATGTTACTTGATGACTTCATGGTTGCCTAGGCTATAAATTCACAGGGTTGAGAATTTTGTTTACTGCCGTGGAATCAAGTATTAAATATATTATGAATCTGGACTATAATATGATTTCCAAGTAACACTTTGTAAATATAACTTTTAAATTGTCATTTTCATTGTAGTCATTATTTTGTATATGACATGTGACAAGAGTTATTAAGATAGCAAGACTTGTATAATGAACACATAAAATGAGACAGGTGATAGTATATAGTGAGCACATATACAGGTCCAGGATGAAACTTATACACTGGAGGTAAGTTTCAAAACTCCCTCGATCGTAAAACCTTGACATGAGCTTTAAAATATTAATAAGGCCAACTGTAAGATTTTTTTTATTTTAAAAAAAAATTTTTTTTAATGTTTATTTATTTTTGAGACAGAGAGAGACAGAGCATGAATGGGGGAGGGTCCGAGAGAGAGGGAGACACAGAATCTGAAACAGGCTCCAGGCTCTGAGCTGTCAGCACAGAGCCCGACGCGGGGCTCGAACTCACGGACCGTGAGATCATGACCTGAGCCGAAGTCGGACGCTTAACCGACCAAGCTACCCAGGTGTCCCTGAGATTAATTTCTTGAATATGTGCATATTTCTGATAGAAGATCAATATTGGTGACATGTTCAAGTAAATACTGATGAAAGACAAAGTCAAAATATGCTTTCCTTACATTAGCACAATATAAGCCATGTGTGAATGGCTTGTTCAGTGGGAGATGATAGTAATTTTAACATAGAAAATTGAAAGGAGATTCACTATTCATTAGATTGGCTGTTATTTGATGGCAACAAAAGCATCTCAGAGAATATTAATACCCTTTATTGCAAATTCAGGACCACAGACCCACAAACCGAATGATTACTGTCTTCATAGTTGCTTATCTAAATGAATAAAAGTGAGTTTAAATATCTGCACGAGGAAAGACGTGCATTGTGACTTTCTGTTTCTTTGTGGGAAAATACACATGTGATGAGAACAGCATATATCTTATCCTTTCTGTCCTATTTTCCAATGGAGATAAAAATCCTTTCCTCTTTCCATTCATGTTTCAAGCATAAATTCCTCCAAATCACTGGATTGGCACAAAAAAGAATGTAAGCCAATAGTGTTCCCTCTGAAGCATAGTTGGCAGGATTTTATTCCCCAGATTTTTAAACAGTGCCCCTCAACCCAAATCTCTAACATTGTGATCATAAAAGCTTCACTTACCAGGGATATGAATAAAATTAGAAACCATCAAAATGCTCAGTGTTGATTTCATCTATATAAATAAATAATTTAAAACATATGGCATAATATACAAGAAAAATTTCTCAATTTATTTTTCCACTTTTTAATATAATAATAGTTCCTAATTGTATTAAGAATCTTGCATAGCATGTTAATGACTGTGGGATATTTTATTATATGTGTGTATTGTGATTTATCTAACCAGTGTCACATTCCTGGGTATTTACATATTTTCAAATACTTTCTCTTTTCTTTTTTTTTTTTATAAAATTTTTTTAATGTTTATTCATTTTTGAGAGACCGAGACAGAGCATGAGCAGGGAAGGGGCAGAGAGAGAGGGAGACGCAGAATCCGAAGCAGGCTCCAGGCTCTGAGCTGTCAACACAGAGCCCGACGCGGGGCTTGAACTCACAAACTGTGAGATCATGACCTGAGCCGAAGTCGGGCACTCAACCGACTGAGCCACCCAGGCGCCCCCCTTTTTTTTTTTTATAAAATTTTTTTAATGTTCAAATACTTTATCTTTTCTTAATGTTTATTTATTTTGAGAGATAGAGCAAGCAAGTGAGCACAAGCAGAGAAGGGGCAGAGGGAAAGGGAGAGAGAGAATCCCTAGAAGGCTCCCTGTGCTGTCAGCCCAGAGCCAGATGTGGGACTCCATCTCAGGAACTGTGAGATTATGACTTGAGCTGAAACCAAGAGTCGGACACTTAACCAACTGAGCCACCCAGAGGCCCCTCCAATACTTTCTTGCCATAAATTATCCTGCAATGAAACAAGGTACATAGTAAGTGTATACTTTCATTCCTTCTCTGAATCTTTCTCCCACCCCCCACCCCCAATATCAAAGAAATCTCAAACATAATACTGTGGAAGGATACTATGTTCAGGTCTCAATATAATGGAGTTAAAACTTATGTTTCTTTCTCATGTGTATCCAAGTATAATTACATTTTATATTCTAATAATTTATTCTTATATTCATTCATTCATTCATTCAAAACATCATCCAGTGTTTATCATGATGTAGCCACTTTTTTAGGCACCTGGGATATATCAGTGAACAAAAAGCATAGAACAGCTCTTACTCTACTGAGGGTCTTTTCTTTTCAGAGACTCATGCCTCTTAGAGTTTCCAGATTGGTAAATATGATATGTGACCTCTGACCTCACCCTAGTTTATATCATGCATTTGCATCGGAGAGGTTACATTATGTGATGATGGGAGGCAGGCACTAAGAAGATCTTCTCAGGCAGGTTATCCAGCTGCTGGGGAGGGAGTGTAGCATCTTAAAGTGGATACACACTCAATGTTTTATAAGTACTCCATCTCAGGAATGTACCTAAATATAGTCCTTATATTCTATATGCAGTTTGCCAGTGGGAATTTGCCTTCAAATGATGGCTGGATGGTATGGTAAGGGTATATTTAGTTTTGTAAGAAACCACCAAATTGTCTTCCAAAGTGGTTGTACAATATTGCCTTCTGACCAACCCTGAAGGGAGTTGCTGCTGCTCCATATCTTTGCCGACATTTAGGGCCAGTAGTATTTTGGGTTTTCGCCATTCTAATAGGCTTGAAGTGGCATCTTGTTGCTACACTTCTAACACCATCAGAAAGATTCAAGTCAGAGCACCTTTCCTCTATTCTTTATTCCGTTCGTTTTATGCTGCATTAGGACTTTTTCAGATTCTGTTTAGAATTTTGGTTCCACAAAAACTTTAATAGAATTGGTTATTTAGCCTTGCAGCTACTTAGGCAGGCAGCACACACCCAAAACTCACCTGTGTGTCTGAATGCTAAAGTCAGCAAAACCTCCCCACAGTTCAGTCAGTCTGTGTCTATATACAAACTGATTGGGTAAGGGTGAAACACTAAATATATCTTGTGAATAATTCTTAACTGCCAGTTTGTGGAAAAAAATTTACTTGATTAAAACCTGTATTTTAATGCCCATTGTTTGGTATATTCTTAAAAATTTCCCTTACGTCAAGAAAGATTGCTTTGTTTCATAAATCAGCTTTTATCATTATTAACTTTTTCTTAAAAATATTTCTCCATTATGTATTAACATAAGATTATTTAAAATGCTGCTGTATTATTATAGTGATCGTTTTTGTCAAAATTCTATTCAACTATTAAATTAGTTGGGAGATTTTCAATTGCATGCGACAGAAACCCAAATGAAATTGGCTTGAGAGGGGAGGGTGAGAGGGAGGAAGGAAGAGAGGGGAGAGGGGAAAGGAGGGAGATATGTTGGTTTATATAATTGAAAAGTTCGAAACTTTTAGAAAGGCTAGATCAAGGGATAAAATCAATGCCATTTTTTTTTTTTTTTTTTGAGGGAGAGAACAAGCTGGGGAGAGGGGCACAGACAGAATCCCAAGCAGGCTCATTGCTCACAGTGGAGCTTCATGTGGGGCTGGATCACATAACCCTGGGATCATGACTGGAGCCAAAATCAAGTCTTGGACACTCAACTGGCTTAGCTACTCAATGCCATGTCTGAATCTCAGTTTTGCTTTCTTTTATATTGGCTTATTCTCATGGCTTATTCTCATCCCGTGACATGTTAAACTATATAGCATCATCTCCAGCTTTGCATTCTACCTGCAAAGTAACCCAGTGGAAGAGAGCTTCACTTAAATTTCCCTAAGAAGTCCCGGGATGGCATTGGCCTGCTTTGATCACATGTCTTCCCCACAGCTAGTCATGGAGCCTGGGAAGGCACAGTGCTCAGGTAGGCCACCCCTGGCTCATTTTCCTCTTCTAGGAGTAGGAGATAGAGTCAGCTGGAACTGAACCACATGGATCCATAGTGGAGAAGTAGTAATCCTCAAAACTATAATGTGGGTGCTCTTACTGTAAGAAAACTGAATGGATGTTGGATTAGCACAATACATAGGTTGGCTGTTGTACACATTCTTACATTTTTCTCTCTACCTTTATGTAACAAAGAAAAAATGTGTTTTTAAAATTTTTTTAATGTTTATTTTTTGAGAGAGAGAGAGACAGAGCATGAGTGGGGGAGGAGTAGAGAGAGAGGGAAACACAGAATCTGAAGCAGGCTCCAAGCTCTGAGCTGTCAGCACAGAGCCCGATGCAGGGCTCAAACTCACCAGCCATGAGATCATGACCTGAACCGAAGTGGAACACTTAACCGACTGAGCCACACAGGTGTCCCGTATAGTGTTTAGATACGATAATTGTAGGGAGGTTAGAAATCTTACCATTTCCTGATATGATCCCAAACCAGATGCTTATAATATACTTAGTTTTCCATTACCCTAAAACCTAGGAAGAAACTTAAAGCAAGAATCTTATATTCATAATTCAAATTCAAATACCATTATAAACTAATTTAAAAGGAAATATTCAAGGTTTTATGATGTATGACAAATCCCCTTAGATAATAAATGCATAGCAAGTTACTACATATAATCGATCATTAATTCTGAGTCTTTTGAAAAGGGGTCAGTTTGGTAACATTTCTCATGGAGATTGATATGACATTTTCCTGATATAAGGCCAACTAAACTCCCCCAAAACCATGTGTTTCTATAGCAGGTGACAGGAGGTCATAAGGTTTGAGACATTAACACATATTTATTTAATGTGTAACATGGAGAAGGCCAGAAATGACAATTGGCAGGAAGATTTTTATATCCTGTTCACCTGAGAAGAATGTAGCCTGTGATAGATTTTCCTCCTTTTCACTTTGATGTTACTGTTAGGCCACAGACTACATGGGGAGCTCAGCTCTGGCCCAAAACTCTGCTGCATAACATGGACACATGGACAGTGGGGGTGACTCAAGATCACAGAACACAGATATTAATAAGTAATAAAAGATAAAGTTAGATCAAGGCCGCTCACAGAGCTGGAGTTCAACTGATTTAACCAGGCAGAGAAGAATGTATTTTTAGCTTCAGAGCTAATTCATATATTTTTTAACAACAGCTGTAGTGTAGAGACATGACTGTGAATCAAAGTGGCTTCTCATACAAAGAACAGCATGAATAACCCAACTGACCAGGGTTATACAGAGAAGAATTAAACTGTCATGTTAGAAGATAAATAAGGAAGATCTGTACCAATCTCCATGTGCTGCAAAAGAGAGACACTTTCTTTTTTTCCCCAACTCCCAAGAATTAATACTTAAACTTCGTTTTTTCTAAGTTGAAGTTCAAACAAGAAATGCATCTTTCATGGTCATGGTCTTTAGGAAATCATCATAACAATGTCTCTTCAAGTTTGAAAAAAATAAAAGGTAGGCAGTTATGCTGTTATTTTCAAAATTTTTAGTACAACTAAACTACTTTTATGATAAAATATAACCAGAACCCCTGCATATGGATCAAACAGTAAGTTCTTTGAGTGAAACTATCATTGGATTTAGAGCCAGAATATTTGGATTTGAATCTACATTGTGGCTCCTGATAGCTGAGTAAATTGGGGCAGGCCACCTATCTTTCACAACATTCATTTATTCTGTAGTATGTGGTAATCTTCGTGTTCCTACCTACTAAAAGGTAGGTACATTGAAAAACAGATGAGGTAATGTAGCAGACAGCATCCAAAAAATGTCTACTATAGACTTCTAGGAAGCTATTAAGTCTTAGAGTACTTATCCAAAATTAATTAAAATATTGGAAGGCCCCATTTAATTCTCCAAAGCTGATTTTGATCATGGAAGAAATGTCTCAAATGTCTGGATGAAAGTAAGTGATAAAGAGATTGGCCAACTAGGCAAAAGAAGATATTAAAGCCTTTTCTGATATGGATTAAAAAGACAGTTTTGGGCTCCTGGGTGGCTGAGTCAGATGAACATCTGACTCTTGATTTTGGCTCAGGTCATAATCTCAAAGTTCATGGGTTCAAGCTCCACATAGGGTTCTGCACTTACAGCCCAGAGCCTGCTTGGGATTCTCTGTCTCTCTATCTCTCTCCCTCCCCACCCCCTTTCAAAATAAAGAAATATTTGAAACATACTTCTAAATGGTTGGGATTTTATATTTTCATTCAGATGTTTGGGGTATTGTAGAAAAAATGGTGTGTGTGTGTGTGTCTGTGTGTATAGAGAAAGATTATAAACTGTTGGTATTGTAAGGGAAAACAAAACATGCTTGAAAATCCTACATATTCTAATTAATAGGCCCACAAAGATTACCCAAGACTTTATCAATTACACGTGACAAAAGCCCAACTCATACTTCTTTATGCAAAAAAAAAAAAAAAAAAAAGCAATAAAGACATGAGGTGAGTGAACTAACAGATGTTCTAAAAGGGAAGTTAAGGTGGTAATTCTGGCTTCAGGCAATGTAGGATTATAGAGGTTGAAATGATGCCATCAGTCTCCCCTTCACTTCCTCTCTTCTCCCCTTTAGGTTATTCTCTTATTTTCTTTCCTTCAAATTTTTATTTAAATTCCAGTTAGTTATCATACAGTGTAATAATACTAGTTTCAGGTAAGAATTTAGTGATTTATCACTTAGAACACCCACTGCTCATCAAGTGCCTCCTTAATTCCCATTGCCTATTTAACCCTTCCTCCACCCACCTCCCCTCCAGTAACCTTCAGTTTGTTCTCTATAGTTGAGTCTTTTCCTGGTTTGTCTTTCTTTTCTTTTTTCTCCCACATGACTAAAATCATACGGTATTTTTCTTTCTTCGACCTATTTCACTTGGCATCTAGCTCCATCCACATCATTGCACATGGCAAGATTTCATTCTTTTTGATGACTGAGTAATACTCCTCGTGTGTGTGGGTGGGGGGAGAGAGAGATAGAAAGAGAGAGAGAGAGAGAGAGTGTGTGTGTGTGTGTGTGTGTGTGTTTGTGTATTTAGGTATATATATAATATCTTCTATTTCCATTCATCAGTCACTGGACATTGGGACTCTTTCCATATTCCATAATTTGGCTATTGCTGATAATACCGCTATAAACATTGATGTGCATGTTTCCCTTTGAATCTGTATTTTTGTACCTTTTGGGTAAAAACCTAGTAGTGCTGGTGCTGGATCATAGGGTAGTTCTATTTTTAACTTTTTGAGGAAACTCTACACTGTTTGCCAGAATGGCCGCACCAGTTTGCATTCCCACCAACAGTGTAAGACAGTTCCCCTTTCTCCACATTCTCACCAACAGCCATTGTTTCCTGTGTTGTTAATTTTAGCCATTCTGACATGTGCGAAGTGAAATCTCATCATAGTTTTGATTTGTATTTCCCTAATGGGAAGTTATATTGAGCCTCTTTTCATGGGTCTGTTAGCCATCTGGATGTCTTTGGAAAAATGTCTATTCGTGTCTTCTGCCCATTTTGTAACTGTATTTTTTGAGAGGTTGAGTTTGATCAATTCTTTATATATTTTAGATACTAACCCTTTATCAGATATGTCATTTGCATATATCTTCTGCTGTAGGTTGCCTTTTAGTTTTCTTGATTGTTTGCTTTGCAGAGCTTTTTATTTTGAGTAAGTCCCAATAGTTTATTTTTGCTTTTGTTTTCCTTGCCTGAGGAGACATATGTAGTAAGAATTTGCTTGACTGTTCTCAGAGACGTTACTGCCTATGTTGTCTTCTAGGATTTTGATGGTTTCCTGTCTCGCAGTTAGGTTTTTCATCCATTTTGAATTTATTTCTGTGTATGGTGTAAGAAAGTGGTCTAGTTTCATTCTTTTGCATGTGTCCAGTTTTCCCAACACCATTTGTTAATGAGACTGTCTTTTTTACGTTGGATATTCTTTCCTGCTCTGCTGAAGATCACTTGACTATATAGTTGTAGGTTCCTTTTTGCTTATTCTCTTCTTTAGATCTCTCCTCACCATTGCAGAGGCCTTGGAATCTGCTCCAGATTTATTTTCTTAGATGTCATCATCCCCGAGTCCCTCATCTACTCAGTGAATGCATCAGATGTTTTAAAAGGAGCACAGAGGGGCACCTGGGTGGCTTTGTTGGTGAAGCCTCTGACTCTTGATTTCAGCTCAGGTCATGATCTCATGGTTTTTGAGATTGAGCCCCTGCTTGGGATTCATTCTCTCTCACCCTCCCTTCCGTCCCTCCCTCTCCCTCTCTCTTTGTCTCTCTCCTCCCCCACTAAATGTTTGTTCTCTGTCTCTGTCTCTCTCTCAAAATAAATAAATAAACATTAAAATACTAAATAATAAAATAAAAGAAGCACTTATTGATCCTGCTTGGAGCACTTAATCTTTTTTGCTAACTGTTTTGGATTGGGTGCTATAATTGACCAGTCTGGGTTAGAAGCCCATCCCTCTGGGAAGTATAACCCTGGATTGATAGCCTTATCAGTAGTACATAGAATGGAGAAGGGTGATATCTGAAAGGAAGGGACACAAACACCATTAAAAAATATAATAAGAGTACTTGGATGTTCACTATAGTCTTTAACAGATATATTTTTGTAGCCATAAATATTTAGAAAGAGAAAACGTCTCTTCACTGAAGATATAATAAATTTGCATTCCTTAGTCAGGTTGGCCACTTGAACTGTAATATTCCAGTTTGGACGTCAGAGTATACTTGACAGAAGTCCATGAATGATGAGATGCAGGCTTCTGCTGGGACTTTGTAAGGAGGTCAAAGCTGAAACAAACTTACGGTTTTGTAGTTAGGGAAATAAAACAATCCCTTTGGCCCAGGAAGGGATTCATGGAGAGAGCTGAAGTATTGACTCCTTTTGCATTGTGTAGCAGAGCTCTGACCCTGCCCTGAATAGCAGGACTTTGCACACCAGGAACACAGTGGAAGTCCCCATAATATACAGAGCCTGTGGGGAGAGATCAGCACAGTCTGAAGTAGCCTTTAAAATAGCTTAAAAACGGGCAAACAAACGTGTTCAGATATTAAGAGCAATATCCTGGAAAAGTCAAATGCATTTGGAGAGTATGAAGAAATACTCTTAAGATTTATTGGTAACAAGAAACAAAATGTGACTCCAGATATCTTAATCAAAAAGCCAACTTACTAGAACATAGAAGCCTATGGTTAAGTAATGCAAATGAAGACAAAGAAAAATTTAAAACCCATTAGCCCATGGATCTAGGTAGCAGAAAGAGATAAACCATTTCATCAGGAAACTGGTGCTGGGGCGGATCACCTCTAATGAGCGTTTTTATTCTTGAGCTCATATATGCCAAGAAATGGCAGAACCCAATGCTGGAGAGTGCTCTCACAACAGATCAGAATTTGAATTCCATGTCCCCATTTAACTGCTAGCTCCTTGGAATTTTTGTTTCATTTGTAAGATTGGGATAATAATAGCATCTGGTTTACAAAGTTGTTACAGGGAGACCCCTTAGGACTCTGATGTCAGTGCACACTCACAAATATTAAATAGTATCATGATATGTAAAATTTAGAGTCCTGGAAGGTAAAGGGCAGGTGGTCAAACACAACATCCTGAATCATGAAGCTATCAAGACCACACCAAAAGATAAGGAAAATTTTTCCCAAAAGAGTAAGAGTAAATCAGAGCAGAAAGGATGATGGAAACTGGGAGTTAAAGCCCATCAGTGTTCACTGGAGTAACCAGCCCAGGGAATATACAATTTAGAATTCCCTGTTGGAATTCTTCATGTGTTTTATCAGATGTACACAGCATATGGGCAGTGACTGGGTTTCATAAAAGCAATACTGAAAGTTTGGTGACATGATAATATGGGTATATTGATTTGAAAGATGTCACCCTGGTCTTCACATCTACACAAGGTACCAATGTATAATTGGTATAATTGAATGTATAATTATGGACTGCAGAACAAATCCAGCCTGTGGCTAGTTTTTGTATGGCCTCTAATCTAAGAACGTTTTCTATGTTTTTAAAGAGTTGCAAGAGAGAAAGAGAGAGAGGGTTGAATGTCCGACTCTTGATTTCGGCTCAGGTCATGATCTCACCGTTCATGGAATTGAGCCCTGTGATGGACTCTGTGCTGACAGCCCAGAGCCTTCTTGGGATTCTCTCTCTCCCTCTTTATCTCTTTGCAACCTCCCCTCTCCTGCTCATGTACTGTCTGTCTCAAAAAAACAAACTTAAAAAAATTTTAAAAAGGCAATGGAAGAAAAATCTTGTGTGGCCTGAAAGCTTAAAATGTTTAGCCATTTACAAAGGAAGTTTGCCAACTCCTATAGTACAGCATGTTTCTAGACCATGAGTCTGAATTCAGACAGAAATGGGTGTAGAGTTCCTCTCTGCCACTCTTTGTCCCTGAGACTCAGTTTTCTTATTCTTAACATAAAGTGATAATAACTATAATGACAGATGTGAAAGCAAAATGGCATGTGAGGCAAAGCACTCAGAGTGGCTACTCATAAGAGCAGAGTAAATAGTAGCTATTTTTTCTTGTGTTCTCTTTTGATCCAGTGAGGTCTATTATACTTTCTCTGCTTACATAGAAAAGCTGGAACACAAGAAAAACAATTCATTTTCAGACCAGTATGTGAACCAAATCTCTTAACTATCCCATGATTTGTCCTATAATCCACAGGTAGAGATTGAAGATCTGGTACACACACACGCACACACACACATGCACACACGTGTTAGGGGACATCGTGGCCAGTGTCATATGTAGATGCTGGAGTGGAAGAAGAAAAGGAGAGAAATCACTTAGCTCTCGGTTTCCTGGGGAAAGGGAAATCCAGCTGGAATAGAATATCCATGATAAACAGGGAGACTGTGAGAGTGAGTTATTTGCCAGGCCATCCTCTGACTGTGGCCTTTCAGCCAGCAAATGATCCTCACATGGCTTCAAAGCATTAATGTCAGGGGCAGGAGAGGGAAAGATATTAAGAAGGAAAATGTGCTCTTTAGTTGCAACACTGGACCTGTCCTTCTGGAAAAGAAAGTACAATAAAGTGGCTGAAAATGTGTGCCTTTCCGGGCCCCCACTCTTAAATTTTTTTTTTTTAATGTTTATTTATTTTTGAGACAGAGAGAGACAGAGCATGAGCGGGGGAGGGTCAGAGAGAGAGGGAGACACAGAATCTGAAACAGGCTCCAGGCTCTGAGCTGTCAGCACAGAGCCCGATGCGGGGCTTAAACTCACGGACCGAGAGAGAGATCATGACCTGAGCTGAAGTCAGCTGCTTAACCGACTGAGCCACCCAGGCACCTCACTGGGCCTCCACTTTTAGAGGAGAGGACGGGGTGAGGGACAAGCCTGGAGCT
Source organism: Herpailurus yagouaroundi (assembly GCF_014898765.1). Lineage (NCBI taxonomy): Eukaryota > Metazoa > Chordata > Mammalia > Carnivora > Felidae > Herpailurus > Herpailurus yagouaroundi. The sequence goes on along the minus strand of NW_024412377.1, from coordinate 119,762,724 downwards.
GGGAGTGGAGAAGGGAGGGGTGAGGAACATGCCTCTGTCCATGCATATAGAATTCTCTTTCCTCAGCCAGCACCAGCCATAGATGCAACTTTCAGATGGACAACTGCATTCATTGTAATGGTCCCGCAACTTTCTGGAATCAAAGTTTACAAATGGTAGTGCCAAAGGCAAAGAAAAATTCTCCCATCAAAAGCGTCTTCACCCGGGGCATGTATACTGAATGTCCATTTAGGGTCGTTGGGCTTATGAGAACTGGTTGAGAAGGTAGGATTAAGAGTCCTCTGTCTCTTAAGGCATGATGACAATTGATCCTTGGCTGCAGATTTAGGTAACTGCCAGAGACCTTGTGAGCACCACCAGAAGGGCCCAGAATGCTTTGTGGATTTGGATTTTCCTGACCTGTATCTTCTCACAACCGATAAAACTTGTCCTGGATAAAAAGTACCCGTTTGTACAAACCTTTTCTGATGCATGTGAGAAAGCAAATGGTATTTGTACAGTAGCACAAGCGAGCTTTTGTTAACTCATTCAACCTCCGTTACACCTATTAAAGATGTGGCCTTGTTCATTCCCTGGTCTCTGGTTCCCCTCCACACAGAAAAATTCAGAAAGCATTCTAGGCTAAATTGCTTTGTGTCTAAATTTTACTTGTTCACTGCCGACGTCTTGACTTTTTTTTTGTCTGACAAGTTATTGAATGAAAACACATAAATAGGCAGTTGGTTCTTCAGGGCTTACAAAGTTTGGTAAATGCTTATTTTACTTTCTGGCAGTTATGAGTAATAAAGGAGCATCCTAAAGTAAGTTTTGTGTAAAACTTGCTTTCGTTTTGCTTACACAAAATCCCTAGGAACCAGGAATTGAAATATGTTTCTGTATCTGAACTTTTTTTCCCTTTTATCACTGAGCACATTTATTTACACTTTTAGTCTAAGGCTGTTCTGGACTGTTAGGTTTCTACTTTGATTTATTTTGGTTTTCATTTCACAGTGGGAGGAAAAATGAGCTATTAAGCACTTGGCTTTGGACAAAAGATCTCCCATGATACTGTGAATGACATGCCTTTCCAAAGCAGACTTGAGAAAGAAAGTTGAGCAGATTAGGGGTTAGCTGCATTGTGGTTCAGACAGCACACTTTTAAGATATCTTGGAGCCTTGGAGTTTTGGAGATAGGGAGTAAAGAGAAGGAGTTGTTCTTCCCCTGTTGTCCATTCTGTCTAAATCAAGAAACATATGTCAATCAGTGTCATGCACCCCTCTGAGGGCTTGGCATGTATTATCTCATTTGATCATTCAGTCATTCATTTGACAAGTATTTCAGGAAGGCCTGCTCTGTGTCAGGTGCTATTCTAAAGGCTAAGACACAGCAGTAAACAAAAATGCAAATAGGCCTGTCTTTGTGGAGCTCAATGAAGGGCATGGATAATAAATAAGAGAAGAAAGTAAACTACCACATTTGTTAAATAGTGACAAGAGTTTAGGAGAAAAACCAATATGAACTGCTGGGGGATGAGGAGGTGGATATTTTAGAAGACTAGTTAAGGAAATCTTCTCAAACAAGGTGTTTTTTGAGTAAAAACCTGAAAGTGAGAGGGAAACCATGTAGATAGTGTAGGGAAGGGTGTTCAAGGCAAAGGAAATTCCAGATATTCTCAGTGCATGGGAATAGCTTGGGAGCCAGAGTAGCTGGAGAGGGAAAATGAATAGAAAAGTAGTGGAGGATGAAATGAGAGAGGTAAGGAGAGGCAGAGGGCCACGATGTTGGCCTTGACAGGTCATAACAAGACATTTAATTTTTCCTGTGAGTAAGATAATAACCCCCTGAAGGGCTTCCAAGGGACAAGAGAATAGATAGTATACAAGAGCAGAGGCAAGAATAATAGACAGATATTGCAATAATCCAGATGATAGGTGATCATGGCCTGAACCAGCATGGAGGTGATACAGGTGATAAAAGTGGCTAAATTCTGAATATTTTGAATTCTGCATATGTTTGGAAGGTAGAGCAGCCAAGATGTGCTGACTGGCCGAGAGATTAATAAAAAGATGGGGCTCATCAAAATTTCTCCATCTTATTTCTCAGAATGGGAACTCTTGCTTAGTATGTTTCTATTCTCTGCGAGTACCATATTGTTTTGATTACTACAGATGTAGTAATCTTGAAATCTGAGAATTTGATACCTCCGGCTTTATTCTTCCTTTTTCAAGTTTGCTTTGTCTGTTTGAGGTCTCCTGTGCTTCCATAAACATTTTAGGATTCTTTGTTCTAGTTCTCTGAAAAATAGTATTGGTATTTTGATAGATACTGCATTGAATCTATTGATTTGGATAGTATGGACATTTTAACTTAAGAATTAGTATTAATTCTTTCAATCCATAAGCATGGTGTATCTTTCTATTTGGTTGTATTGTGTTCAATTTCTTTCATCAATGTCTTACACTTTATAAGTCTTTCAACTCCTTAAATTTATTCCTAGATACTTTATTATTTTTGGTACAACTATGAATGAAATTTTTTTCCTAATTTCTCTTTCTGCTACTTTGTTTTTAGTGTATACCAATGCAATAAATAGCTATATGTTAATATTGTATCCTGAAACTTTACTTAATTTATTTATCAGTTCAAATAGTTTTTTTGGTGGAGTCTTTAGGGTTTTCTATGTATAGTATCATGTAATCTACGAATAGTGAAAGTTTAACTTCTTCCTTATCAATTTGGATTCCTTTTATTTATTTTTCTTGTCTGGTTGCTGCAGCTAGAATTTACAGTATCATGCAAAATAAAGGTGATGGGTGGTAATCTTTGTCTTGCTCCCCATCTAAGGGGAAAAGTTCTCAATTTTTTCACCACTGAGTAGGATGTTAGCTGTGGGTTTTTCATATGTGGACTTTATTGTATTGTGATATGTTACCTTTAAACCTGCTTTTTTCAGAGTTTTTATCATGAACACATGTTGCATTTTTTCATATCTTTTTTTGCCTTTGAGATAATTATGTGGTCTTTATCCTTTGTCTTGACGTGATGTATTACATTAATCAATTTGCAAATACTGAACCACCCTTACATCCCAGATATAAATTGCACTTGATGGTGGTGAATGTTTTTTTTAAGGCATTGTTGCGTTTGCTTTGCTAATGTTTTGTTAACGATCTTTTCATTTATGTTCACCAGAGATACTGGGCTGTTTTTTTCTGTCCTTGTCATGTCTTTTTCTGTTGTTAGTATCAGGATATGTTGACTTTTTTGAATGAGTTTGGAAGTTTTTGTTGCTCTTCTATTTTTTTTTTTTAATAGTTTGAGAATAGATATTAAGTCTTCTTTAAATGTTAGGTAGAATTCATCTGTGAAAGTATCTGGCCTGGACTTTGGTTTGTTGGCAGATGTTTGATTACTAGTTCGACTTTGTTACTAATAATTGCAAGTTTTGTATTTATTCCTCATTCACTGTTGGAAAATTGCATGTTTCTAGGAATTTATCCATTTCTTCTGGATTGTCAAATTTGTTGGAATATCTTTTTCATAATATTTTCTTATAATCCTTTGTATTTCTCTCATGTCAGTTATTTATTCTTCATTTTTTATTTATTTACTTGAGTTCTCTCTCTCCCTCTCTCTCTCTCGATGAGTCAGACTAAAAATTTATTACTTTTATTTATCTTTTAAAAGACCCAGGTATAGATTTCATTGATCTTCTCTATTTTTCATTTTTAGTTTCTATTCATTGATTTCTGCTCTACTCTTTTTTATTATTTTTTTCTTTCTGCTAGTTTTGGGCTTTTTTTATTCTTGTCTTTCTTTTATTTAGGTATAACGTTAGATTGTTTGAGATTTTTTCTAGTTTCTTAAAGTAAGTCTGTATCACTACAAATTTCCCACTTATAACTGCTTTTGCTGTGTCCCAAAGATTTGGGATCACTGTCTTTTCATTTTTATTTGTCTGCATGTATGTTTTTATTTCTTCTTTGATTTCTTTGTTAACCCATTAGTTGCTTAATAGCTTGGTGTTTAGACTCCATGTGTTTGTGTTTTTCCCAATTTTTTTTTTCATGTAATTGATTTCTAGCTTAATTGCATCAAAGTTGGAAATGATGTTTGATATATTAATCTTCTTAAATTTATTGAGACCTGTTTTGTGTTCTAACATGTGACCTTTCCTGGAGGATGTTCCACATGTAGTTGAAAAGAATTTGTGTTCTATTTTTGGATGAATGTTCTATGTGTATTTGTTAGGTCCATCTGGTCTCATGTGTCATTCAAAGCCAATATTTCCTTGTTGATTTTCTGTCTGAATGATTTACCCATTGATGTTGGTAGAGTTTTAAAATCTTCTCCTAGTATTATATTACTGTCAATATCTCCTTTATGTTTGTTAATATTGCTCTATGTATTTAGGTATTCCTGTGTTAGGTGTATAAAATATGTTTCATATTTTTTTAATGTTTATTTTTGAGAGAGAGAGAGACAGACAGACAGACAGAGTACGGGTGGGGGGTGGACAGAGAGAGAGAGGGAGAGGGAGATACAGAATCTGAAGCAGGCTCCTGGCCCTAAGTTGTCAGCACAGAGCCTGATGTGGGGCTCGAACCCACAGACCAGAAGATCATGTGCTGAGCAAAATCAGAGGTTTAACTGACTGAGCCACCCATGTGCCCCCCACTTTGTTTTATAAAGTTTTTAAATGCTTACTTTTTTTTGAGAGAGAGAGAGAGGGGTGTATAAATGTTGACAATTGTTATATCATGTTGTTGGATTGATTGCTTTATCATCATGGAATGCCTTCCTTTGTCTTTTGTTACAGGCTTTATTTTATCTGATATGAACATTGCTACTCTGGCTTTGTTTGTTTGTTTTTATTTTGCTTTCATTTGCATGGAATATCTTTTTTCATCCCTTCACTTTCAGTTGATAAGTGTCTTTAGGTCTAAAGTGAAGTGATCTCATAATAGGCAGCATACAGAAGGATCTTGTTTTCTTATCCATTCATTCACCCTATGTCTTTTTGACTGGAGCATTTAGTCCATTTACATTTAAGGTAATTATTAGTAGGTATGTACTTGTTGCCATTTTGTTCATTGTTTTCTCGTTGTTTTTGTAGTTCTTTATCTTTCTTCTCTTATTTTCTTCCCTTATGGTTTGGTGGCTTTGTTTAGTGTTATGCTTGTTTTGTCTTGATTTTTTTGGTGTATCTATTACTGGCTTTTGATTTTTAGTTACTGTTGGGTTCATGTATAACATCCTATGTGTGTAGCAATGTGTATTAAGTTGATGGTTGCTTAAGTTTGAACACATTTTATAATCACTAAATATTACTTCCCCCTCCATGTTTTGTGTATATGATGTCATATATTCCATGTATTTATTTTGTGTGTCCCTTGACTAATTTTTGTAAATATAATTCATTGTACTGCTTTTATGTTTCAACCTCCATACTGGCTTTTAATTGATTTTTGTACCATGTTTTCTATATTTTTGCCTTTAATGGTGAAATTTTTTCCTTTCATTATATTCTTCCTCTAGGGCCTTTTCTTTCCACTTAAATAATTCCTTTTACCATTTCTTATAATGCCCATTCAGTGGTGATGAACTCTTTTATTCCTTGTCTGAAAACTGTTTATCTCTACTTCAATTCTGAATGATAATCTTGGCAGGTAGAGTATTTTTGGTTTTAGGTTGCTTTTTTTTTTTTTTACTCTTTCAGCACTTTGAAAATATTATACCATTTCCTTCTGACCTGCAGAGTTTCTGCTGAGAAATCAGCTGATAGCCTTATAGGGGTTATCACAGCAGGTGTTGCTGCTTTTAAAGTTCTTTCTTTATCATTAATTTTTACATTTTATTTCTTTATTTTTTTAATTTTTTTTAACGTTTATTTATTTATTTATTTATTTATTTATTTATTTATTTATTTTTTCAACGTTCATCTACTTTTGGGACAGAGAGAGACAGAGCATGAACAGGGGAGGGGCAGAGAGAGAGGAAGACACAGAATCGGAAACAGGCTCCAGGCTCTGAGCCATCAGCCCAGAGCGTGACGCGGGGCTGGAACCCACAGACCGCGAGATCGTGACCTGGCCGAAGCCGGATGCTCAACCGACTGCGCCACCCAGGCGCCCCACGTTTATTTATTTTTGAGACAGAGAAAGACAGAGCATGAACGGGGGAGGGGCAGAGAGAGAGGGAGACACAGAATCAGAAGCAGGCTCCAGGCTCTGAGCCATCAGCCCAGAGCCCGACGCGGGGCTCGAACTCACGGACAGACCGCGAGATCATGACCTGAGCTGAAGTCGGACGCTTAACCGACTGAGCCACCCAGCCGCCCCTAATTTTTACATTTTAATTAATTTGTTTCTTGGACCTCTAGGATTACAGTTTATCTGTTCTTTCTGGACCATTATTTCTTAAAATAAGTTTTCCGCCCCTTCTCTCTTCTCCTTTTGGGATCCCTTTAATACAAATGCTATTATATTTAATGATGTTACAGAGTTCCCTTAACCTATTCTTTTGATGGCTTGACTGATTAATACTCAGCTTGCTTGCTCTCAAATACCCTGTCGTCCAGATTGCTGATCTATTTTCTGCATTATCTAATCTGCTATTAGCTCCTTTTAGTGTATTTTTAATTTAAATTATTTAATTTGTCAGCTTTTACTGGTTCTTTGTTATATTTGCTTTCTCTTTGTTGAAGTTCTTGTTGAGTTCATCAACTCTTTTTCACATCTAGTGTGTATGAGCAGCACTTTGAACTCTTTCAGGTATGTTGCTTATCTCCATTTGATTTAGCTCTTTTAATGTAATTTTGTCTTTTTTTTTTCCTTTGGGAACATATTCCTCTTTCTCCTAATTTTGTCTAACAATCCTCTTGTTTTTGTGTATTAGGTAGTTCACTTAAACCTCTTGGTCTTGAAGGTACTGGCCTTGTGTAGAAAGGTCCCGTGGTGTCTTACTATAATATCTCCTGATAATGAGAAACAGATGGAGAGTGTCAATGCTGACTCCCTCCAGCATCCAGCTATCCAGGTTGGGGAAAGGGAAAAGAAATGGCACCCACAGCAATTTTTGTTCCTGGAAAAAATAGGTAGAACTTGCCTCTCCAGCACACATCCTAAGATTAGTTAACAAACCTCTTTCGCAGACACTGCAGATGCTTTCCAAACTATTGCTTCTGTCCTGTGCATTGGGCTGAGTTATTTAGTAGGCTGACACTTTAAGGGTGAAGTGTTGGTTTTATGTCACCCTCTGGCTCTCCTGAAATTAAGCCCACTGATTTTTAAACTCCCAGAATTAAGCCCCACTCTTTTTCAAAGCCAAATGTTATGGGAACTCTTCGCATTGTGGTTTCTCAGGGCTGGAGGTGGCCATTGTGAGGTCTCATTCCCTTCCTCCTTTGTGCTTGTGACATCCCTCCTTTTTGTGATTAGTTGCACCAAGGATTTAGTTCCATATGTTTCTCCCTGTTCTACCCATTTTGATGTGGCCTTCTATCTGTGACTAACTATGGAAGGCCTGTTTTGCCAGTTCAGGTCATTTTCAGAGTTAGTTGTATAGATGTAGCTGTCACCTTGGTTGTTCATGTGACAAGGAGAACTTTGGATCCTCCTACTCTGCATTTTCTGTTCCTCCAAGGCAATGCATTTAAAATATTTCTGTGTGAATCACAATTAAAACATATCATCACCGATTGGATAGGGTAGTAAATGAACATTTAATCAGTAAATGAAATATTAATTCACATCTCCTTTTATCAAAAGGCAGATAATGGCCATAATGTGCCTAGTCTGATATTTATTCAAGGTACATAAGGTTAAAATTGTTCTGCTACACTAAGAAATTAATCGACATTGCGTACCTTACCTCTTCCCAAGTGAGTAGGAAGTTACACACAATGGAAGACAAGCAGATGATAGAAATGCATGAAGCATAGGAGGTTATAACAAGTAGAGATGCATGTCTAGTTGAAAAAGACGATGAGTCTGAGTTTTTTAGACAATTGTTTCCAAATAGGAGTGTAACATGAAGATGGAAGGTGTTTGATTTTGTCCTAAGGTTTTAATGAGAGATCATTTAAAAAAAAATCCTTACTAGACCAATGAAAATACATCTTTGGGCTACCAGTTTGACACATTTATCTAAATTTTCAAACTAAGAAAGTAATGAAGGATAATGATTTCGAACACAGACTTTAACACAACCTAGTTTGAATCTCCCCTACTTGCCTATTCAGATGAGTGATCTTGGGCTGTTGCCTCAATTACCTCATTAGTGTAAAGAATATAATATCTTAAGTTTTAGAGTTGTGAAAACTGAGATAACATATGTCAAGTGCTAGTTCAAGTGTTACTGATGATTAACAAACCTAAATCCAAAAGTTCTTACTGCTCTGATTGCTAGAGTTTTACCGGATGTCATCCCCAGTAGGCTGTTTTACAGTCTTTTAAAAAAGTATATATGGAACATACTCCATGAAGAGAATTGTATGAAGTCTTTGTATATGTGTTTTATAGACAGAATTTACTCCTCACAACCTTTTAAGTAAGTACTGTTATAGTACCATTTCACAAGTGAGAAAACTGAGACAAGCCAAATCACTGTAAGTATTTCTGGAAAGCACAGTGTTATGTGCATAAAAGAAACGAATTCGCTTTTTGTTTTTTTTTTTTTAATTTTTTTTTCAACGTTTATTTATTTTTGGGACAGAGAGAGACAGAGCATGAACGGGCGAGGGGCAGAGAGAGAGGGAGACACAGAATCGGAAACAGGCTCCACGCTCTGAGCCATCAGCCCAGAGCCCGATGCGGGGCTCGAACTCCTGGACCGCGAAATCGTGACCTGGCTGAAGTCGGACACTTAACCGACTGCGCCACCCAGGCGCCCCTCGCTTTTTGTTTTTTAATTTCTGAGCTAAAAGTTTTAACTTCCTTTTGGGGGCATTAAAAAAATCCTTAGAGAAAATTCTCTCTATATGCATCAGAAAACTCAAGACAGTTTTTTCTACAAAGAAATCCCTCTACAGCACACTCATCCAGAAGAAATACTTAGCCAACAAGGAAATAGCCACACGAACTAAAAGCCCAGGTGAGAGCATTCTGGATAGCACAGCAGCTGAAGTAGAAGCAGTCAGATGGAATATACTGTAATGTTGTGCACACTGTATCTAGTTGAATGTAGCATTGCAGTATGTAGGGATTAGAGAGCTCAACTCATGGATCCCTAATTTCCTTGAAGAACTTGGCTGGGTTGGGTTTAGTTGTGGGTGTAAGTTAATTCACCAGGATAGCAAACAGACCTTGGAGGCAGCCACGGTCACTGAAAAGAGATTTTGATGGATGTCTCAGCCCTGGGTGCATCGTGCTCAGGGGTGCTCATGCACTTCAGAAACAGATTCGGGCCAGAAGCTGAGTATGTTGCAGGTACTCTGTGGGTGCTCCCTGAGGAGAATATTTATTAGGAGTGGAAAAGAAGCTAGAACTTGGAGAAACTGAAAGGAGAGGTTAAGAAAAATGTTTGTGGTTTTTTCTGGTAACTAACTATTGGAGAAGGAAGATACGACACGCTAGTGTTTTCCTACTTTACAAGCTAACTCCTGTTCCGAGAGTAACTGTGATGTTGAGTGATCTTGGGAAGAACCGAGAAGAATTCCTGTTTCTCTGTCCTCCTTGAGTCTTTTGTGATACCCAAACCCGTTACTATGATTTTTTATTATTATTAGCTAATATGTAGTAAGGATTCCTAATGTGGCAAATGCTCTTTGAAGGATTTTATATTCCTTATTTGACATTTTTACAGTATTTCCATGAGGTACACCCACAAATTTAGGTGAGAAAATGAGGAGTCAGAAAGGTTGTGATTTGCTCAGGGCTCCCATCCAATAAGTGGCACACCTGAGAGTGAAATCCAGAATGATTTTATTTCAACGTTCATGTTCTTTGCAATCCCTTATGTTGTACTGTACTTCATTTTTTTTTAAATGAGAGAAATATCTCTTTCAAATTCATCACATTTTCAAAAATGGCATGTGTTGTAGAAAGAGCATGGGCTGGGAAGTAGGAGATAAACATCTTCCTCCTTCATTTAGCTCTTCCCTTATTGAGCTGTGCAATCTGAAGCCTCAGTTTTCTTCTCTGTAAATGAGAGGCTTAAACTAGGTAACTTTGTAATTTATTCCAGTTCTGACTTCTCCAGTCTGCTCTATAGGGTATAGGGTCAATACCTGGTGGAAGACACCAAGATGTGAAAAGACATATATAATTTTTATTACTTAATATTAAAGATGTTAAATTCCATTTTCAGCATGATAAAACATTATCTCTTTTTACCCCATAAGTGTCCTGTGTACTGTTTATTAGTCCTATATTTGCAGTTAGGAAGCTGGGTGATAGCTTGCCTTTCCCCAAGACCATGCTGGATAAAGCTAGTGATCAGGTCTTGGTCCTTCTGATACCAGACTCCATCATCTTTAGAGCAGAATGATAGCTTTCAGTGTCTACCTTTAGGCATAATCAGTGATGATACCTGCAACCAATTGTTTTATTTTGGCAAAAATATAAAATAGGTGCCGATGAATATAGTTGGTAATAGAAGAAAGCACATTGTTTTTAGAGCTTCAAGGACAAATCCAAGTAAAAATAAAGCTCAGTTTGGAATAATAGTGCACAGCTTTTGATCAATGATTTGTAATTATTTTTACTATGTTGATTTTATTTTGGGGGATCAGGAAAGCAAAATGATGGTCTGTCATTGAAAAATCAATTGTTTCACAGCCTGGTTAGTAAGTTTCTCTAAAATTAGCTCATAACCAACTAGAACAGTCAATTTGATTGACAAAATGACAGCCAAAACTTGATTATGGCTTCCTCTCTGTGGCAAAATAAATGGAGAGTCAGGCCACAGATTTAGTGTTGGAGGCTTTTCATAGCATCTGGTTGGATCAATTGTTTATTACTAATTATTCCTAAATTATTACTTACCTTAATCTCTACAGTTGTTCTTCATGGTGTTTAATAAATTTCATGGCAGAGACTATATTAACTCATGAAGCAGCTCAGTCCATTTTAGATAGATAGTTCTGATGATTGAGGAGTTTTCTAGAAATTGAACTGAAAGCGTTTTCTTTGTATTTGCCTCTCATGGAGACCATATAGAATTTTCACTCTTTCTTTTTTAGAAAGGAATTATAATATTTCAGTGACGGTTTTTAAAAAACTATCTTTGAGGGGCGCCTGGGTGGCTCAGTTGGTTGAGCGTCCGACTTAGGCTCAGGTGATGATCTCGCGGTTCATGAGTTTGAGCCCGCGTCGGGCTCTGTGCTGACATCTCAGATCCTGAAGCCTGCTTCGGATTCTGTGTTTCTCTCTCTCTCTGCTCTTCCCCCACTCACACTCTGTCTCTCTCTCACAAATAAATAAACATTAAAAATAAATTAAAAAATAAATAAAAAACAACCTTTGAAATTGAGGAGTTGTTGTCTTACAGTTTCTTAGATTACTACAGGCTCTTAGTTTTTCTTTTAAACCTAGTACTTACACAAATATACATTAGGAAAATGATTATTTAACTTGTCAGGTAAATATATATTTGTGTTTTTACCCCTAGCCAGGAGTTCCCAAGCACATTACAGAAATTTCCATATATAGTCTTCACAACAGCCTTGTGATTTGTTATTATTATTTGCCTTCCACAGGGAAATGAATTAGACCAAGCCACACAGCTGGCAATTTAATGTTATGACACCCACATCCAAGTGCATAGAATTCCATGGGAATTCTCTCCAGACTTTATGCCCTGCATGTTCTGTTTCCTTCTAGACTGTGAGCCTCTTTTCTTTTTAATGTTGATTTATTTATTTATTTTATTTTTGAGAGAGAGAGAGAGAGAGAGAGAGAGAGCAAGGGAGGGGCAGAGACGCACACACACACACACACACACACACACACACACACAAGAATCTGAAGCAGGCTTTAGGCTCTGAGCTGTCAGCTCAGAGCCCAACACAGGACTTGAACTCACAAACCGCGAGATCATGACCTGAGCCAAGTTCAGACACCTAACCCGCTGAGCCACTCAGGAGCCCCTAGACTGTGAACCTCTCAAAGGCAGGTCCATGTTTAGACCACAGTATTCCAGTGGTTAATAAAGCATCTGCTATGCAGTTGGCACAAATGTCTATTTAAAAATTGGACTCGAAATTTCAAAAAATAGCCATTTGAATCCTGTCTTAGATCATAAATGTTTAAATCAGTGAATTCAGTTTGGCTCTTCACTGTTATCATTGTTCAGCTGTTATCAGTGTTCAGATTTTGACTTCTTTAATCTCTATTTTACTTTGTTTTCTGGGGAATATTTTGAAACACTGTGCAATATTTGGAAAACATTTATTTGGGGATATTTTCAAATAAATAAATATTTTGCTCTACTGGGATATTTTTCCAGTCTCAGATCATACAGAGTTCTAACTTCTTTTTACATCCCACTTTCGTATATTCTTATTAAGTCCTTTCTAGAATTGGAATATACTGCAGTTTTGACCTGAGAAAGAAAATAAATTTACCCAAGAGTTTCCCTAAAAGGATAATAAACATTGGCATTTTTTTCCCTAAAATCATTGTCCTCTCATCAAAAGCCTTCAGAAGGTAATTGAAAAAAACCTCTTATCATCAAAAATAACTTCATAAAAAAAAAAAAAAAACAAAACCTGTAGTCCCATGGTAGGGGAGCTAAGTACAGAGGAATTAGCTCTTTTTAAAAAAATAATTTCGGAAGGCACTTGGGTGGTTCAGTCATTTAAGTGTGTGACTTCAGCTCAGGTCATGATCTTACATTTGTGAGTTTGAGCTCCACATTGGGCTCTGTGCTGACAGCTCAGAGCCTGGAGCCTGCTTTGGACTCTGTGTCTTCCTCTCCCTGTCCGTCCTCTGCTTGCACTCTGTGTCTCTCTCTCAAAAATAAACAAATTGAAAAAATTAAAAAAAATAATTTCATGTCATAGAGTTATCCTAACAATTCTGATTATGTTTTCTGCTTTTGAAGTAGATATTTTTTAACCATGTGGCTTCCCTAAAAAACATGCATGAGGTGTGATGGTAGGCAAGTTAATTTGGAGTAACCACATTCTGATATCTTATTGATGTTTTAGAGTCAAGGACATAAATTCCTTTGTACTACTATTGATGATTCTTATTGGAAACCATTATAACATTTTTTTTTGTTTTAATAAAGGCAAGGATCACTCAATAGATTTTGTTTTCATTCATTCATCATTTTTTACATTGTGTCGGGCAGTCTTTTAGGGAGTGAAGACACCAAAAATAAAGCATAGGGTCTTCAAGGAGCTTGTAGCTTAGTGTACAGGCATCACATTATAATACAAAATGGCATTGGCTCTAATGTAGCTGCTTATAGGATGGATGAGAATATAAGGAATGTGTCCCTATGTTTGGGCAAGATACAAGAAGGCTTCACAGACACAGCAGGTTTTAAGACACAAGAAAAAACAAAACCCACAGTTGCTTAAAGGCATAAAGGAGCTCAGGGTCTCCGAAGATCAGTACAAGAATTTGGTGATAGTGGAATGTAAGAAAAAGCAGTGAGGTTAGAAAACCAGATAGTGCCTGAATCATGGAGCACCTGGACATCTTCCAAAGGAATTTGTGTTTAATCCTGTGAGCAACAGGAAACGGCTGCAGAATTTTGAGCAGAGGAATGACATAATTAGATGTGAATTCTCAGTGCCACATTTATTTCAGAGAAATGACAATTGGGCTATTGACAGTAAGTCCGTCCTAGCTCAGCTCTAAAAATTTATGAGGCTTAATGTCCATCGTTCCCTGGTTCCTTGTCTTACATTCTGTAACCAGCCAGCCCTAGGCTGATGCAAAATCATATCTAGAAGTAAGCATGACTGTCCTTGTACTATTACATAATATTGTAGGTGGTAGTTCTTTTGGCCTTCTATAAGCACATTCTTCTTATGTGTCATACAATATATTCACTTACTTTCCCTGAGCCTCAGTTTGTGGAAGTACAGGTGCCTACCGATCATGTATTCCAGAGCAGAGTGCTGACATTTGAAGATAAATATAAAAGTAGATGGCTAATTTCCATCTTGTTCTGTCCAGAGTCCTGATCACTGTTTGCTTTAAAGATGACTATCATGAATCCCTGAGGGAGGTATGTCAGATGTGAAGCACCACCAATAAGTTAAGGCACTTTAACACTCCACACATCAAAAGAACACAGTGAATACATTTAAGAACATAATGACCTCTGTATAGTTTCAAGCTGGAATCCAGAGGTCATTTTCCAAATGTTCTCTTGTTTTTTATTTATTTTTGGGACAGAGAGAGACAGAGCATGAACGGGGGAGGGGCAGAGAGAGAGGGAGACACAGAATCGGAAACAGGCTCCAGGCTCTGAGCCATCAGCCCAGAGCCTGATGCGGGGCTCGAACTCACGGACCGCGAGATCGTGACCTGGCTGAAGTCGGACGCTTAACCGACTGCGCCACCCAGGCGCCCCTGAAAACTTGTTATTTTAAAATCATTTAGACTCACAGGAAGTTGAAAAAAAAGCACAGAAAGTTACTATGAATTTTTCCCTGGGTTCCTCTAATGATATCTCCATAATTATAGTATTTCATCAAAACCGGAAAACTGACATTGGTAGAACACTACTAACTGAACTGAAGATCTTCAGATTTCTTCAGGATTTCAATCACCAACATTTACCCACATTTCAGTTCTTCAAGTGCTTCCCATCCTTTCTGCTTAAACCCTCATAAATGCTGTTCCATCTACTTTGGGCACTTCTTCCTGTTTAAACAACCCAACCCACATACATATTGAATTAATTTTCTAATTTAGATATCTGCCTTCTCTTTCTGCTCCAGTTCATATACCATTTCCTAAGGGAAGCTTTCCCACAGGCCTCCCCAATAGTTTGTCTCTGCCTGCTATGCACCATCATAGCCCTCTGTCCTTCTACTTCTTGTCATTTATTATAATTAAAAACAAATAACTCTCTAATTAGTTTCATGGCAATACGTGAAGTTTGTGATTGTTAATTTTACATGTCAACTCTACTGGGTAAGGAATGCCCTATAGCTGGCAAAACATTACTCCTGCCTGTGTGTATGACAGTATCTCTGGAAGAGGTCAGCATTGGAATCAATCAATAAATTAAGAAAGTCATGCTCACCAGTGTGGGTGGGCATCATCCAATTCACTGAAAACCTGAATAGAACAAAAAGTGGGAGGAAGAGTGAGTTTTGCTTTCTCTGCTTGAATAGAGGCATCTATCTTTTCCTGCCCTTAGACATTGGTGCTCCTGGTTCTTGGGCTTTGGGATTTGGACTTAACACCATCACTTCCCTTGGTTCTTAGGGAACCTGGGTCCTTAGGTTCTTAGTGATAGATAGATAGATAGATAGATAGATAGATAGATAGATAGATAGATAGAAAGAAAGAAAGAAAGAAAGAAAGAAAGAAAGAAAGAAAGAAAGAAAGAAAGAA
>NW_024412377.1:119740187-119747210 GCF_014898765.1 Herpailurus yagouaroundi | reverse complement strand
GAAAGAAAGAAAGAAAGAAAGAAAGAAAGAAAGAAAGAAAGAAAGAACGAACGAACATGTGTTATTTTAGGGTCTTTTAGTTTATCATGAAAGAATAAGATGTTTACTTACACTCTAAGTAAAGTAAACAGGGCCCTCCTGGTACTTACTAATTTAAAGTCAGCCCTCCCTTGAAAATCCATAAATAACATTGGAACACAATTGGATGAACTATAGAGGTAGACTCACAGTGTTTAACGTCTTTGGTAAAGGAAAGGTTTCGTTATTCTCTTTGACCTGGGAGCTCCTTAAATACAAAGGAGCTTCTCTTTTTTCAACATTGAGAACTTCTGTTGTATTACTGGAGAACATGGAAGAAATGCACATGGAAGAGTATTTATTCTCATTCAATTTTTGCTGATGAAGTAAAGAGAAGGCAAGTGAATGAAATTAGCAAATGCATTATTCATTCTTGTATTCACCCATCCATCTGTATTCAACAAATCCTGCTACAGCAAAAGTTTTGGTTTATGTGTTCCAAGGAATACATGAATAAAGTTAAACTCATGGCCAAATAGAACTTACAGCATAAAAAGAATATAAAAAATCATGTGGGGTGATGAGAAACTGATTAGAATGGAAACGAATAGGAATTTAAAAGTACACACTGAAAGTTCTCATCACACACACACACACACATACACACACACACACACATCTGTGACTATGTATGGTGATGGATATTAACTAGATTTCCTGTGGTGATTATCTCTGAATATGTACAAATGTGGAACGATTACATTTTACACCTGAAACTAACATACTGTTTATGTCAAATACACCTAAACGAAAAAAAATAAAATAAAATCGTAACCAAAAAAAGCAAGCTTATGGATCTGGATTGGTGGTTGCTAGTGGCCAGAGTGGTAGTGGAATGGATGAAGGGAGTTAAAATGCCAACTTCCAATTATAAATAAGCCATGGAGATGGAATGTATGGCAGGGTGGCTATAGTTCTTGATACTGTGTTGTGCATTTGAAAGTTGCTGAGAGAGTAGATTGTAAGTTTTCATTGTAAGAAAAAAAATGTCAACCATGGTGACAGATATTAACTTAGTGTGGTGACCATTTCACAAAATATACAAATATCAAATCACTGTGGTGTACACCTGAAACTAACATAATGTTATATATCAATTGTAACTTTTTTTTTTTTTTTACTAGGGGAGAAGAGGGGAGAAAAAGTGCATGTTTGCGAGTTAGACATATCATTTCTCATATCTTGGCTCTGCTTCTGTCACTTTAAACCAAATCCTGTAACCTTTATTCTCCTCTTCCATTAAGTGGATTTAATAATCTAACTTAAATGTGGGGTTGTGAGAATCTAATGAGATTGGCAATATAAAGCTATTTTTGTGGCGCTAGGCACACAGCAAGCACTTAATGATATCTTTGGTATTTGTTTCTTGTAAGCTTAATTTCTATCAAACTTTTTCTACAAACATCTATTTCAGTTTTCACTGAAATATTCTTCGTTGCTTCAACAAAATTTTTTTTAAAAAATTGATCTTATACAAACGGTAAATGAGCCACATTGAGGAGAGATTCTGGGCGTTTGTCCAGGCTATTGCATTCACTTTTTTTATGCTGGCTCAAAGTGAGCATGATTTAAATTCATACCACAACAGTATGACAAATTATACAAATGATGGACCCTTCAGGGTCCCTTATGAAGAGTTGAAACTGAAAATGTTCAGTTCACAACGATGCCAACGATTTGCTTGTACATAATTACATACACCTCAAGCAAGCAAGTAAGTGATAAATGCCAGTCAAAAAGACTGATCAGGTGTGCAGGAAGTCAGAAGAGGGAAAGATTGCATTTTAAGAAACTATTCAAGGCTGTGGCAAGAATGTCCTTCTTGCACAAAGCACATAATTATTTCTTACCATTTGATAACTGAATTCAGTTATGATGGAACTGGTTTGAGTCCTCAGAGTTGTATGAAATGGAAACTTGTCACGTATGGGTTGTTCGTCTCTTATTTTCTGGTGTCCCAAGAAAAGAGGGAAAAACCTCTATAAAATGCTGGTTTGAATAGTAAATAGTCATCACTGATTACTAGCAAAATTGTAATAATGAGAGTTACCATGCTCTGGATACTTTCTATCACAAAATGTGGCATACCAGACTTTTGGATTACATAGACCAGTACAACTAAAAATAAATGAATGAGTTTTCCCCAAAGAGCATTACCAACGTTTTAATTTTATCACATAAATGTGTAATTTGTTGAAGTTACAATTATTATTGCTATCATTTTTTTAAAAAAAGATTATTTTGTAGCAAAAAGGCAGGAAGAAAATAATCTATATAAATAAAATTAAGTTGTTCTTTATATATCTATTAATGCATTTTACACAAGTAACCATATAGATTTTCAGAATATTAAGAGTGTATGTCTAGGACAGTCTGATTTAAGGTATAGGCTATGGGGTCATACATGAAATTCATGTTAGGAAATGTTGGGGAGCCCACAAAGAAATAGACACCCTTGGTCCAGAGCACGTGAAACTGAGCCTAGAGGAGACACCCTCCTGATGGCTGAGAAAATCGCACTGATTTAAACGGGAGCCCCAGATTGAAGGCAGAAGGGCAGATGTTCTAAATTACAGGCTTTGATTACAATCTTGCTGCTTCTTGGGTTATATAGCCTGCTGCAAGCTGAGTTGTAGTAGCATTTTATTTAGTCAGTGGTGGTTAAAAAATTTTCTCAAGTATTGCAAAGGAGGACGAATGCTGTCAGAATAACGACAGTATTTATTAAACAACTGAATTTGGATTATGAAAATTCTGCTACTTTGACTTTATTTTTCTCATTATGTTGAGGAGTAATGAAAACTTTTGAAACATTCTGCACTGGTCCTTGAAAGGAACTGCATAACCAGAGAGCTCTTCAGAATTGCAGATGCCTAGAACCCACCCCTCAAGGGGTGTGATTGAAATAATTGTGAAAGGTGTCTCTATGCTCCATGATTTCTCAAATGTTCTCCTCTAATGAATACACAGTGCAACCAGGATTGAGAACCATAGGTCTACAGCTAGTGGACCATTTCTCTCCCTTTGTCACTGTTTTCGTCTAGAAACTGTCTGCTGCCCAAAGCTGTATCTTACATCAGTGCACATGGGTGCTTCCTTCCCCAAGTAGCATTGATATTTAGTGCCAGACCGTCTTAGGCTTGAAGAATGTACTGCAAAATAAATTCAGTGAAGTCTCTTTCCTGTTTGCCTGACTGTTCTCTGAGGCAAGAGAGAATCTTATATGGGGCAGTGGGAAATCTACTTCCAACACTGTATGAGTAGATGTCTTAACTGTTAACCAAAGGGTTAAGGTATGTCCCAAATGACTTGGCCATAGTTACTCCCTTCAAAGCCGACAGCTGGAAAAGATTTAAAAGGCAGTCAAGGCATAATGTTTGCAGTAATTTAGAGTTCCCCATTTGAAAACAGGACATCAATGGCTGCAGTGTGAATTTGCTGAAAGAATAACAGAAAAAAAACTTAACATCTGGCATGTTTTTCGGAAGCCATAAAATGGAAACATTATTACCAGAAAATATGATGGAGCTTGGCAAGTAAAGAGGGTGTAAAATAAAAATCTGAAAAGGAGAAAATAGGATGGGAAATTAATCAGTAAATTCTGTAAATTAATGATGATGATGATGGTGGTTGTGATGATGACATTCTTTTTACTTTATTATTGACACACAATGCTGTATTATTTTCAGGTATACGGCATATTGATTTGATAATTCTATACATTACTCATTGCTCACCACCATAAGTGTCGTCACCATCTGTCATCATACAATGTTATTATAATATTGCTGACTACATTCCCTATGCTGTACTTTTCATTTTTGTGACTTATTTTTTAACTGAAAGTTTGTATCTCTTAATCTCTTCCACATATTTTACCCATACCACCCCCCGTATACCCCCGGCAACCGCCAGCTTATTCTCTGTATTTAAGAATCTGTTTGTTCTTTTGTTTCTGTTTGTTTGTTTTTTTAGAATCCACATGTAAGTGAAATCATAGGGTATATAACTGTTTCTATCTGACTTATTTCCCTTAACATAATACCCTCTAGGTCTATCCATGTTGTCACAAATGGCAAGATTTCATTCTTTATCACATCTTTATCCATTCATTTGTGGATGGATACTTGGGCTGGTTGCATATCCTGGCTGTTGTAAATAAGGCTGCAAATAACATACACATGCACATATCTTTTCAAAATAGCGTTTTTGTTTTATCTGGGTAAATAGTAGTGGAATTACTGAGTTATATGGTATTCTATTTTTAATTTTTAGGGGAAACTTCATACTGTTTTCCACATTACTGCACCAGTTTTCATTCTCACCAGCAGTGTATAAAAGAGTTCCCTTTTCTCCACATCCTCACTAACACTTATTACTTCTTACCTTTTTAATCCTAGCATTCTGACTGGTGTGAGGTGATATCTTATCATAGTTTGATTTTCATTTCCCCGATGATAAGTGATGTTGAGTATCTTGTCATTTGTCTCTTGGCCATATATGTGTCTCCCCTGGAAAAATGTCTGTTCGTGTCCTTTGCTCATTTTTTAATCAGATTGGGTTTTGTTTTGTTTCATTTTTGGTGTTGTATAAGTTGTTTGTATATTTTGGGTGTTAACCCCTAAGAGATGCATTATTTGCAAATATCTTCTACCATTCTGTAGGTTGCCTTGTTGTTGTTGTTGTTGTTATTGTTGATGATGATGATGATGATGGTTCCCATTCCTTTGCAACAACTTACTATTTTTGTGTAGTCCCAGTCATTTTTTAAAAAAAAAATTTTAAATGCTTTTATTTATTTTTGAGAGAGAGAGAGAGAGAGAGAGACAGGACACAAGCAGGAGAGGGGCAGAGAGAGAGGGAGACACAGAATCCAAAGCAGCTTCCATACTCTGAGCTGTCAGCACAGAACCCAACACAGGGCTCAAACCCATGAACTGTGAGACCATGACCTGGACCAAAGTCAGACACTGAGCCGACTGAGCCACCTAGTCACCCCTCAATCACTTATTTTTGCTTTTGTTTCCCTTGCCTGTGCACACATACCTAGAAAAATGCTGCTAAAGGTGATGTCCAGGAGATTACTGCCTATGTTTCCTTTTGGGAGTGTTATGGTTGCAAGACTCACATTTAGGTCTTTAGTCCATTTTGAGTTTATTTTACATATAATGCAGGAAAGTGGTCGCAGTTTGCTCTCTTGCATGTAGTTTTTCAGTTTTCCCACCACAATTTCTTAAAGATATTCTTTGTCCTCTTATATATTCTTGCCCCCTTTGTCGTATATTAATTAACCACATAAGTGTGGGTCTATTTCTGCACTCTGTATTCCATTGATCTATGTGTTTGTTTTTATGCCTGTACCGTATTGTTTGGATAATAATATATTTGTAATATATCTTGAAATCTCGACTATGATACCTCCAGCTTTGTCCTTCTTTCTCAAGATTGTTTTGGCTATTTGAAGTCTTGGTGGTTCCATAAAAAATTTAGGGTTATTTGTTCTAGTTCTGTGGAAAGTAGTATTGGTAATTAGATAGGGATTACCCTGAATCTTGTGATTGGTTTGGATAGTTTATGAACATTTTAACAATACTATTTTTTCCAGTCTTTGAGAGTGATAAAAGAATTTCTTGGGGCGCCTGGGGGGCGCAGTCGGTTAAGCGTCCGACTTCAGCCAGGTCACGATCTCGCAGTCCGTGAGTTCGAGCCCCGCGTCGGGCTCTGGGCTGATGGCTCAGAGCCTGGAGCCTGTTTCTGATTCTGTGTCTCCCTCTCTCTCTGCCCCTCCCCCGTTCATGCTCTGTCTCTCTCTGTCCCAAAAAAATAAATAAACGTTAAAAAAAAAAAAAAAAGAATTTCTTTCATCAGTGGTTTATCATTTTCAGGGTACAGGTCTTTCACCTCCTTTGTTAAAATTATTCCTAGGTATTTTATTCTTTTTCAAAAAGAATAGAATTACTTGCAATCGTAAGTGGGATTTTTTTTTCTTAATTTCTCTTAATGCTACTTCATTATTGGTGTACAGAAATGTGACAGATATCTGTATATTCATTTTATATTCTGAAACTACTAAATTCATTTATCAGTTCCACCAGTTTTTTGTACAATCTTTATGGTTTTCCACATACAGTATCACATCATCTGCAAATGGTGACAGTTTAACTTCTTTTTTTTAAATCATTTGGATGCCTTTTATTTTATTTTTTTTTCTGATCACTCTGACTAGGATGTCCAGTACTATGTTAAATAAAAGTGGTGAGAATGGACATCCTTGTTCCTCATGTGAGGGCAAAAGCTCTCAAGTTTTTCACCACTAAGTAGGTTGTTAGCTGTGGGTTTTTCATATACGGACTTTATTCTATTGAGATATGATTCCTCTAAACCACTTTGTTGAGAACTTTTATCATGAATGGATATTATTCTTTACCAAATGATTTTTCTGTTTCTATTGAGATGATCATATGGTTTTCATCCTATTTTTAACACGACGTGTCATGTTGATTGAGTTGTGAATATTGAACCACCCTTTCATTCCTAGAATAAATCCCACTTGATCATGGTGAATTATCCTTTTAATATATTGTTGAATTTGCTTGACAATTAAAAAACATTTTTTTGATGTTTATTTATTTTTGAGAGAGAGACAGACTGTGAGTAGGGGAGGGGCAGAGAGAGAGAGGGAGGCACAGAATCTGAAGTAAGCTACAGGCTCCAAGCTGTTAGCACAGATCCCCACATGGGACTCAAACTCAAAACCATGAGATCATGACCTGAACCAAAGTTGGACACTTAACTGATAGAGTCACCCAAGTGCCCCTGATAATATTTTGTTGAGTATTTTTGCATCTATGTTCATCAGGGATATTGGTTTATAGTTTTTCTCTTTTCTTTTTTCTTTCTTTCTTTCTTTCTTTCTTTCTTTCTTTCTTTCTTTCTTTCTTTCTT
>NW_024412377.1:119733912-119740177 GCF_014898765.1 Herpailurus yagouaroundi | reverse complement strand
CTTTCTTTCTTTCTTTCTTTCTTTCTTTCTTTCTTTCTTTCTTTCTTCTTGTTTGTAGTATGTTTTCAGTGTCAGGGTAGTGCTGATGTCAGAGAATGAATTTAAAAGTTTTCCTTCCTTTTCTATTTTTTGGAATAGTTTGAGAGAAATAGGTTATTAACTCCTTTTTAAACATTTGGTGGAATTCACCAGTAAAGCCATTTTTTCCTGGACTTTTGTTTGTTGAGAGTGTTTATTACCAATTCAGTTTTGTTACTAGTAATAGATCTGTTCAAATTTTCCAATTCTTTCTAATTTGGTAGTGTTTATATTAAAATAGCAATAAAGCACCATCTGTGAGTTCTGATGGTGTATCAGGTATTTATTTTTATTCACTTATGCATTCATTGCTGGATATAGGTATGCAGAAGGGAACAATGATAAGCACAGTACCTGACTTCATCAAGCTTATATTTCAGTTTGGGAAATTCTTATTTGTATTTGATCTTTATGACATAGCTGCAAAGTAAGAATTGATCACTCCAATTTCACAGGAATTTAAAACTCAAAAAGTTTGTTAATATACATGAATTCATTAATACCTGTGATCTTAATGAATCAGGACATGTCAGAGGAATTATTATTTGCAACTTTAGGCAAATATTACATCTCTTTATTGTAAATGGAAGAGAGAGAAAACAAGAGCATCCTCACAGTTGAGACAATTCGCTTGAGCACCAAAAGACCTAGATTCAAATGTTCGCTTGGCCATTAATACATGTTGTCATATTGAGCAGATTCTATCCTTAACTAAGTTTGTTTCACAATAATGAAGTGAAGCAGTTGGATTAGATCAGTAGTTCTCAAGGTATAGTCATCAGAAAAACAACCTCATCACCGCCTGGGAGGTTGTTTGAAATGCAAATTATCATGGCACATTCCATATCTACTGAATCCGAAACTCTGGGTGGCGCCCAGTAATTTATATTTTAACAGGCCTTCCAGGTGATTCTGACATGCACTAAACTTTGAAAAGCACTGGACTAAAGATGAAATATAATGATTAAAAATTTAAGAGTCAAATAAACATGGATTTGATCCAAGCTCCACAACTCATTAGCTCCATGAGTATTGGGAAGTCACTGAACCACTGTGAGCCTCTATTTCCTGAACCATCAAATGGGATCAACAATAACATTTTTCCTCATGGTCTGTCATGAATGAGAAAACACATGAAAAATACACAGGGAAACGCTCATATTTAACTGATTTTTTAAATCAACATAATCACTTTTGTGATCTTAAACATTTTAACATTGATATTCTAAGATTGTGTCATATTTGAAGATGACATCAAGAATTCTGAATAGTCCAAAATAGTGCCCACGTTTTTTTGGGGGTAAAGTTCCTGTTTTAACAACCTAAGTGTAGACTAAAACTGTCAGATTGCAGCAACAAACAGTTCTGTTACAAGAGGTAGCAAGCATTATTACAAACAGGTGTTGGATTTTGCATCCATAGCATCAGCAAACCATGTCCATCTGTATCAAAGCAGCTTGCTCAAACCATGAGATCTGTTGGCTTCCAAATGTGCTGTCTAGTCAAATGGAGCCTTGGATGTAAAGCCATGTATTAGGCTGGCGATGATAAATGAATTGAACAAAAGGAGAAGAACATCAATCCAAAGAGCAGATAGAAACTGGAAGAAAGATGTCGTTTAAAATGTGTGGATGTGGCATTCCCCTTTCCCCCACTACCTACCTTTCCTTTGTATCCTCTCTACCCTGCAGGTTCCTCACAAACAAGTTAAACCACTAGAAAACAGGAAGAAACAGGGATGAATGGTGATGTGCCAACCAGAGTAACTGAAATGTGGGTTGAATGTGGTATAAATCCACCTGCACCCAATAAAGGAGTCAAGTTGCAGTTTAAGCCCAGAAAAAGTAAATTCTACAAGGCATTTTCTTTTGTGAGCAAGCCTAATTACATACAGTACCTCAATACAACCAAAAATTTCAGACATGATATACCACAGTGACTAAGATCTCCATCCTTGGAGTCTGACAGGCAAGCCTTGAATCTCTTCTCTGCCATTTACAAGCTGGATGATCTTGGGCAAGTTTCTCGATTCTGAGTCTCATTTTTTCTCCTCCCTAAGTTTTGATGAAATCCTCTGTATGTCTATGGGTTGCATGTGAATCTGTCTCAAGTCCAAACGTGAATTTACTAGTTCACAAGACTGAGAAGTCCTGAGGTAGACTGTATCTTTCAGGCATAGCTGGCTTAAAGCTCACCCTTAATCAAGACTTGATTAAGCTCAGCCCCCAAGAATCGGCAAGTACCTGCAGTACCCCAACATCCATAAAACTCCCACTGCGGCAGAAGGTAGACCACTTTTTATTGCACACTTGGTGGCCTTATGATTTTCTCTGTTTGATTCAAGATGTCCAAAGTAGGTCCAGTCACCATACACAGTAAAAATCTGGTGTGCTGATTGGCTTGGTCTTATATCACATGATCACCCTGGAGTTTAGGGATGGGCGGCTGCTACCCAGGGGCCACGGTTCAAGAGCAGGGAACAATGTATGCCTGTTAGAAAAATTGGCATTGTTGCTGCAGGGGCAAGTGCTATGTAGACACTCCACTCCTTTATTTTTCCTCTTTTTTTTTTTTTTCTTTCCAGTTAGTCCTTTTGTTCTACATGCATGTGTAGCCCCTAACCTCAACGCATTACTGAACTCCAGGTCAGTTGTTCATAAAATATGGCTAGTGGACAACTGAAACCAGAATTTTCCATAGTGCTGTTGAAATGGACCTGGACTTCCCCCTAGCACAGAATCCCAGAGAATTAAGCCCAGACGTCTATATTTGTAATAAGTTCCCCAGGTGATTCTTAAAAATACTAAAGTTTGAGAATCATTGAAATAGATAATGAAGATAATCTCCCCCATAATAAAGCATCGGTTTAATATACTACTGTCACTTCGTTATGCCTGTCTGTAAAATAAAGACAATAATATATGACCTCAACTACCTCAAAGAGCTCTTTGAGGACCAATAATTTCATTTAATGGAAATTTCTTTCTGGTTCCTTAGAAATAGTAGTAAAATAAGTTTTATTACTTTGGCATGCTAATGGTAATAAGTGGTGCCTTAAATATAGAAGTAATATTTTTTTTAATTATGATATGGAGTAAGATGATAAAACCCCTCTGTGTGTGAGTGTACTTACCTACAGAGAGGGAAAAAATCTCTATCAGGGTTGAATGAGAAGTTAATTAATTCATGGAAGATCTTAGGATTTCGGCCCATAGTAATCATTCAAATGATAGTGACTCTTACAGGCCCTTGCTATGTATTTTCTCACTTAATCCACATACACTTTGGTAAGTGGTTATCATTGCACCTATTTACAAGCGAAGGACCCAAGGGTCAGAGAGTTTAATTCACTTCATCAGGGTCACAGAGCTAGTATGGTAAGTAAGTCAAAATATCATTGAAAACCACAAGTATTCAGTGGGTGGCTTTTACAAGCTATCCACTGATAATTCATAATTTGTGAGTATTATAATTTAATTATGTGAAAGGACCAGTTAATAGAGCACTCTAGTTAGAATGTTTACCATAAGAGTTTATTATTTATGAGCATATAGTAATGCTATTATCATTTTCCACCCTCCATCCTACCAGCCTGAGAAAATAATACTGAAACTTCTGAATATATAATCTTGACAGGGTGCAAATGAGAATTGTTTTGTTGAAGACTTCGCTCCCTAGGTTGCAGAGTGAAAGTTACCTAAATTACTCCTAAGGACTAATTTACACAACAGGAAAATTAAGCTCAATATGTTGTTTATTTTCTGCAGGGGAGTTTGTTTATTCTCAGTTGTATTTTTTGTCAAGATTTATTTGTAGGCTGTTTCCATTTTTTTATCAAACCAAAATTACCGGCAGGCTGTATTTTAAAATACACACTTGATAAGCTTGAAATAACATCTGCCCTTAAGAGTAGGGGTTTTGTTTCTTTGTTTGCCTGCTTCTCCCCATCTTGATCCTGGGTGCTCAGGTAATCTCAGATTCCATCTCACCATAACTTCTCTCCTTAAACCAAGGGCTCAACCCTCCCCCTCCACCCACTTCTCAGCCCCTCCCTCCTGGCTGTGCTCAGGTCTGACCTTCTGCAGGGGTGCTTTCCTTCACTGCTCCACCCTAAAGTGATCATTCTTCTTTCCAGAAACTTGCACTTGCACATATTTATACCTTGTAGTTCTCTTGAGAAATTCCTTGGAATTTCGCTGGAAGACACTGTGAACTGGGTGAATAAACAGGTTGTTTCCTTTGAATTACATGCTAGGAGGCTTACAAGGAACTCTTAGGGCTTTGCAGAGCATGGGTAAAGACTTCACAGTGAGCATTTTTATTTGAGCCTCATCTTGGGCTCTGTTTCATGTCCACATGTTTTCCCTACACACACACACACACACACACACACACACACACACACACACACGCACGCATATACACACCCACACACCTGCCTCCTTTTTAATCACACTTTCCTAATCTATGTTTCATTTTTGTATTCTGTGTATTTTAGTAAACCTCCTTATGTATTTTTTCCTAGAATGGGTACAAATTGAAATACAAATAAACAGATACAAGACAGATGTCAGAAGTCTTTGTGTTGCTTGTGACAAAACGTGATTTTCAGCTTTAGCTGAAACTTGATCCAGAAGTTCACATTTTGTTGGAGTCCCTGGATGGCTCAGTCGGTTAAGCATCCGAGTTCAGCTCAGCTCATGATCATGTGGTTCATGAGTTCGAGCCCCGTGTCAGGCTCTGTGCTGACAGCTCAGAGGCTGGAGCCTGCTTCACATTCTGTGTCTCCCTCTCTCTCTGCCCCTCCTCCACTCATGCTGTGTCTGTCTCTCAAAAATAAATAAATGTTAAAAAAAAAACAAACAAGTTCAATTTTTGTCATCCAAACCTTGGGTACTTGGTAAATCTTTGTTATATGCTTATGCAGCATCAGCCTTGTTCTCAAACCTCACCATTACGGCCTCTGGAGCTTCTACCCTCTCTCTCCTTGGGGCAGCAAAATGGAACCTTTCATCCCAAGTACCCAAACCACTAAGTTCACAGGAAGAAGGAATGTTTCTTATGGTTGTTTCTGTAGGATAGATAAGATGTGTTTTTCTTCAGAAAGAAATATCTCTTATTTCATTGGTTCCAATTGGGTCTTAGTCTTTCCTTGAGCAAATCATTTATCTCAAGTCTGTAGGAAGCTTGGCAATCATTGCTTTAAACAAATCTTGTTTAAAGTGGGGGACGGGTGATTTTTGAAGAAGAATTTGGGGTACTTAGGAAGTTGGACTTAGAAATCTGGGGGCTAAAACCTTGACAGATATTCCCTATGAAGTTTTGGAGTTTTGTACATAATTGTTTTAATCATGTCTAGGTGTTAGCAGGTCCTCTGCAAGGTGATGGCAGGATCCTTCAGTGAGGAATTTGTCTTGGCCTTTTTTCGTAGATTTCACAGGAGCCAGCATATACCTGGCTCCCAGCTGGTAGCCAGCCTACCTGCTGGTGACCTCGGGTGTAATTTATATTGTAGTTCACTTGTACAGCTGGGCTCTATGGTACATCTCATCACCATGAAAAGAGAGCTAGAGGAGTAACCCTCAGGGATTAATTAGTGCAGTGGGGCAACACGCTCAGTATGATGGTGCCTGCTCAAGGGACACTTGTATACTTACACTTTTTGGCTGAGATGGGACAATTCGTTAGAGCTAGGATGGGAGACACTGTCCTCCTTGAATTTTGTCATAATTGCCCCAGGAATATTTTCTATTTTCTATGTATGCCCAGAACGTAAAATCAGGGATGGGGTATAGAACAACTGCGATGGGAGCCGCATTAGGGTATCGTCCTGTTTTCCCAGTACAAATATCCTACATAGCATGCGTAGCAGGTAATGTTGCCAAATTTAGCACATACAAATATAGCATACCTCAGTTGCATGTAAATTTCAGATAAACACAAATTAATGTTTTTAATACAAGGATGGTCCATGCAGTATTTATAGCATTGATACTAGTAGTATTAAATCAGGCAGTTTAGTCAAGGCTGTCGCTGAGTTTTGATGTATTTAAGTGGTACTATGCCTACCAGCTTTCATAGTATTTCAATGTTTGTGGGACTCAAATGTAGGGTGGAGTCCTGTTTCCATCACTTGAGAACTATGCTACCTTATGTAAATTTCCTAAGTTCTTTGAGCTATAGCTTT
>NW_024412377.1:119631154-119733902 GCF_014898765.1 Herpailurus yagouaroundi | reverse complement strand
CTATGCTACCTTATGTAAATTTCCTAAGTTCTTTGAGCTATAGCTTTATTATCCACAAAATAGGGAAAATAATTGCCCCTACCTCATAGAGTGATTGTAAGGATTAAGTGCTATGCCATATATAAAAGTTCAGTTTAGGGCCTGGCATATAGTAAACTCTCAGTAAATAGCAGGTATAAAGTATGCAGGTATGTATTTGGAGCTACTCATACAAACCTTATAAATTCTGTGTAATAATTCCTTTACCTTTCTGCACAATGTGGCCACACACACACACACACACACACACATACACACACACACACAAAATCTTAGTGCTTAATGGGGAAACCTTTGACTAGTGCTAAGTTATTCATTCCACAAGTGCTCACTTAGAATACAGCAAGCATGACTAGAGGCTGGTGATGGGGATAAAAGTGTGTGCCCAGCCACTGCTCTCAAGAAGCTTTGGTTCATGTGGGATACATAACAATGAAGGGAACGTACAGAAAGACAGGCTGCGCCTATGGAATTTAAAGCTTTCAGACAGAGAATGAGTTCACATAAACCTTCACAGACCATCTGTCTCCAAATCAAATGGTGTCTTCCGAGAGAGCATTTTCTCTTCAGTGGCTTTCACAGTATGTGGCATATTTAGGTACTCAATAAATATTTGCTAAAACAGAAGTAATAACTAGATGAGAACTGTTTCCCATCCCTTGGTAGGCAGGGGGAAGATAGTGTAGCTTCCAAAGCTGGTAGAAATCTATAGAATTGGCATCTATCTCCTATTAAAGGCTGACCACGTAATTTTTCATCCAAACTGGAACCATTTTAGAAGAGCAAAAAAGGATGGTAGTAATAATTGGATTGAAACAATCGGCATATTGTGGGACTTTCACAGGCACGGAAGGACATCTGTTTACCCTACTACAAACATCACCTGGCAGCCAATGACTGAAAAATGTGAAGGGTTCCAGGTGAATATATGTATTCTCCCCTCGAACAAATACATAATTCTTGTTTGAACAGAGAATATGGGTTCCCAGGCATATTTTTCACCATGGTCTAAGCCATGTCCACCATGCCTAGAATTAACATTTAATTGCTTTACTTGTTTTCCTGTTTGACAGTAACTAAATCACCTTCACATAATGTACTGGGACTGTACCTTATAATCTTAAACCATCATTTCTGGAAATAGCCTAGCAGTCATATAGTCTCATTGTTCCCAAGGATACAGTAGGCAAGAGGGAGGCAGCCGGAATAGAGTGAAAAGAATAGTGGACTTTATTTAAAAATAAACAAACAAAAAAACGGCTTTCAATATTTGTCAGTTGTATCTCAAAAAAAACCCCAAAAACTTCATATAAATCTTCATTCTCTGAACCAGGTGCTAAACTATGGCCCAAGAGACAAATACAGCCCAACACCTGTTTTTGTAAATAAAATCTTATTAGAACAAACCCATCCATTTATGTATTATAGGGGGTTGCTTTCTAACTACAATGGCAGTGAGTTGAGTAGTTGAGATAGAAAGTATATATGGCAAAGCCTAAAATATTTACTATCTGACCTTCACACTAAAAATGTGTACCCCCGTGCCTGAATCTTATTATAGAGGCCTTTTTCTTCCACCTCATTTTCTCCTAATTCCTCCCTCTTCTCTTCTTAACCATTAGTCCTCGAATGCTGCCTGCCAAACAGTGGACGAAGTGCCCTGCATGCGTGAGTTTGCTCAATTGCTCCAAACCCCTGAAAATTGCTCTACCTGCTGAAAGGGTAGAGGCAGCATGCACGGTGATTGCACTGAAGGCTCTAGAAGGTGAATGTGTGTTTTAGATCCCAATTCCATCACCAGCCAGCTCCAAAAACTTTATCTGTTGATTTAGTCTGTCCACATCTTCACTAATTTTCATCTTAAACATCTCTAAGAAGCAAGTTCTCTAATGAGACCATGCTTTTTAGCGCTGAGAAAATTGAGACTCACTGAGGTTAAATTTCAGAGTCAGCACTGGAACTCAAAGCAGGCTGGCTTCAGAGCATAAGCTCTTAAACAGTGTGTCAGTATAAAGCTAAAATAATACACTAGGCATCAAATGCCATTTGAAAATGTAACAAACACAGTGCCAATATGAGGAGCGCACTGTGGCTATTCCTTCATAATTATTATTTTTCTATACAATCAGGGAAGTCCCACGTCTTGGTATTGATTCCAGACCAAATTGACTAGTGATCTAGGGTCATTGTTCATTGTTGCTCAATATAACGTATTGATGACAATAATAATAAGTAGTGTGACTTGCCTCTCGATTATACTCTTATTCCTGTCACCCTTATTTGGTTATGTAATTTTCAAGTTGATTTGCCATCTGCATCTCTCTTCCTCTGCCATGAGCCCCTTCCTTGCCTGACTTGGATTTATTTCACTAAGTATAAAAAATAATCATACTTGCATTGCTTTAAATTAGCTTCATACAGTGTTTGGATAACACTAATTGGAACAATTATTTATAAGGGTGGATGTAGAGAAGACACTGAATTTGTTTACCTGTTGGAGAATAATTATGTCATTTACATTCCCTTAGACCACAATTTGTGAATAATATGTGTCTTGGTTTTAATGATACCCTTTTTTTACTAAATAGATCTTGGTGTTTGGGGCAGGGAATTGTAGCTTACTCTGGAAGTAAATCATCAGACACTGTGATCAATCGCTTTCCCTCTGGGTGAGTAAGAGTAGCTTTATTTAAATTGCAATATGCTAGCACACCTGAGGTGGAGGCTGCATATTGCTTGCCTTCTGCCAGCAATCATCACGGAAATTAAAAATGGAAAAGGACCATACCATGCCTAATCATTTCATCTACCCACTCGTTAAAACAAGATGTTTCTGGAGGCCAGTCTTCTGTTTCTTCCAGAATGAAGGAAAATACCAATTCAGGGTGAAAATTAAGTTGTTGGGCATATGAAAACAATGAGCAAGTTGAGTAAATTTTATAGTTTTCCAGTCATCATTTTGAGTCAAGTAGCTGCAACTCAAGGTTGAATTGCCGCTATGCCAAATACTTTGTTAAATAGAGAAGAATGCACAGTATTTCTAAAAATCGGTTTTTCAGCTAGACCTTAGACTTGCTGACTTAGGTTTAGTAAAAGATACAGGAGTATGCAGATACATGCAGCTTTTCTCTCGGATATCTGTCTCCTCCTTGAAGCCTCAGCCTCACTGAAATTTTACTTCTTTATCCTTAATTCAGTAATTTATCTCTGTTCTGCTTAGAATTCCTGTCCCTACACAAGGGTCAGAAAATGTTTCTAAGAAGTTAAACTGGGGTGCTTAAAGAGCTCATTTGATGTATTTACCTTCTTTGAAGGAATTCCTGATAGGTAATTTTTAGAACAGTGATTTCATATATGTAATCTACTTTTCTAGTTGTTTTATGGTGGGAAGATTTAAAAAAGTTTAATATCCCTCATAAGCATAGATGCAGAAATAATTGACAAAATATTAGCAAATAAAATTCATCACTATATGCAAAAGTATTATGTCATGACCAAGAAGAATTATGCCAAGAATGCAAGGTTGGTTTAACATGCACAAGTCAGTCAGTATATTTGACCATGTTAAGAGGATAACAGACAAAAAGCTTTTGATAAAATTTAATGTCCTTTTATTACGAAAAATATCTCAGCTAATTTGGAACAGAAAGAACTCCCTCAATCTGATAAAGGACAACTCAAAAAAATTAATATTATACTTAGTGGTGAAAGCAGGAAACGTTGCCAATACTTCCAAACTTTTCCAATACTATCCAAACTTCATTGGAAGCCCTCGACAAAATAGTAAAGCAAGGGGAAAATTATATATATTTATATGGTAGATATATACAATAGGTATATAAATATTAATATATATTAGTTAAAAATATATAATCAAGATCTATTTTAGATAGATAGATAGATAGATAGATAGATAGATAGAGACAGATTGTGACCGTGGCTGACTGTAGCGTTGGTAGTATACCATTAACTCAATTAGAGACAATAAAGTGAAAGAGGAAAATGAAGAAAGAAAATAAAATGAGAAAGGATTTTCCTATAGTTGCAGAGAAATCCCTAGAGTTTCAGAATATGCCCAAACTAGAAACTAGAAGTAATGCCTGTCTCTTCGTCTTGTTTCAAACATATAACTACTTACAATAGCAGTGTCCTGATAATACCAGTTTAAAAAATGTCCTGGTTTGTCAACTTTTCTCCTGTTCCACTGAAATCTCCCCAGTTGAAATTCCCAGTTGGAATTTCCATCTTTTTTTCCCCTTGAGAATTGCAGCAGCATACTTTAGTGTGATGCCATTCTCACGTTCACATTGTTATCTGTAATTTGGGCTGATCACTCTGTAAAAAGAAAATGTAATCATATTTATCCATTTTAAGCCTTTTAATAGTTTCTATTCCCCTTTAAGTAAAAACCAAACACTTTTGTAACTTTTAGAGTTCTTCACAACTTGATCTTATTCTTACAGCCATCCCATATCTCTTGCTCCTTTCCTGCTAGTACATTACCCTGCCTCTTAATTCTTTCAATTCCATCAAAGTTCCTTGTATTCTAAAAAGCACTGCCCCTCCAATCCCATCATCCAGTTTACCTTCCAAATTTATTCTTGGGGCACCTGCTTGGCTCATTTGGTTAAGCGTCTGACTCTTGATTTCAGCTCAGGTCACGATCTCATTGCTCATGAGATTGAGCCCCACATCAGACTCTGCACTGACAGTGTAGAGCCTGCTTAGGCTTCTCTCTCTCTGCCCCTCCCTCTTTCTAAATAAATAAATAAATAAATAAATAAATAAATAAATAAATAAACAAACAAACAAACAAACAAACATTAATAAAATGTATCCTAATCATTGCAATAGCAACTTAAAGTCCCTTCCTCTGAGACACCATCCCCAATCTCTCAAGTATGGGGCAGGCTTTCCTGTCTTACCCATGATACTCTGTAGACTTCACCTCTCTGTCAAACATACTTTTCACACCATGATTGATTGTTTCCTTGTTATTTTCTGTACTCACTTCCTATGAAACCAGGCATTGTCTTTCTTGTTCAGCACAGTGCTTGGCACAGAGAATATACTAATTAAGTAAATGTTAAATATTGAGAGAATGAACAGGAAGAGAAGTTAGTGAAGAAATGTTTGGGAAAATAGAACCTAAATCAGTAAACTAAAAGAAGTTGCCCTTTACAAAATTCATGTTTGTAAAATTCTTTAAAATCTATATATGAATTGTTTTTCCATTATTCTTTTTTTTTTTTTTTTTTTTTTTTGATGTGCAGAGCATTTTCATCCTATGAAGTGGTTAGTTTTACTGTCTCCAGTGTACAAATTCTGGAAATAGTTTCTTATCATAACTGATGGCCAGATGTGGCAAACCTCAAATTAGAAACATCTTTTGATTCTAAATTTGTGTGTTCTCCTCAGGGTCAGTAACACTAGCTGCTATAACAAACAACTTAAAAGTATAGTGCTTTATACAATAAAGGTTTCTTATTAATATTAGCAAGTCAAGTGAACGTGGAGGTATAGGAAGGCTCTTTTTTTTTTTTCAACGTTTATTTATTTTTGGGACAGAGAGAGACAGAGCATGAACGGGGGAGGGGCAGAGAGAGAGGGAGACACAGAATCGGAAACAGGCTCCAGGCTCTGAGCCATCAGCCCAGAGCCTGACGGCCTGACGCGGGGCTCGAACTCCCGGACCGCGAGATCGTGACCTGGCTGAAGTCGGACACTTAACCGACTGCGCCACCCAGGCGCCTCAGGAAGGCTCTTAAGGGAACTAGACTCTTCCATCCTGTGCCTCTTCCATTTCCAGTAAATGGCTTTAATAATTTGATAATGTATAGATGTCATCCATTTGATAATATATAAATGTTATACCTCATCCAGGGTAAGGGAAAAGTAAGAGAAAAGAGCAAAGGAAAGGTAAATTGATCATAGCTACTTAAACCATACTGTGAACTATCTTTTCCATTTCCATTGATAAGAACTAGTCATATGACCCCTATAAGCCAGGTAGTTGGGGAAGTGAAGATTGTGTGCTTGGGAAGAAAAAAATGGGTTTCACCAGTATCTAGTCAGTCTCTGCCAACACATATACATTAGATAATTAGTTCATCTATTTTTTCATATATATATGTGTATATATATATATGTGCATATATATAAAAGTGATATAGATAGATATAGATAAAGATATATATCACTGAAATTGGGAATTGTTTTAAAAGATGGAGAAACACTGGTGAATAAAACATAATTTCAAACTCCATAAAGCTTATATCCTAATGAGGATATACAGACTTAAAAAAGAAAAGAGAGAAATATTTTATGTATAGAAAAGAAAACAGTATACAAGGAGGGAGGTGTTACTTATATACACTAGCCAAGGAAAACATCTCTGATCAGCTGATCTGTGCAGACAGAGCTGAAGGTGGTAAAGGGAATAAAGCATGTAGATATAGAAAGGTAAGCATTTTGGCACAGAACAGGAAGTGCAAAGGCCTCCTGTTGCTGAATGTGTTTGAAGATCAATAAGATAGCCACTCTGGCTAGAGCACTGAGTGAAGGAGAATGTGATAGAAGATGAGGTCAGCAAAGCACTGGGTTAGCAGTTCACGTACAACACTGTAGACCATTATGAGAACTAAGCTGGGAAGACTTTGGAGGAGTAAAATAATAGGACATGCTTTCAAAGAGTCACCAGAAAATAGTTAGGCAGCTATACAACAGCCTAATAGTTCTTTGAATTGTAGTGGATTGTAATGGCTCACCTATTTTAATTTAAAAACAAAAATGTTTATCTATTTATTTAGAGACAGTGTGTGTGGAAGGGGCAGAGAGAGAGGGAGAAAGAGAGAATCCTAAGGAGGCTCTATGCTGTCACTGCAGAGCCCAATGTGCGGCTCATTCCCTTGAACCATGCATGAGATCATGACCTAAGCTGAAATCAAGAGGCAGATGGTTAACCCACTGAGTCACCCAGGCGCCCTGTATTTTACTTCAAAAAAAAAAAAATTGAGGTATAATGTACATAAAGGAGTACTCACTATTTTGGGAATAGAGTTCTATGGGTTTGTACAAGAACATCCAGTCATGTAACCACCCCTACCATCATCACCCCCTAAAATTCCCTTGTAGTAAACTCCTCCCCCATCCCCATGGGGTTAATAATTTAGTTAATTACTTAAATAATAACAGGTTTATTTTCTTAATCTTTTCCCAAAGATCATGTCAATTGAATCAGAGTCAATTGAATTTTGAGTCTGACTACTTAGCATTGTGTGTTTAAAATTCATCTGTGGTCTTGCATGTTTTAGTAGTTTGTTCCCTTCTATTGTTTGGTAGTATGCTATTAAATGGATTTACCACATTTTATTTTTCCATTCACCAGAATTTGTTTTTTCTCAGTGTTCAGCAATTGTAAGTAAATCCTTTAAAAACATTTTTTTTTTTTTTTTTTTGCGTGTTAATATAAAACCTTATTTGTCTTGGATAAGCATCAAGGATGGGGTATTTAATTAAAAAAATTTTTTTAAATGTTTATTTATTTTTGAAGGAAAGAGAGACAGAGCGTGAGCAGGGGTGGGACAGAGAGATAGGGAGACCCTGAGTACCAAGCAGGCTCCAGGCTCCAGGCTCGGAGCTGTCAGCACAGAACCTGACGTGGGGCTCAAGGTCACGAACCACAAGATCATGACCTGAGCCCAAGTCCGTCGCTTAACTGACTGAGCCACCCAGGCGTCCCTGGGGTATTTTATTTTTAAAGATCCAATATAGGCATTAAACTACACAGGAAAGTCATTTATTAATTAATTGAACACATATGAAGGCCATACCTGCACAAAGCATTAAAGCTACCACAATGATAACACCAAAGTCCCTTTCTTAGTATAATATGGAGGCATGGATATACCTACCATATTCCAGGCATTGTTTTAGGCAATAGAAACAAAACATAGGACAAAATTGAATTATCTGTTTTTGCTATATATGCAAAATAATAATTAAGAAAAGAATGAGCTCTGATAAGTACCAAAAAATTTAAATTTTATTTTATTTTTTAATGTCTATTTATTTTTTTTTTAATTTTTTTTCAACGTTTGTTTATTTTTGGGACAGAGAGAGACAGAGCATGAACGGGCGAGGGGCAGAGAGAGAGGGAGACACAGAATCGGAAACAGGCTCCAGGCTCTGAGCCATCAGCCCAGAGCCTGACGCGGGGCTCGAACTCACGGACCGCGAGATCGTGACCTGGCTGAAGTCGGACGCTTAACCGACTGTGCCACCCAGGCGCCCCAAATGTCTATTTATTTTTGAGAGAGAGGGAGCCAGCCAGCAGGGGAGGAGCAGAGAAAGAGGGACGCACAGAATCCAAAGCAGGCTCCAGGCTCTGAGCTGTCAGCACAGAGCCCCATGTGGGGCTTAAACCCATGAACTGGATTTAAGAGATGACCTTAGCTGAAGTCAGACACTTAACTGACTGAGCCACCCAGGCGCCCCACAAAACATTTTAAATTGAATTTAAATTGGTATTATGGAAAAGCATACCTCAATCAGAGGAGTTTCTCTGAGACAGGCACATTTAAGCTAATGCTAGAAAGATAAGGAAGAGCCATCAATCCTAAGATCTGGAACAAGGGTATTTAGGGCAGTGGAACAGTTAGGACAAAGGCCTTAGTGTGGGAAATAAGAATGAATATTCAATGAGTTAGAGTAATTGATAGGTATTGAGCAACTATATATGTCAGTCAAAATGCTAAGTTATTAACCTGTGTTCCAATTTTTAACATATTCTTCATTTGAATAGAATACCTGAATTCCAGTAAAAATGTTAGCTGGTAAAATGTGGTATAATAATTATACCTTATAAGAAAGAATGTCCAGGTATCCAAGTATCAAATCTATCATAACTTGGTGATCACTACTGTTCTTCTATGTGAGAAATAAATTAAAGCTGAATGAGTTAAGTAAGAGCGAGCTCACTACATGGCTGTCTGCACATACAGTGGGTATAATTTAACAGTGATGCCTCAGTGCCTTTCACAATGGCATCTCACTTATTCTAAAAAAAAAAAAAAAAAA
The DNA here is from genome assembly GCF_014898765.1 of Herpailurus yagouaroundi. Taxonomy (NCBI): domain Eukaryota; kingdom Metazoa; phylum Chordata; class Mammalia; order Carnivora; family Felidae; genus Herpailurus; species Herpailurus yagouaroundi. Next base: position 119,724,785 of record NW_024412377.1, on the reverse strand, counting down.
AAAAAAAGGAATAGATAGCAAGCCAGAGGTCTCAAACAGTATGTCAAGATACTTTATAGAGCCAAAGAAAAGCTATAAAACAAAGCAAACCAACCACCAAAAATTTACTGACAGCTAAAAGAAATGGGCTATTTCAAGCTGCATTTTCTCTGGTTCTATGATTCAGTGTCCTTCTTTCCCAAATGTGTATTTTTTTCTGAGATACTAAAGCCTCGAGGAGAAGATGCATGGCATTTTCATTTCGGCACCACTTTGTACCAGCCTTCATGATCTTTCATTATGTCTATTTTTTTGTTTTTATATAGATGTGGAAATTGTAGGTGCAATTTTTTAAGAGTAGGTCAGAAAACTCCATATAGAATGAGAAGTTACCTTGGATCAATTACATTATTTAAGTGCTTGGAAACTTAAGTGACCACAACTCAAAACACTAATTTTTTAAAAAAATATTTTTTATTTTAGAGACAGAGACAGTGAGTGTGAGCAGGGGAGAGGAGGAGGAGAAGGAGAGAGAGAGAGAGAGAGAGAGAATGAATGAATGAATGAATGAGAATCTCAAGGCAGTCTCCACGCTCAGCATGGAGACTGACGCAGGGCTCAATCCCAGGACCCTGAAATCATGACCTGAGCCCAAATCAAGAGTCGGATGCTTAAATGACTGAGCTGTTAAGGCACTCCTCAAAACACTAATCTAAACATTGCCATATATTTTCTGACATCTTACAGACATTATGGTCAGAATGAACATTCTGTTTGATACCTAGTGACACTTGAGAGTTGGAACCAACTGAAAAACAGAGTAATCAAATACAGGGTTAGGACTTTGTTCACATTTTATGGATGTTGATGGGTTTAGAGGTTGATGCATATAAACATGTTGGGAATGGGTAGATTTGTTGAAATTCAGAGTGGGGCTTTAGACTGCTAATGGGGATTCATAATAGCATATTTAATATTCTCGGTTATTAAATGTGAATAGATGATGTAGAATTGAATTAAAGGAATTCTGGTGAAAGGAGGTAGATTGAATTTACACGTATGTTTATGCTTGTTACCTCTCAGAATACCAGTGGGAAAAAAGTAAAAGTTAAAAAAAATAATAAAGGTAAAAGTCTACCAAAAAAAAAAAAAAAAAGAGTGGCAAAGAAGGGCCCAGATGAGAGATGTCAATAGCATGAAGAGGAAATGGATGAAAAAATGGCAGTGCAAATGAGGCTAAATCCACCTGCCCAAAGTGAAGCAGCCATTTTGCAACAATTCAGTGTTAGCCCCCGAACCTCCAGGAAGGTTCTGGATTTGGAACTATTGTGTAATTCTAAAGGAAATGGAGAGAGGTGAGGCTGAATTGAGAGGACTGTTTGAGAAACCGTGTAAGATAGAGTTCCCGCCCCACCCCCACCCACTCTGCAGCTCCCCCCTCAGTCCTCACACATGTGCAACCACTCTTTGTTCACCCTCAGAAGAGAAGAGTTTCACTTGCTGGGTAAGTTGACCAGACACCTCCAGAATGATACCAGATCATATGACTACTACTTTCTGTCTCATTTATTTGTATCAATTTGTTTTCATGGCTGCTTGTTATAATGCTGAACAGGTGTACCATATGTATTTTTTTTCAGTATATGGTTATGAAGATGGTTATTTTAAGCTTGAAATATTAGTTTATAAATGAGAACTAGTGGCAAGTGTTCTTCAAAGTAATTATTAGAGATCCTCTCCCTTTCTGCAACTTTCCTCAGCATGAGTGAGCACTTAAACCTTGGGGTTGTCATGAGTGTTAAATGAGAAAATGTGAAAAATCTAGGTAGAGTCTCAGTAAATGCTACATAAATATTTGCCTCTATTCTTTCCTTTACATTTTCTTTCTTCTCCCCTATCATGGACATCTTATTTTATGCATCCAATATCTAGTCCCCCATTTTTATAGTATTTTCTTATGGGTAATTTAATTTTCTTATGGGTAACTCTTTCCTTAATTGCTAATATCTGTGGTTTGAGAAGAGCAGACTTCACCATGCCACTTCCAAGAGGTACAGATGAGTCCTAAATCTGGCTAATCTACCCCACAGTAAATGGTTATTGACCTATACAGAGCACAAGCCAGGCTGATCAGAACCAATACATATGGTTTACAAGAACTACTGAGGAAAAGTCGCTTTCAGAAGCATTGCTGGACAGTGAGAGGTAAGCCAGGAGTCACTGATGACCAACACGACTGGGAACTTGCCTAAAAGTGAAACCAAAAAGAGAGCTGGGAGGTGGAGCTTGACTGAAAGCAGACAATGGCATGGATCACCTTGAAGGAACTATGCCTGAACTTTGCACTTAGATTAGCCAAGAAATCTCCCCCCCGTTTTTTCCTAAGTCAGGTTGAACTGACTGTTTGGCCCTTCCAAATACAAGCATGTAACCCAGTCACATTCCTGTGTCCACTCTGTCCTTTCAAGATGCACTTCCCTATTAAATCTCTCTCCTCACTATTTGCATATTTTTCACTATCCCTCCTTTCTTTTTTTTTTACTAAATTGTGTATTTTATTCAGGTTATTATTTGGCATTTAAAAAGTTTTCAATTTCCATAGAACTATACACTGTTGGATACAATTAATAAGGATAAAGAAATAGACTAGTTCTTTACAAATCTTAGTTGTGTGATTTGGAAAAAATTCTTAATCATTCATAAATCCACTCTAATTAGAATTTTGTTATTATCATTACAGTGAAAATTCTCTTGTTGAGGTCACTGATGCCATCCACATAGCTGTACCCAATGCTCAGTTCCCAGTATGGGGCACCCCTGTAGGTAAACTTCTGATCAAGCGGAGTGCCTATCTTTCTTTCCATTTCAGTGAACTAGGAATTGCTCCTATAGGAAAGGGATAAAATCAAAATGATCTTATGATATGTAGCAAAGGTGACAACAGTCTCCTTTTCATCTTCCAGAAATAGATGCTGTAATTAAGGAAATCCGTGCCATAAAAGTGGCCTACTCAAAATGCACACATTGTTTATTCGAGATAGAATTTTCTGCTTCACAAGGATATATACGATGCTGCTTCTTAGCACTGTAAGAGCTATGTCTTTAAAACTCCAAAGCAATTATTGACAAAAGAAACAGAACCCCTGGATTTCATTTCACATCCAAGCAGTGGTTTAGACCATTTCTGTTCACAAAATTAATTAAATAAGTGTGGTTATATTCCCTTTTATTTTAGTCTTTGGCGTGATAGAAGCACAAGAGGGGACAGAAGGGGTAAAACTGCCACATAACTCTTAATTTTCTGTTTTCTTTATTTTAAAAACACAATTTAAACTCACACACACATATATAACTTGGGAAAACTTTAGCGAAAGTTCACCATGAAAACATAATCATGAAAGCTGAACTGGGTGGTAATATTGTTTTTATTATTTATTAACTTTGTAATAGGAGTTAGGGACAATTTTCATGAAAACTGCAATTCAAACCAGAGCAAAAGCCACTTTTGTGATTTTAATGTTGAATACAATGGGAGGATGAGGCCATGTGGAAACGCGAGGGAATAGCCCCAGCTGCAAATTTGGATCATTTGTAATGCCCATCTATTTGACATCATTTTGTTTATTTTATTTAGCATGTGTGTATGGTGTCATGCTGCAGAGAAATTAGTGGTTTTTCTAGCTACTTTTTTTTTTTTTAATTTTTTTTTTCAACGTTTATTTATTTTGGGGACAGAGAGACAGAGCATGAACGGGGGAGGGGCACAGAGAGAGGGAGACACAGAATCGGAAGCAGGCTCCAGGCTCTGAGCCATCAGCCCAGAGCCCGACGCGGGGCTCGAACTCACAGACCGCGAGATCGTGACCTGGCTGAAGTCGGTCGCTTAACCGACTGCGCCACCCAGGCGCCCCTCTAGCTACTTTTTAAGCCAAATAGGCCATATCCTGCTTCTAAATGAGTTGTTTACCCAGGAACTCCCCCTGCCTACAGATCCCAAAACCACTGACCTCCTTAGACCTGTCAGATGATAATGTGCTTTGCTGAATACTATCATCTGGTGAAAAATAGAAACCCTCGTTTGTTTAATGGTTTAGTTAATTATTTAAAACATAGATGAAAAATTTCCTAAATAAGAAGAAAATAGCCCTTTGGATAGAATGTTTTGTTTTAACCTTCTCTGTCTCTTAGCATTTATTTCAATTCTGTAAAAATGTAAACATTACTATTTCCATCTAGAGATGAAGAAATGTTAGGCACAAGTAATTTAATAGCGACTAATTTGTAAAGCCAATCTATGAGACATGCACTATCGTGTCTCAGTATTTGTCCTTAGGAAGATTTTAATTTAAAATTCCTATCTGAGAGGGTTTGAACCTACTTTGTATAGTTCCCTTCTAAAGTTGACTCATGTATCTGGCCTTGGTTATTGCTTTTGGTTGTAGTGAGTTTTGATGCCTACTTTTAATTTGTTCAGTTATTTAACAAATACCTTGAACATTAACTTTGCATCACCAGAAGTTTGAACATCAATGTTGCACAAGATACTGTGCTCAACAGAGAAAGGGAAATTGAGAGGTCTTTGTATAAAGCAGAACATAGGCCCACATTAGCTGTTTTCTTTCTGGTGGTTTTATACCATGTATGTGTTCAAATAGACTCAGTTTAATCTAAGTTCTATTTAAATCCCTTAGAATCTTAAACTGGAATCATGGGCTGTACAGATCTAGAAGGCAGGTTACATGCTATATGTCCATTCACTTAACACATAGCTATTAAGTAGCAACTATATGCCAGACAAAGTTCTAGACCCTGAGAATGCATGGCTAAGAAACATAAAATGCCTTGCTTTGTGGAGTTCACATCACATCTCCTACTAGCTTCTACTCCATACAGACCTACCAGGTAAATTCTGACCTGGAGTTTATACCTGGTTCACAAACCAGGAATCTGAATAAAGCTCAACTCTTTCCACTATAGTTGGTGAACTCAAATATACTTAAAAAGCAAAGTCTTCAGTTAGAAAGCTTAATAGCTCCAATAGTAATAGTAAAAAATAATCAAGATCTCAACTAGAACTAATTAATCAGTTATGCCTGAGTATTGACTTTTAAAACATGTATTTTTTTTTAGTTTTTATTTTTGAGAGAGAGCGCGCACAAGCAAGCAGGGTAGGGGCTGAGAGAGAGGAAGATGTAGGATCCAAAAAGGGCTCTTGGCTGACAGCAGTGAGCCCTATGTGGGGATCAAACTCATTAATCATGAGATCATGACCTGAGCCGAAGTCAGATGCTCAGCTGACTGTGCCAACCAGGCGCCCCTCCTCTTATGTTTTAAACATCAATTAGTATGATATTTTATTGGATCTATTTTCACTATCCATTTTTTCGTCTTTACTCCAGAATTTCTCAAATATTTTATTTAAAAAAAATGTAGCAGCTGAATTTGTGAATGTTAATATTGCTCTTAGTAACATTTTCATTATTTCACTAAAGTCACAAACTGGGCTTTGTTGAAGCAGTGAAATGTGGAAGACTCTACCAACAGATGTTGAAACTGTGCCATATACGCAGAAGTCGACTAGGTGAGGTATAAATACAATGTCATTTCCTTCTCACAACGAATGATGTTAGGTGGATTCTATTTTTTAATTCTATTTTATAAATAAGGAAAAGAAAATGATGAGGTAATATTACCACAGTCTTAACTGCTTGTAATGGAAAGGCCAGACTTAATCTTGCATCTTTTAAAGTTAATAATGATAAGTGTTACCTGAGCACTTATTATATGCTCAGCACAGAGGTAAGATACTTTTTAATAATGAACTTAGTTCATATTAAACTAGTTCATAATAATGAACATAGTTCTCACTATGATAGCTTAAGAAAACTAACACTACTCTGCCAGTTTTATATTCTTAGAACCTGAAACTCAAACAGATTAACCATTTTCATAATCTAACAGATCTCATAAGAAGTAGTGGGAATTTAAGCTCAAGGAGTCAGATGCCAAAGTCCCTGCTTTCAAACATGAAACATAGATCCCCTTAACTAGTAAGAAGTACATCTGGGCCCAGAACTTAACAGCATGTGGTCCCAGACAGCCATAAATAATGGTATTACAAATTGAGAGTAGGATTTTGCTCTTGTTTTTCGTTTTGTTTAGAATGGAGTGGTACTCACGAGACAGGAAAGGAGAAGAATCAATTTTGTGGGGGAAGATCATGAAGCCATGTTGGGATGTGATGAATGGGAAGTAGCTGTGTGACACCTAGTGATAATGTTGGATAGGAAGCTGGATAGATGGAATGCAACCCAGAGGAGGGGATTGTGCTGAAGACATCTATTTGAGAAATCTCCTTTGGAATGAGGCCAAGGTCATTAGTGGTAGCACCTAGGAAAAGAGTAGAGAATAAGAAGGGGCGGGACCAAACTTTAAAGAGTCCACATTTAAAGCCCTAGGAGAAGAAGCTGAACCGGCAGTGTCTCTGGGTCCTATAATGGAAATTAGGTCCCATGATCAACAAAACGGAAGGGAGGGAGGGGGCGTTGGCCAAACATGCAAGGTTGGAATTATTCCCACTTTGAAGATAAGAAAATGGAGGCTCAGAAAGTTGAAGTTATTTTCTGAAAATAAGAACTACCAAGTGGTACAGATAGAATTGTGATCCCCCATGTTTATGTCCAAAGCATATAGTATTTCTAATAAATCTTGCAGAAAGAGCTGATATTTATAAATTTGTATTCTAAGCTGCCAGAAGCTACACAAACATAGATGTGGTTACAAAAGATTAGTTATTTTAACTGTAGCCTATAAAGTTGATGTTCTCTTTACCTCCTGACTATAACATTAAAATGGAAGTCTAATGTAACAATGGAATAAAATTAACTGCAGACCGTAGCTTAGCAGCAAACAGATCTTGTTTTCTAAATTCTGGGTTCATCTTTTACCATAACCCACTGAGACACTTCCCTTCTTGTCAACTAATAGGCTTTTGATGAGACCATTTTCGATACATCTAGAGATGTAGTATAAATTTTAATTTGTTCCATTTATTTAATGAAAGTTATTGAGACTAATCCTCATTTTCTTTCAAGTTAAAAGAAAAGATTTTCATTTAATAAAAATTAATGACCTTCACACTGACAAAGATTTTTGAGTTCAGAGAATGAGATTTAAGATTTTGTGTAAAAGGGGTTCCCAGCACAAATGTAATAAATTGGAAGCCCAGTTTGGCAATATGATGATAACTTTCTTGGCAAATTTAAATTGCTTTATCCGCAGAAGCAGTGAGGAGAAATTGTAGTATGCTCACAGAATATGGGACTCTTTGTAGCAAGTGACACTGCTTTGGTTTTGGTCTCCTGTCTCATTTATGCCTAAACATTATATTTTACTTAATTTGAAAATTTCCCCTCAATATGAATGGGTAAAAGAGGAGGGGAAAATGGAATTTAAATACCATAAAATCCACCCTTAATATCGTGTCATTTTGTGCACAGTCAAGCTTTGGATATTAATGGGAAAATTAAATTAAGGTTTTCACATAAAACCAGAAGATGAAGCAAACAGCAAAATATATTTTCCCATGCCTATTGAGTATACTCCTCATGTAAAGCCTCCCTAGCATCCTTAAAGCTCTCTATATAACTTATTAGAAAAGCAAATGTAAAATCCCCTCCATGCTAAATTGCAGAAATTACTTTTCCTTAAAGTCAACTTACAGAGTGAGATTTTTTAAAAAGAGCTGAGATTCCAGGACAAATCCATGTAAGCCTCTCTTTTAATCTAAAGTCAAATTTCATTTAACAGATACTGTAAAAATTAAAAGGCAAACAGATGAGAACAGGCAGTGTTTTTTTTCTAAAACAATAGGTCATCTAGTTTGGCAGATTGCAACTCAACCAACAGTCTTTGTTCAAGTCCAGTATAGCTATTGTATTTGTAAATTTTTTTTTAACGTTTATTCATTTTTGAGAGCTGTAGAGAGACAGAGCATGAGTGGGGAGGGGCAGAGAGAGAGGGAGACACAGAATCTGAAGCAGGCTCCAGGCTCTGAGCTGTCAGCACAGAGCCCAACATGGGGCTCGAACTCACAAACTGTGAGATCATGACCTGAGCTGAAGTCGGACGACCAACCGACTGAGCCACCCAGGTGCCCCTAGCTATTGTATTTGTAAAAAAATAAAAAATAAAAAAAAATACTCTTCCTGGAAATGGCAGACCTGGGAAAATACCCACATCATGAAGTCATAGACCATATTCCCCAAGAACTTTATCCACTTGGCCATTAGGTGATTTGAAAATAAGAATAAAAAAATGTATCACTGGAATGCAGAAAGAATGGTTAGAAATGGTCTGTTGAAGAAACATTATGCCTGTTAAATCACGAGATACTGCTTTAAGGGAATTGTCTGTGCAAATCACCTGGGATGAATGGGTGATTTATTGCTCCAGAGGGAAGAAAGAGGGAAAATACAGTAATAGTATTTGAGCATCATTCTCAGGATGGTGTTGTTTGACCAGGACAGTGGAGGGGGTATTGGCCAGTCTGACTGGATTGATTCACAAGTAAAAGGAAAGGAAGGGAGGGACTGAAGCCAACAAATTTTATACAAAGAATTTGTTTTTAAAAGAACATCTGAGATAATGCCTCCTCGGGGGCTGTGCTGAGAGTAATCAAATGCCAAAGCTGCCAACATTTAGGGAGCTCTGCAACGGGGATGACAAGCCGATGACAGTATCTAGGCTTGTTTTGATCTTTCAGGACTCATCAGGCTTTGCAGCTGTTCTTTCTCAAAAGCACTCGGACCGGAAGAGAATAATTAATTTACCCTGCGCACACAAGTCAGGTTCAGAAAGCAATAGTGAAGAGGCCAAGGGCAGAGCTCCTGGGTGGGTCGATCCTCCCATTCTGCCCCAGTGGCCCCTCTGAAAGCTTTGCGAGTCACGTGGCCAGAATGCACGTAGGAAAAATGCAAGTGGTGTTGCTGTGTGTGCTCAGAGTGGCTGTGGAAAGAATGCACTTAATTTCTCTTAAAGCTGCAGTTCATATTCACATGATTGTTAATCCAGCCTTTTCCTAGAGGACTGAATAAGAAATGTGTAATTATTTCAGTGAAAAACAAAAAAAGCATTTATTGGGCACCTGGGTGTCTCAGTGGGTTGAGCACCTGGCTCTTCACTTCGGCTCAAATCATGATCTCGCAGTTCATGAGTTCAACCCCTGCGTCAGGCTCTGCAATGACTGTGTAAAGCCTGTTTGGGATTCTCTCTCTCCCTCTCTCTGCCCCTCCCCTGCTCACATGCTCGTGCTCCCTCTCTCTCCCTCTGTCTCTCAAAGGTAAAGAAATAAATACATGCATACATATACATTTAAAAACAAACATACAAACCATTTACTCAATGTCCACTTAGCACCAAGCACTGTGCTACACTTCAGAGACATAGCCGTAAACAAATAAATCAAGTCTTTGCCCTTGATAAGATTAGTTTAGTGTGTTATGGAAGGTGTCAAACAATCACATTATTATACATGTAAATACAAAATATGATAGGGACTCTGAACAAAAAGTATAGGGTGCAATGATTGATTAGAGCAGGGACACCTGATTTAGCTGAAGAAGGGTCGTTTTAGCAGAGACCAAAGCAAGAGGAAGATTTAACAAAGTATAGAATATAGGGAATAGTCCAGGAAATACAAGAAACCTAATGCACTCTGGAACCAAGAGGAAGCAACAGACTACATAAGAGTGAGAAGTGAAAAGGAAAGGCGAGAAGGCATTAGGTCGGTTCATGGAAATTAATGATAAAGCAGAGAGCAAGCAAGCTGCCGTGGGAGGAATTGATAGGAAAAAGTCTCCTCAAATCTTCCTTTCCTGTGACATGTGAACAGAGAGGCACATGCTCACTAGAAGAGTTAGCATGGCAGGGAAGCATAGACTGCATCTGCTTAATGCCAAAGGAGTTAAGATTAAAAAAAAAATAGTTGAGCTGATTCTCATATGGATTTACCTTGTGTGGCAGTTCCATTTCTTTATGCCCTGAGTTGACCTTAAGGTGTCCCAGTTAAAAATCAGTACACATGTTTATAATATATATATATATGTGTTCATCTTGGACCTCTCTATCCTGAATCACTTGAATGCATCTCACAGTTGACTGGTTTATAGCCTTGGCACAAATGACACTTCTGATTCACAAATCAAATAGAACATATGCTTCGTTGTGATAACTTAATTTATATATTATCACTAGAGCATAGTTTAGAACATCAGGACAGGTAGGAACCAAGGTGTTTGGAGTTTACCAGTTCTTTATGGGAGATGCTTTTGTTATTCTCTCTGTCTAGGGTCAAATCCTGCCAGGTCAAAGTTAAGCTCTAAGAGAGACTTCCCAAACCTTCTTGTACCATCTGGCAAATTCAGCTTTTGAAACTCACCTTTCACATGATATTAACTACATCTTTTATCTGGGATCTTGGTAATATTTCTTAGTGTCACAGGTTCATTTCTGACATGTTTTTATGCATTACACAAGTCCAGTTACATTGTAGCAGACTACAGACAGGTCTGGGAACAGCTGAATGGGGTAGACCAGGAGGCAGCCTGCCACAGTCATTTCTTGTGGGAAAAGACAGCAAAATGTTCTCAGCCAGCTTTTGAAAAAGTATTCATTGGCTCGCCTAATAGAAGAACCTGCAAACTGGTTTAAGGTATTGTGTGATTCTGAACTCAAACTTTCCCAAATAACTCAACTATAGTTCCTCGAATATGGTTTTCTCCTCATGGTAAGAAAAGGACTACAGCCGTTTAAACCTCCTATCATCCTTTTACAAAGCCCTGAAGAAAAAATGCAAGATTGCCTTTTAGGAAGAAGAAATTTTGCTTTCCCAGGATTTTCAATGTTTCTTTTAAAATTTTATTATTTTCAGCCTTACTGAGATAAATTTGACGTACAAACTTGTAAAAATTTTGTACAAATTTGATGTACAAAATTTAAGGTGTGCACCATCATGATTTGATTTTATATATATATAGTGGAATAATTACAGTAAGGTTAGTTAACACATCCATCATCTCACATAATTGCTGTGTGCGTGTGTGTTTGTGTGTGTTGAGAACTTTTAAGATCTACTCTCTTAGCAACTTCGAAATACACAATACAGTACTGTTAAGTATAGTCACCATGTTGCACTTTAAACCCCCACAACTGATTCATCTTATGACTGAATGTTGTGTTCTTTAACCACATTCACCCTTTTCACCTACTCCTACTTCCTCCCTTCCGCACCCCTGGCAAACAGCAGTTTACTCTCTGTCTCTAGAAGTTCTGTTTTTTGTTTTTTTGTTTTTTTGTTTTTAATATTCCACACTTAAGTGAGATCATACAGTATTTGTCTTTGACTTACTTCACTCAACATAATGCCCTCCGGGTTTATCCATGTTGTCACAAATAGCAGGAATTCCTTCTTTTTTATGGCTGAATAATAACTATCCCATGTATATGTGTATGTATGTGTGTATCTATATGTGTGTGTGTGTGTGTGTGTGTGTGTGTGTGTACACATATATGCCCACATCTTTCTTATCTGTTTATCCATCTAGAGATACTTTGGTTGTTTCTATGTCTTGCAATTATAAATTATGTTGCTGTGAGCATGAAGGTGCAGATATCTCTTTGAGATAGTGATTTCAATTCCTTTGAAGATATATTTAGAAGTGGGATTTCTACATTATATGGTAGTTCTTATTTATTTACTTATTTTTGTAGTTCTCCTTTTAGTTTTTTGAGGAACTTCTTTACTATTTTCCATAATGGCTGTAACAATGTACATTCCCATCAACAGCACACAAGGGAAACCTTTCTTCCACCTCCTTGACAATACTTGTTATCTCTTATCTTTTTGAAAATAGTCATTCTCACAGGTGTGAGATGGTATCTCATTGTGTTTTGATTTGCATTTCCCTGATAATTGGTGATGTAGAGCACCTTTCCTGTGCCTGTTGACCATTCCTATCTTCTTTGGAAAAGTGTCTATTCAGAGCCTTTGACCACTTTTTAATCAGGCAATTTGTTTTATTGCTCTTGAGTTATACGAGTTTCTTCTGTATTTTGGTTATTAACCCCTTATGAGATCTATGACTTGCAATATTTTCACCTAGTCTATAGGTTGGTTGCATTTTAATTCTGTTGATTGTTTCTTCTTCTGTGTAGAAGCGTTTTAGTTTGATGTATTGCCACTTTTTTTTTTTTTTTTTTTTTTTTTTTGCTCATTGTGCTTGTACTTTTGGTGTCTTATCCAAAAAATCATTGCTAAGACCAATGTGAAGAGATTCCGCTTTGTTTCCTTTTAGGAGTTACTAAGCGTTTCTCTGGTTTTAATTTGTTTTGAGCATGTTCCACACTCATCCATTAAATAATTCCTGTGACTAGGGCATTGCCATAGGATAATTGCCTTAAGGATGTTATGATACCCATTCCAGCCCCATAGCTGAGAACAGAAAAACAGTAGGCTACCAAAAAATCACAACCAAAAACAAACAAAAAACTAGTGCGTTCATCAGGGAAGGAGAAACGCTAGAGAAGCAACCAAAAAATGTCTGCTCTGCTTCTCAAAATTGCTGTTTTATGAATTTGTTGAAAACAAATGTAACCATTTTAACTCTATAAAGAGGGGAGTTGATTTTTTGTTTGTTTTTATTTCTGAGGCGATAAAGTATAGCAGACATGTTGTACGGAGTAAAAGTCATTCTGCTGCTTCCTACTTTGGAATTTGGGCTACTTCAAATGTTCCTTCTTCTCTTTCTCTGCTACATGGTCTTCTGTGTTAAGGATATGTAACCCCTAGAATTCAACCAAGAAAGGAAATCAGAAATTAGATTGCATTAGCAGGGTGACATATGGATCTACGTTCTGATCCTGGTCATAAGTCTGTTTATATGACTCAGGCTAGCTAGAGACACCCATTCAATATGACCTCCAGTCTTTTTATCCATTGAATGGTCTGGTAGGAAATGAAGACATAGATTGGCTGCACTGAGAAGGGGAATGCTTCCTGGTCCTGGAAGGCCTAAGAGTACATACAGAGATTGAGAGAAGCAGAGATGACACTAAGAATCAGTACTTTCTAAGGCGGTAATTTATTTCTTATCTCCTTTAATGTACATCTTCTCTTAGGGATATTCTTAAGGACTGTGAACCAAGACTTTTCTCTGGTTATAAAATTTAGTAAACAAACAAAGGGGAAGATAAATATCTAGAGTTTCTATAATTTGTCTCAATGTTATCTTCTGGTGATTGCTGATACAATACCAACTTGTGTTCTTCAAAGATGTCCTACAATATTGTGAAATCTCTGTGTTTGTGTGAACATTTTTCCCTCCATAGCTACCCTTTTTTAACTACCTAATTTCAACTCATTTTGTCAAGGATAAAATCAATTTCTCTTTCCTTCTAGAATCCTATTAGTAATAGTGAATCTCTTATAGAAACTAAAGACTAGATTTAAACTAGGTTTAAAGTTCTAAAGTTTAGATTGACCACAGTTCTGTTCTTTGCTAGTAGCTTACAAGATCATATCCCTAAGCAAATTATTTAATTTGCTTTTTTTTTTGAGTGTTAGCTTTTTCATCCATAAGTGGAAATTATAATCTCATACCAAGGGACTTTTGTGAGAGTTTAAAGAGATTTATGTAGAGTGTAGTCCATAGTATATGCTTAAAATATGTTAGCTGTTGTTAACCTTGTATCTTCAGCTACATCAAGCACAGAACCAGAACAATAAATCTGCACTACATTGTGTAAAGTTTTTTTAAATTTATTTTTGAGAGAGAGAGAGACAGTGAGACAGAATGCGAGGACAAGAAGGGAAAAGAGAGAGGGAGACACAGAATCCGAAGCAGGCTCTAGGCTCTGAGCTGTCAGTGCAGATCCCAACGTGGGGCTCCAATCCATGAACTGCGAGATCATGACCTGAGCCAAAGTCAGATGCTTAACCAACTGAGTCACCCAGGTGCCCCTGTGCTAGATTATATAGAATCAAGTAAGAGATCTGCAGCTACATTCATATTTGAAATAGAATGGAAGGAAAGCATCAAGAAGCAAGTAAACCACTGCACTAAGGTAACATGTTTTAAAGAAGATGTGTCCTTGGAGAAACCTCCATATATTCGACTAGTCATGATGAAGTGTGGTCCTGCCTTTGTGCTACTCTCTTGACTGGCTCTCTCTCCTCATCTACATTTGTTTCTGAGAATTCTTATGCAATCTCTAGGTGTTTTCTTTTCTGGTGTAAATTTACTCAATATCTTTGAATAAAACACATTCTTTTTTGTTTGTTTCCTTTCTAATTTACAGAATAATCTATAGGACTTTGTGTTCAACCATGGTATCTGTTTAAGTTTTTTTTATTTTTTCTTTCTGTCATGGCTTATTAGAATAATAAAATAGTGGTAAGTGTGGATTGCACATCCTTTATTCCCTAATTGCTACAGAGAAAACAGCCAATGACAAACAGGAAATTTCCTTAGAATCACCCTGCTGCATCTCAGAATCCACACTGTCTTTATGCCCTTGTGGGGTATGTTCTTGGGGGATGAGGATATTAATCAGCCATTGTCAATCGCTCTATCCTGTTTAGTCAGTCATCAACTTTACAAAATAAGAAATTCAAAAGTCAGATTAGGTGGGGGGGAAAGAGGGAGAGAGAGGGAGGGAGAAATCCAACAAACTTTTATTTCTACTTCTACTCTTAAAGCTTATTTTATTTGGACTTCAGGTGCACAGATCTTCATTTTTAATTGCTTTGTTGAAGACAGTCAATTTTTTTCATGGTCCAGCTGATAAATCTTCACAGTATGTTGGGTTTTGTAAAGTTTTAAATGGCTAATTTATTTTACATTTATTGTTTTTTGGGGTTTTTTTTTTTTTGGCCAGGGTTGAAGGCACATATCTGACTTTGCATTTGGCATGAACTTTTAGCACCATTTCAACTACAGCATTTATTCTCCTCACTGATGTTGACTGCATCAAAAAGCTCATGAATCTTAAAAGCTAGCACCTGGCGGTTGATTTTATCTCCATGTTACATGCTATGTGCAGAGGTGCACCTCCCCAGCCTCTGTGAGAACTCAAGAGCTTTCTCCAGATGCTGAAATATTGGTGGCTCATAACACTTAGGAGAGTTCCTCTCTGGGTGATGTTCTCAGCCAAAGAATTTCTTTAGAGCCCAAGGTCAAGTCCTCTTTCTACAGTCTGGACGCACCCTACCCTGATCAGTATAGGCATAGGAAAGCCAGGTCCTTTACTTCAATGGGAATGACTTAGAAGGGCCATCTCATTTCTGTAGGATTGATTGAGGCTTTTCTTGGGACTAAATCCTAGGTAAAATCCCTTCTTTCCAACCCTATTTTTTTTTCTCAAATGTGTTCTTGAGAGCATTCTTCAAAGAATTTCTCTTTAAATATAGGTTTTATTATTATTTAGGTGTGAAAGAGGTGGTCGTCACTGAAAAAATAGTTTGTTAGTCAGTTGTCAAGAAGAAGGGGTACACTACACCATGGTAGCAACATAGAGAAGCACTAGGGTCAGTCCGGAGGCAATGGGAGGGTGAGATACTGCGAGCAGTAATCATTACTAGGATTTTCAAGGGAAGGAACAAATGAAGCAAATTTTGTGAAAATGTCTGTAGAATCGGGGCATGGAGGTTGCCCTTAGTAGCCTGGTACCTGGCACTGGAGTGGTGAGAACAGGTGATTGGGGATGTGGGTTCTGGATTGTTGGGTTTGCATTTAAAAAGCACACTTAAGGGGCACCTGGTTGGCTCAGTCGGTTTAGCATCCAACTTCAGCTCAGGTCATGACTTAGTGCCTCATGGATTCGAGCCTTGCTTTGGGCTCTGTGCTCACAGCTCAGAGCCTGGAGACTGCTTCTGATTCTGTGTCTCCCTCTCTCTCTTTTCCTCCCCCATTCACTCTCTGTCTCTCTGTCTGTCAAAAATAGACGTCAAAAAAATTAAAAATTGAAAACCACACTTAAATACAGAGAACAAACTGAGGATTGCTAGAGAGGTGCCTGGTGGAGGGATGGGCTAAAAGGGTGACGCGCTTTAAGGAGGGCACTTGTTGGGATGAGCACTGGGTGTCATACGTAAGTGATGAATCACTAAATTAGACTCCTGAAACCATTATTACACTATGTGTCAGCTAACCTGGATTTAAATAAAATTGAAAAAAATACAACAAATAAACAAAAAATAAAAAACACACTTGTAGTCAGGTTGTATACTTCCCTAGAAATTGGGCAGCTCCTTTAGTGTTGGCAAGTCTCCAAATGTCAAAGCCTCAGAATACAGAAAATAAAAGACATAGCTCAGACAACTTCCTACCCATAAGTTTTTATCTTAGATTCTGTCTCTCTGGGAACCATACCTAAGGCGCCTTCCATTTTGCTACCCACAGTGCATAGTGTGTAGGCTCCTCCTCCTCCAGATGTTTAATTATTGACTTTTTCCAAAGAGAAAAAAACCCTAATCCATGGCATTAGCTCGTTTGTGTGGTGTAATGATCCAGTCATGGCTGATTTCAAGCCATAACACTCGTGTCACTGGGAGCTGGGAGAGACGCATAGGGTGGGAGCTGACTCCAGCATACCACTGGCTTCTCCTCAGGGGTGATGAAGACATTTTCATGAAGCATTTTCACCAGCTCAAGTGTAACTAAATGCTACGTAAGTTGGACCTCATGATTTTTCTCACTAATTCCTTACCCCACATTTCCCACGTATTGTAGGTTTGCAAACTGATTTTCTCCAGGTGTTGTCCTGGCATAATTTTCAAACTAATAACAAAAACAACTTTGTTAAGGCCGTGTTTTATTTAATGCTTAATGAAAAAAAAAGGCAGTGTCTTTTATTTTCAAATACTTTTTTAAAAGTCTGTGCTCAAAAATCACGAAGAGTTGGAAAGAATCTGAAATCATTAAGGCTTTAAATATACCTTACACAATCTTGTTTACATAAAAAATACAAGTTAAATATAAACATTAAAAACTGGTAATTTTATTAAATCAGTTTCATGTGATCTCCAGTTATATATAAAAGTTTCTTAGTTCTGTTATTTGTGAGAAGATCAGTACCAGATTGAATTACTATCTGTTGGCATAAGGCCCTAAAAAGCTTACTTCACCATTAATCTTTTACATGATTAAATGCATTTCCTAAATAGAGATTACCTAAACATTGGAAAAAAATGAAAAGAACAGTATTTTCATAAATCAACAAGTAATAGGGCTGTAATGTATCACAGAACATGAAGATATACATCTGTGCAAATAACATTATATGTTATATACACACATGTCTGCATGTATGCCCCACCCCAACATGCTCACATACTCAGTCATAAAACAAAGCTTAATGTGATGCACTTTTCCAGTTCATTCTTCAGTTTTGCATTTTTTCTTCATTAATTATGAACAACTTCGTGTCGTGTCATCCTCCCACTCTTGAAGACAGTAAGAAGAAGATCACGATGGAGTTCTTCAAGGTGTCCTTTTCTCAAATGTAACAAAATTCTCTGCTGTTTCCTATGTAAACATAATCCTCCCTTTCGGGGCCTTTTGTTGGGATCAGCAAATGGATTCCTGAAGACAATAATCCCAAGGCCATGTGGTACAAGAAGGAAAAATTCAAGAGATACCTTATAAACCTCTGGAGCAGAGCGCCACCAGAACCAAAGGAAATATTTTTAACACTCCTTTTTTGTTGTTGTTTTGTTTTGTTTTCGGTTTATACTTTTCACAGTTTCACCTGAGGTATTTGTATACCGTTTCCTTGACTAACTCTAAGATAACATGGCAGCAACTTGTAGCCCTTTGAATTCTCAGTAATAGGGAATTTCTTACCTAAAACATCTAAAATCTTTACTATAGTGTTAAGAGGATTTCAAGAATCAGGTCTAATTATTAGTGGTGCCTTTGTACAGTTTGCTACTATTAAAAGTCTTAGATCTTCATCCCCTATTTTTTCGCACACATTATAAATGCTATAGCTATTCCTGACTACAGATACAAGCAGTAATGAAAGCTGTGTTACTTGATGTTCAAAAGCATCTTTTTTGCAGTCTTTACCTCAGGCTCTTGTGATACCGTATTGTGCCAATGGAACAGAATAGCCTGGAACAGGATCTTTTGTTCTGTATTTTTAATTAGAGCAATTCCTGCTACTGTATCTGTTCCTTTGAAGTTAACCGAGTGAGCAGACGCTCCTATGCCAGTGGTGTCTTGGAAGGACACTCCTCTGTAGCCAAAACCACATAACTTATATATCATCTAGATTATCAGAAGTTGCTAAGAAATATTTGGCCAATATTTTTTCTGCTCTCTGGAATTTTTGTAGGCACTATGATTAGATACCAGGACTGAACAAGAATAGTCTCAATTCACTTTGTAAGTCATTAACATTCAATCTGTGTTTTCTACTGCAAAGAAACGGTTTCCTCTGGCAATGACAGAGCCCTCAGAAACAGCATTTACTTCTTTTGGAGGATGTCCATCATATTTCTCAAGAATGTAGTTCTATCAGTTTTCATTAAAGACACCATCTTCGAAAGTTCATTAATCTTTTATTCTGCAATGTTTCTTCTGCTGTTCATATGACCTAGTGATTATTTTTATTTCAGACGTTGTCATTTTCACCTCTGTAAGTATGATTGGTGTCTCTTTTATATCTCCCATGCCTCTACTTAACAAGATCAGTCTTTCTTCTGACTTGTTGAGTACATGGAGCAGGTGGAGTGCTGTTAGTGTTTTATTTCTTACCCTGGGTGGTGGATACATGGCGTGTGCTTTACATTACATTGGCACGTTATATCACATTGGTAAGTTTTACCTTTCTGTTTCGGGCACTTTTCTGCATGGGTATTGTATTCCAAAGTGAAACATTAGGTAACTCAAGAAATCATATTAGCTCCACATTCAAAACATTCCCAATTCAACTACCTCTCAGCATTTCCACCATTCCTATCCTGAGCCACCGCTCCATCATTCTTCAACTTGTTGATAGTAAACACCACCCCATTGGACTTCCATCTTCAGTCCTTGCCCCTATGGTCTACTTTGAGCTCAAAGGTTAATGACATTGTTACAAAATACAATTTGGATCATGTCATCCTTCTACTCAAATCCACATGGCTTTTCATCTTACTCAGAGTCAAAGTCAAAGACTTTTTATAGTTTGCATAGACTTCTATGATGTGACATTCTCTTAAACTTTTTCCTCAAATTTGTTGCCTTTACATTACCCGTGCTAGCCTCCCTTGTGGATTTCTAACTTCTTGCATGCTCACCATCTTCAGAGGTATTACACTGGAAATTTCCTAGGTCTTGAATATTCGACTCACTGATATGCCTGTGACTCACTCCCCTTCTCTCCATCAAATCTATATTTATATTTGATCTTTTTTGTAAGATTTTCCCTATTTCCCAGTCTAAATCAGTGTCTTTTCAGAGGCACCCATTCCCTTTTCTTATTTATTTTTTGCATAGCACGCCCCATCATCAGTCATAGTATCTATTTACATTCATCTGTTATTTGTCCTCCTCACACTAAACATAATCTTTAAGGGAAATGATTTTTATCACTTTTTAAAAATTCATTGCTTGAAGCTTCAGTGCCTATATCAGTGTCTCATGTGAAGTATGTACTCAGTAAATATTTGTTGAATGAATACTCTTAAACCATTATTCTCTACTTTCAGGTAATTTGTCCTCCTTGAGATAAAAAAAAAAAGCCTCTAGTGTTTATTTCAGTGGCTTGTACATAATGTGCAATTAATAGCTGTTTGTTGAATGAATGACTCCATGCCTAGCTAGTGGCAATGTAGCCCTGTTTTCCTAATGGTTACAGATGGGGAGTAGGAGTATGCACTCTGATGTTCTATTCTTGGCTTTTTCTCTGACTGCATTCAATATGCATGAATATTCATTACCTGTTTATTTTGGGACCTAAATATCAAATACTCATTTAGTAAACATGTTGGTATGGAAAACACTGGACAAGCCACTGCTAATTAAAACAAAGACCACGTATTCCTCCAGACTCCCAAAATATGCCTGCAAAATGAAATGTGTCCCTGCCTTCGACGGTATGCTGCTAAACGTGCATTTGCATATGCAGATACCAGATTCTGCCAACAGATCAGTTCATTGCCAATACAAAGCTGCCACTGAGGACATATTTGCTTCTCTTGTAAAGGCCAATACAGTTGTGTGGGCCACAAATGAAATGCATGCTGTTGGATTTGCAGGAATAGTTTTAGAGACTGGACAAGATTACCTCTTTGCTGAAATAAATTAGGGAGCTGTTGCTGTCAGGTCTAAAAGCCCCTGCTTTCTCAAACAGGAAACACTGCTTGTTTTCTGTGAAAATATGCTGCTGCCAGAAAAACAAACAACAACAACAACAACAACAACAAAAAGAAAAAACAAAGAAAACTTCCTCTGTACCTCAACTTTGGCACATTTGGAATGACGGCCATCACTCCCCTATCTTTAGTTATTTCTGCAAGAACAATAAAATTCCCAGAATAAGGAGCCTTGTGGTCTTGCTCCCAGGTCACACTGTTCTGTGGCGGTGGCACTGGCCAGTCTTAACCCTTCTCCACATGGGGCAAGTCTCTCTGAAACGCAATGGCGGGCCCTGCAAAAAGGACTTAGCGGTTGATTGATCATTGCAGACTATAATAGCAATCTTTCCCATTTTGTGAACCCACTGAAAATATTTACACAATGTTAAGTAAGCATCTGATCTAACATCATCACTTTACAGATGGGATAATGCTGGCCCAGAAAGGCAAAATGACTTGTCCAAAGTCATAGAACTAGCTACTTTCATGGTGGGATTAAAACTATCATCTGGCTTCTGACACCATGGTCTTTCCATTATGTTACTCTCACAGTCATGGGCCTACCTGTTAACCACTCTGGCTTGTAAATATTCACTTTTTTTTAAGAGGTCACCCAGGAAGCAAATTAAAAATATAGATCTTTGGTACCTCCCTCTCAGAAATTCTAATTTGGAAAGTCAGAGATAAAGCCTGAGAATTATGCTTTAGCATGTACCTCAGGTGAATTTAATGTAGATAACAGGCTACAATTTGAGAAATTCTAGTACCTGGAAGAATAAATATCATCAGGGAAGATGTATAGTACATAGATTAGCACTACCACTGCAGAGCCAAAAGAACTGAGTTTATAATCTCAGCTTTGCCACTTCCTGACCAGGTATATTTGAATGATTTTATTATTGAGCATCTCTGGGTCTCATTTATCTTAGCTATAACATGAGAACTCGCTAGGTTCTTGTGAACATTATATACATATAGGTGTGTGTATTTTGTATGTATACGTGTGTAAAGCACCGTGTGCCTTGTGCATAGTACATGCTTAATAGATCCTCGCTATTGTTGTTACTGATAATATATTATATATATATGTATATATATATATATATATATATCCTCCTTTTAAAAATTCCTTAAGTAGTAAATGGTATTTTTGATATTTTGAGAGAGCAACTAATTTCCCAATGTCATGTACATATGTAAATAATATAACATAGTATATTTAAAAATATAAATATATTTCCCTTTGGCTGCACCCCAGTCTGTTTGACTCAGCCCCAACAAATCTACCACAAAAAATACCTGTGTGGGAGAGCAGGTATGATTCAATGAAGATTGTGTGTCTCTTCTTTAAAACGTTGTATTCTCTTTATTTCCAGTGAGCCTTAACTAAAATGGCCAATGCATTCAACAAGCCTGGTGAGAACTCACATTTCTGATTGAGAGAAAATATGTTTAAGTAATTTAGACATTTCAGCATGTTTAGTCCTACCTAGGCTGAAGGTCTTTCAGTCCAGTGAGCTTGTCAAGTGCACTGAAAATACACTCAACCCAGGTTGTCATTTGTATGTATAAGCCTACAGGATACTAAAAGTCTACCAAGAGATAAAATAAATAACGGCCTCAAATCATCCCAAATAGTGACTCCAGTGTACTTTATCATCAATTGTCTAAAATAACTTGATTGCAAAGATTCTGAGGATAGATGGTGGAAATAAACTCAAATGTCAAGTGATAGCTATGCCAAGAAAAGTGGAGATGGATGTCTGAGAATTTTGAGTGGCTTTGGCACTGAGTGCTTTAGATAGCACAGATCACTTAGGAATCAGACACTCTGATTGACCTTAGTTGCTTTTAAAAAGTGTGGAGAGAGGCAATCAGCTTGGCTACAGTGATGCATTGTATTATTGAAAATGGACCTAAACATCACTTTCTAGTTGGCGGTGAGAGCAGTGGTGATTCCAGTGTTAGCTATGTGTGGAAGGGTCTCTTTCTTTCTTCTAAAAATATGGATGGGTAGCGTAGCACAGCAGATGAAAGCAAAACCTTGGAGTTGAAGAAGGCCAACGTTTGAATTCAGTCCGATGCTTCCTAGATGTGTGAAGTTGGGCATGTTGCTTGGAATCTTGAAGTTTCAGTTTCGTCATCTGTATAACAAGAGTAAATTGCTGACCCTAAAGGGTCACTTATATAATTTATATATTATGTATAAATTATTTAACATGTAATTTAATTATATAAAACACCTGAATCATAGGAGAGGATCAATAAATGCTTTCTCCTTCACAGTAGGATTGGTGGTAATAAAAGTATTAAAAGAGCAGGGGGCTTTCTGTAAAGATGTGGCCTAATTCAACTTTAATCAGCTGTCTAAACCTAATATTTAGGTTGCTCGAAAGATAGCCTACTCAAAAATGAATTTTCCCAGTGGAAATAAATAAATGATGAAGATGTCAAAGGGAAGGAAGAGATTCAGAATAGTCTAAGATCTTTTAAACACATGAAGACCAACAGGACTAATGGGCCAGAGTCTGTGCAGGATGTGAATATATCTCAGATCTGTACTTATTATGACACATTTTAGGAGATGGGGTGTCCATCTGAATCCGCTTAAAGCAAACAACAAATCCAAACATTTTTGTCTGTTGATAAAAGTGTCAAATGCCAAGACCCTGAGCACAGTTCTTAGATGACTAAATTGCTATCAATCTCTCCCCAGATTAGTAGAATAGAAAAGAATTCAAGGTTTCCAGGGCCAAACTGGCCTCCTCTCAGGTGCCCTGTTGGCCCATTGTTCATCCTCCTTTGGGGCCATCAAATTTTGCTTGTTGGAAGGAGGAAATAAGCTTACTTAAACTGAGGCATAGGTGACCGATATAGTTTTGTATATCTTCTCAAGTAAATATTTTCGTGGGATTCAAGAGGAATAAACCTCTGTATATTTATCACTCAGACTTCAGTGATTAAGAATTTAGTGCATACAATTTCAGACTTTTTAAAACAAATAGCCGTTTTCACACATATGCCCCAAAGTGGTACACTGTATACCTATCTGTAAACTGCTCTTATGTATTGACCATTTTCATTTCCTAATATTTTTACATCAAAACTTTAATGGCTGCTAGTTATTGCATCACGTTACCATTCTGAACCTGTGTTTTGTGGTTGGGAAAGCAATTGTTCCTAAGACATGGCTTCTGAGAAGTAAATAGAGGTTAATATTTTCGTAAAGTAACACTTTCAGAATTTCATGATGAACTTCTTAAAATTCTGGAAGTAAAATTGCTGGGTCATATGATACAGAAAATTTTAAGATATAGTCACATATTATCAAAGCTAAGACTACAATGCAAGTTAAAGAAATTCAGCATTTTCCCCACTGTTACTGTCACTGGGTATCATCATTAAAAGCAATCACAAGGCCATCTGCATGTCCCATGCACTCAGAGCATGTTTCTTGCCCGATGTTGTAGCCTATCTGTGGTAATGATGGAATATCATTGCCTACTCTGTTGAGAGCCTATTTTGTCCTCTATTTTGTTGGCAGCTATGTCCATCTCACAGCTAGAGTTAGCGGCTGTGAACATCTGCAAGTTTGCTAACAGCACTATAAGAATATGGTGAAGTAAGCAGGCTTCTAGCTCCCTCCATACTAACAAAGACATAATTTGATGATTTTTGAGGGTCAGTGCAGTGATGCAACCCCGGTGGATTTCCTTTAAGAAGGGAAACAGCACGTGTTCGCATCTTTTAGTATTTCAACAGTGCAATAAACACTTACAAATAATGTCGTGATGCTGCTAGAAATGGAATGATTCAGAGATAGGGCCTGTACCAAATGTCAGTGTGTACAAAAAATCCAATCACCATTAAAATCAGATAAGGCCTCTTTCTCCCTGTGGGCAATAGGTTGTTTTTAAAGATACCTTTTTTTTTTTTTAAGCTATGAAAAGCAAAACCAATTCTTGCTTTATTTTTATCTGAAATACTTATGAAACCATTTTCCCCTACTGTATTCTAAAGGGGAAACACCAAATTCCAATTGATTAAAAAAAAAAATGAAAGCACATATAATTATCAATTGCCCAAGGTGGTAGGTACTGTAACTTTGAGATACCTGGTTTGCTTTGAGACCTCAATTTTTATAAGAAATGATCTGATGGGTAATTGGATACAAACTCTAGCATCATTGCCTTATGAAATAATAGCAAAATAAGACAAAAATCATACAAATGTTGACGTGGATTAGGTCTCTGTTGTGGGCTCTTGTCTCTTGCTACTTGGAATGCTCTTCTCTGGCCATCTCCATCCCATACACTGCTCCAGTCACCATTGATTTGTCAAACACTGCTCCAGTCACCATTGATTTGTCAAGAACCCACAAATTCATCTCTCTAACCCAGAGCTCACTTTTTGAGCTCCCTTTATATCCAGTTGCCTCTTGACTTCCCAGCTTGCAGTTCCCTAGTGCCCATAGGACAACGCATCTGAGATCCATAAGCTTCTCCCTCAAAATGAGTCTTTGTATAGCCTGCCTGAGTGAAGGCAAAAAGCCATAGGCACCTCATCAGCAAATCTTACCCTTGTCTCCTTTGAAATATCTTAAGTGCATTCATTTCTTTACCTCCAGCCTTTGCCTGGATTCAGCTACTTCTCTTGCACCTGCAGGAGTGTCCTTCCTATAAGCCGCTGAAGTTAGTATCCTTGAGTCCTGGTCTTCCTCCTCTGCCCCATCCCTGCTCTTTCCCATGTGTTCCCCCAAGAACAGGAGGAATCATCATTTTATACCTCAGACATGATCACGTCATCTCCAACTTGAAATGCTCTAAGGGATCCTCATTGATTTACGATACTGAAAAATGTCTTTACAAGCCCTGCACAGGCATAGACGTTCCTGCCTATTTTACCAATATTTTTAAAAAATTTGTAAAGGTTTTTATTTTATTTTTGAGAGAGAGAGAGAGAAAACAAGCAGGGGAGGGGCAGAGAGAGAGGGAGATACAGAACCTGAAGCAAGCTCTAGGTTCTTGAGCTGTCAGCACAGAGCCCGATGTGGGGCTCAAACTCAAACTGGGAGATAACGACCTAAGCCGAAGTCAGATGCTTAACCAACTGAGCCACTTGGGTCCCCCTATTTTACCAATCTTATGTGGCACAGTTCTCCCTCCATTTCTTGCACTAAAACCTCACTATCCTTTTGGTTTCTTGACTGCATCATGCCGTTACCTGACAGAGGCCTTTGCACATCTGCCCCTGCACTCCCCTCCCCAACCCAGGACACGCTTGTCTTTCTGTCACTCTTCATCTCTCTCTTCCAGCACCAGTTTTTTGGGAAGATATTGTTTGACCCACCAATCTAGGAAAGATTTCTTGTCTCTGCTCTTACAGAATTGCATTTCCTTTCATACTACTTAGGTCAGTTTTGTAATTACACACCTGTTATTTGGAATTATTTGATTAATGTTTGCCTGATAAGCTTTGTGAAAATGTGGACTATACTAATTTACCAGGGCTGCTGTAACAAGTGACCACCAAGTGATTGGATTAAACAACAGATATTTATTGTCTCACCGTTCTGAAGGCTAGATGTCTAAAATCAAGGCATTGGTAAGGTTTGTTCCTTCTGAACTCTTTGATGGAGGGATCTCTTCCTGGCCCCTGCCCTTGGTTTGCGGTTGGCCATATTCTCCTTGTGTCTTTATATTGTCTTCCCTCTGTGTGTGTCTGTCCAGTGTCCAAATTTCTTCTTTCTATATGGACACCCATTATATTGGATTAAGACTTACTCTAATGACCTCATCTTAACTATTAACATATGCATTAATGCTCTTTCTAAATAAGGTCACATTCTAGGGTGCCTGTGTGGTTCAGTCAGTTAAGTGTCCAACTCTTGATTTTGGCTGAGGTCATGATCTCACGGTCATGAGATCGAGTCCCATGTCAGGTGTGGAGCCTGTTTAAGATGCTCTCTCTTTCTCTCCCTAAGATGCTCTCTCTTTCTCTCCCTCTGGCCATGCCCCACTCATGCTCTAGCACTCTTTTTCAGAATACATACATACATTTGTACATACAGTCACATTCTGATGGACTAGGGATTAGAACTTCACATTACATTTTGGAAGACATAATCCACAGTAGGGGCCATGTCTGTTCGGTCCAACAGTGTGTCTCCAGTGCTCAGCATTGTCAGAACCATAAATGAATGGACAAGTGACACTTCTTAGCACTCATGTAGCCACAAGTATCAGGAGCAGGAATTAGATCCTTAGCATGGCAGGATTAATCCTGTATTATTTCTCCTCCTCCATCTTAAAACATACATTTTTATTTTTCTAAACAAAAAGAGTAGGGATACATTCAAAGAGAATTGTTTAGTACAACATCATGTAGCTGAGACTGCTACCTGAATTCCGTGATGTGACTACACCAGAGAGACTCTCCCTTTGTGGAAACTCAGTACATTTTTATGTAAGAGAAATGGGGTGGGTGGGGACGATGACAGAGACGGGGAGGAAACCCTGTTCCCAGTAGCTTTACAGATTTGAAAACACAACCTGGAATATGAATAGAGAGCCTGCTGCTCTCCATGCCTCAGACACTAAATGTGACATAATGCATTTTCCAAAGATAGTTGCCACAAATCTCCCATCCCAGTGCTTTTCCGTAGTATGGTTTTGTCATTTGCGCACAGAGACAGCCTGTTGCGCCACACTCTTGTATCTGGGCATGCCCTGTGACTGTCAATGCAGCCAAATGGACACTGTGCCAGTTTTGAATGTAGCCTTCAGCTGTCCCAGCAGTTTTCATTATTTCTCTTGGAAGTCAAACACAGGTAATAAGTATGACTATACTAAGACCACCTGTTGTCAGAAAACCATGGAAGGCCCCTGGAAGATGTGAGACTAGGTGAAGAGAAGGAAGGAGGACAGGAACAATGGGGTACCAGATCTGTGAGTAGAGAGGCCAGCGTGGATTCCAGCCAAGTTGAGCGTCCACATGACTCCAACCCCAGCTGCTATCTGACCAACCTCATGAGAGATCACTGGTGAGAACAGCCCTGATGATCTTGGCCACCCTTCAGGACTGGGAGGCGTATTAATAAGTTGTTGTTGTAGAGCAGTTGTAGCGTGGTTGGTTATGCAGCAGTAGGTAGGCAGAACTGTCAAATAAATATTCTATAAATGTCTTGCATACAGCAGTTAGTACATGTCTTCTTCTTGGTGAATGGATACATTTGTCTCCAGGGTCCTGAGAGAATGGACGTAAAGAAAACAAAGAAATGGATCTTTTGTGCAAGATGTGAAAAACCTCCTATTATAAGTTTCCTGTCAGAATGCTTTTTCTTTGAAAAGCCTCCTCCACTGGAAGGCTTTCAAGATGCTAAGAGAGCTGACCTTAAATGTCTCTTTCCGCTGTCAGGTCAGGCAACAAACTCAGACCTCAGGAACCGCGGAGGCTTTAGGAAGAGTTCTTCATAGTGAGAATGAGAGGCGTGAAATAATTTCTTGGTTGGCAGCTGGAAACTGAGAATGTTATTCCTAGAGAGTGTTAAGATTTGAAGAGAAGGCATTTAGCCACTTTGGAATTCAATGTCTCATCAAAGTGTTAACCCTCTTCATTGCCCGGCCCCTACTCAAGGCCAAACCCCAATCTGGATCTGGTCACTTATGGCAATATTTTCATAGAATGAATCTGATTGATGAACAATCTATAGCTTGAGACTGGCCACTGGCAAATTAGTCAATCTCTAGTTGTCTTAATTTTCAATTTGATAAGGCTAGCGTGATAGTTATTTCTTTATTGATCAGTTTTGCATAGGATTAAAAGAACTTCATGCATTAAAGCTTGTAGAAATAAGCAAATCACAGATTTTAAAATTAACGTGACAAAAAACTCACTTCACACCTAAATGTGTAGTTGTCCAGGTATAGGAGAAGTCTTTAGGTCAAATCTCTCAAAATCATAATTCTCAATACTTACATGCATACAGACACACACAAAACCACAATTTTATTGTACCTCTATACCCGCGCCTATACACTGTATGCACGCATGCACACACACACACACACACACACACAGTTGCACACATACATCTTTTCAGATATTAGAACTCAACTTTTTCAGCAACACTCACATAATCTACTTTCAATCTCTTATGTCTTTTAAAAATTAAACCAATGTACCTGTTGGTATTCAAGAGCCTTGTAATTTGAATTTGCGCTATTTATATCCAGGCTGGGTAGTTTTCAAACAATGCACCACACTTATATTTCCAGGATTATCTCCTGAGAAGTGTAGAAGAGTTTATAATTTGCCACACCACACATTTTTTTTCTGAAAAACTGTCAGACTAAGCATCAGCTAGATTACTAAACAATAGTCCTTTATAATTAAAGTCTTGTTGTCAACCAGACTATTTTATTACTGTGGTTTGCATCTTGCACATCATCAATGTGCGTATGTCTGACTTAGGAAAATACTTAGAATTGTCTTACGTTCCTTCAATATAAATGCACACCCTTTAAACTTTTTTTTGGCCAGTGGGGTATCAAGGCCCAATAGAAGGAATTCTGTCATCGCACAATAAGGAATTAATCACGTGAGTGATTAAAAAATAAACTTATTTAGAAGAAATAATGATTATTAGTGGACAAAGCAGTGGAGGTTTCATAAGCAGGTATTGTGCAAACTCTCCATTTGCATCTTTCTATGGCTGAATATGCTTCTCTTTTTTTAATGTCTATTTATAGTTGAGAGAGAGAGAGAAAGAGAGAGAGAGAGTAAGTGAGGGAGGGGCAGAGAGATAGACACAGAATCCTAAGCAGGCTCCAAGCTCTGAGCTGTCAGCATAGAACCCAATGCAGGGCTGGAACTCACCAGTCGCGAGATCATGACCTGAGCCAAAGTCAGATGCTTAACCAACTGAACCACCTACATGCTCCCAAATATACTTCTATTTTACTCATAACCTTAGGATATCTATTCTCTTCACTGTAAATAGTATATCAGAAAAAATATATTTATATTGTTTATATATAGATATAGATATATATAGATATATAGATATTATATAATATAGTGCAGTTACTATTGCAACATGTTCTTGACCCTTTTAGGTACTTGGTATCTCATGTTGCCAAGTTTTAGAAGTACTCTTTCTTTGTACTTCGTAGATTAGGTGCGTCTGAACTCTAAGGAGTGTGAGGTGTAGCTGAGAAGACCTGCTGTAGAAATAGTAGACATTACAACCCACCAGTCTGGGAGAGCTTTTTTTCTGAGGTTGTCACACATTCTTGCTTTACATTTCTTGCATTCCAGAGCTGTGTAAACTAACCTGGGCTGAACCCTGCGTTCTGAATGATTTTTTTTGCCTAAATAGTTTCCCATTACACTTGCCATCAGCTACATAAATAATCCACCTTAGAAATGGTAGTCAAGGAGAAGACTCAAGACAAAAGTACTGAAAGTCAACCCTCTTCTCCAGAGGCTCGCAAGCAGTTACAGAAGATGCAGCAGACTCCAAGACGCCCCCTTGGTGTTGACTGTCAAAGAGAGAGGGATGCCATGGATAGATAGATTGGGCATTCTGAAGCCTCATCATTTTCATAAAGAGAACAGATCTCAGTATTGCAGACCTGAACCTGAACAAACAGGAATTTTCATCCCATCTCTATCAAGCCCTGTTCCCCTTCTGATTGTTGACCCTAGTAAATTTATCCAAAAGAAGTACAAGATACTTATGGGCTTAAATTCTGGAAAAGATGTTCTTGTTTTGCACTTTTTTTAAATTTTTTTTTAAGCTTCTTTATTAGAGAGAGAGAGAGAGAGAGAGAGAGAGAGAGAGAGAGCGAGCACACACAAACTGGGGAGAGGCAGAGAGAGAGTTAGACACAGAATCCAAAACAGGCTCCAGGCTCTGAACTGTCAGCAGAGACTGATGCAGGCCTCAAACCCACAGATCCTGAGATTATGACCTGAGCCAAAGTCCGACACTTAATAGACTGAGTCAGGCAGGTGCCTCTCTTGTTTTTCGTGTTTTAACTTCACTGTGGACATCATTTTATGAGATAGTAAAGAGGTGGCCATGTAGAGAATAAGATTTGAATCTCAACTGTACCCTATATGTAAAATATGGATATTGATGTTTTCCCTAAAGTAATGTGCTTTGGATTGAATGT
Source organism: Herpailurus yagouaroundi (assembly GCF_014898765.1). Lineage (NCBI taxonomy): Eukaryota > Metazoa > Chordata > Mammalia > Carnivora > Felidae > Herpailurus > Herpailurus yagouaroundi. The sequence goes on along the minus strand of NW_024412377.1, from coordinate 119,694,227 downwards.
GGTGATATACAGAGGGCTTAGCACATATTAATAGTTCAATGAATTACTATAATTGCTGATTTTCATTGCCCATATTATTGTAGGGTTTATGATGTTCTACTAATAGAAGAATGTATTTCTATAGTGTCAACAGTACCAAATTACCTATAAAAGCATGAAGATTTCAGTAGTAAAAGAGTATTAAAAAAGTAAAAACCACATTTTCTCCAAGTAAAAATAAAGTCTATATTGTTTTCTAGTTATAAAGCTAATGTATGCTCATGGTAATATTTAACATAAAAAGTTAATATGGTAGAAAGTAGATATGTCTCATAATTTTATACCTCCAAATTTGGGTTTATTCTTTACAATTTATGTAAATGTATATTCACACATATATGCAGGTATATAAATATGTAGTTTTTTTTACTCTTCTTCAACTCATTCGGTTTGGCTCTAAAATATGACCTAGAGATTTTCATCCTTCATCACACAGAAAGAGCTCATTATTCCTAAATTCGAGTCTTCTATTACTTTGGTAAGATATAATTTCATACATTGTAATGCTGGACATTAAGGTTATTTGAAATTTGTAGCAATCATAAACTATGATAAAATAAAATGTACATGCCAAAGAATATCTGTCAATTTTTCTAATCTTTTAATATAATTAATAAAGTATTTTTAACTGGATTTATATTATGATTCTTTTTATACTAATAACGAACAATATAGCATTTTAAACATTTTAAAGCCACTTAAATTCTAGTACATATTTTAAAGGCCAGAGTGTTCTTTGCCCACATCACAGCAAAAGTTTAAGCACATATTTGCAGGATATATCTTGAAAGAGAGAAATGTGTCAAAATGAGATAAACGAAGATATTTCATTGACATTTACCATCAGATGAAGTAGACATTGCCGTGCATGTAGGAAAAATGGAGGCACTCAAGGCATATATTTGGGGGATTTAAGGAGAAAAAGTGACTCTAGCCAGTCTTCATGATAATCAAAAGAGGAATATGGTATGAGAGGGTCCTAAGTGGAAATGAATTCCATTGTGATAAATGCTTTTGTTTTCTTTTAATACTCACAAATAGTGAAATATATTTTAGAATGAATGATAAATCTTACAAAGCAGACAAGGTACCAGAAACTGACTATAGGTAAATACCGTGCCAATTTTCATTTAAAAAATGATCTCAAAAACTATAAACTAGCACACCTGATTTTGATCACAAGGAAAAATTCACAGGTAGATTCCTATTTATGGCGAGATTTGTGAGTATATGGAAAACAAAGTGGGGCCCACTTGACATCCATGGCCATTCATAATGAACAAATCATATTATTAATGGTCTGACTTGTAAGTTTTTCTAAATTTGCAGATGATATGAGTTTCATCAATACATTTTATCAGAAGTATCAGCAGAAAATTTTAACAAAGTCATTCTTGCTTTACTGTGGGTAAGATGATGTGTGAATTACCAGATTTTTAAGTTCTTAGAAGAATGAGTGTAAGGTCAATCCTTAATGATTTTTCTTTATGAAGCTTTCATCAGTTACTTGGGTGAAACCACAGGTGAACTCTGTTTCAGATGACTCAAGGCTAGCAGGAAGAAATAGGTGCAGAATCAAAACTTTTACAGAGTGATGTAAAACATGACTGGGAATTTAAAAAATAATAACCTTGAAATCTTAGAATTTAGTATTACAACCAACTTCCCCTTTGGTTCCATCATGCTGTTAAATTCAATGAAGGAAACGGTTCCTGTCCAGAGAATCACACAAAATTTGAAATAACTGGGCTACAGTTTTAAATCCATTAAAAGTAAAACGTTTGTTCTTGGGAACGTTAATTAATAATTTATCTTGGAAATAAGAATTCCCACTGTATTGTTCATAGAGAGATGAAGTAAAATAATTTCTGCCTTTCTTCATTTTTCTTCTCCTTTGTTCCTATCAGAGTATTTATTGAGAGCCAACTTTATGACAGGTGCTCTGCTAGATGCTATAGAAAATTTTCTCAAAGATTAAGTTACTCAAGTGCCCTGCCACCAAAGTCTATAAGTATATAATTTTGATCATGTACTGTATTGTACAGAGAAAGGACTTCAGAATAAAAAAAAAATAAAAAATGTTCAGGGCACTTGGGTGGCACAGTCGGTTAAGCATCTGACTTAAGCTCAGGTCATGATCTCACTGTTGATGAAATCGAGCCTGGAATAGTGCTCTCTCCCTTTATCTCTCTCTGTCCCTCTCCTGCCCCCATGTGCTCGCTCTCTCTCTCTCTCTCTCTCTCTCTCTCTAAAAATAAATAAACATTAAAAAATAGACAAACAGTACAATAAAACCCTTTGTGTCCATTTTATACCTTCGACAGTTATCAACGGGTTTTGCTCATAAGTAATTTTTCCTGCTTTTCTTAATTTGTTTATATTATCATTATCTTTGCCTTCAAATACTATTATGCTTTTGATTCTTTTACCCAAAAACAACTGAGGACAGAGAGAATAGCAAAGTGGTTAAACATACATACACACATCATAATTAGACTGTTTGGTTAAGTCCCACATGCATAGATTGCTAGCTGAGTAGCTTGGTGCATCTTAATATAATTTCTTTCTTGCCATAAGCTTTTTCACCTGTAAAATGGTAATGATAACAGTATCTACTTAAAAAAAGATTTTGTGAGGATTAAATGAGCTGATTAAGACAAAATCTCAGCATGCTGAAAATATGTAGTAAACATTCAGTAAATGTTAGCTATTATTATTCTAATTTCCAAGTTACTTGAATTGATTTGTTTTTGCTGGTGTTATTAATTTGTGGCTTTATGGCATTGATTGTGGAGAAAGTAGACTACAACATTACTTTTCTTGATTCTTGATTTATTGATTGAAATTATGCTTCTGGAATAATTCAAGGCGGTGTTTTGCAAATATTCTATGGATCCTTAAAAGAGGATCTATTCTCACTTTATAGAGTAGAGAACTTCAGTGAATATCTATAAATCAGCTTAATTAATTATTTTTCCACTTCCATGTTTATTTATAGCTTATTTGATGTTTTAAAAATTGAAGACTTTTTTAAAGTCTCCCCTAATATCATACTTCATATACCTCTTGACACCTGTTTTCTTTTTTCACATAACCAACTAAAGTACCTCAAGGATGACAGCAGGTCACTTTCTCATATCCCCTGTTCTTATCTCTTAGAGGGCACTGATTCAATGTCTCAGGGATTTGCCAATGCCATTCCATTAATCTGGAACTCCCTTACCACTTTATCCTTCCCCTAGATAAAAGCTATACGTCCTTAAAGTCTTAAATTCACTGACCCCCTCATATATTAGGTCTAGGTTTTAAGTGTTTCCCATAGCATTCTGTGCTTTTTCTTTGAAAGTTATTGATTACTTGTTGAAGACTAGCTACCTCTAGACTGTAAACTGATGAATGATGGGTCATGGTCTATTTTGTGCACCCCTGAATGCTAAAAACTCTGCACAGAACCTGGCCACAGAAGTTTATACAGTTGACTTTGAAGCTGAATGGTGGAGTCAGAATTCCTCAGTGTGAACATTAGTTTTGCCACTTACTAACTGTGTGGCTTGGGCAAGGCACTTAGCTTTTTTGGAATTGATTTTCTTACATCTAAAATGGAAAAATGGAGGTGGTTACTGGTGTCTACCTTATAGAATCATTATGAAGGTTCAAAGAGATGCATTCAGATAACAATTAAAGCCTTGGTGGCTGTGTGCCACGCATGTTCCTAGGTCCTGGGGATGTGGCAATAACAAGACGGAAGAGGTCCATGCTCTCATACCAAGCACACCAAGTTTATCTTCCAAGGGGAGAGCAAACAGAGGGGAAAAAAGAGACAAATACTCAATATACATTAAAGAGTGATCCTGTACCTTAAAAGGAGAAGGAAAAGAAAAGGGGGAAGAAGAGAAAAAGTGTGGGGAGAGCAAGTGGGTTTAGAAATGTGGGAAACATACACTGAATGTTCAGGGATGGCCCTTCTGTGGATCTGATATTTAAGCTGAGATGTGAATGGCAAAAAGGAACTAGTTGTGTGAATAACTGAGGGGAGAATATTCTAGTCAGATGGCTCAGTAAACCTCTGCCATAGAAATGAGCTTTGGGTACCGAGGGACAGCAAGAAAGCTGAGGCAGCTGGAATACAATAAGCCAGATGGAAAATATCAACAATTCTATATTATAGGCAATGCATTGGGGGAGAGAAAGGAGCCAGAAGGTCCTTGAAATCCTGACCGGTGCATAGCAAGGGCTCAGTAAATGTTAGTTGCTAGTGTTGTCATGGTTATGGTTTCAGTTATTGGAAATGATAATTTTTGAATGAATAAATCAGTGCTTGAATGGAAATAAATATGCTTTGGGGTGCCTGGGTGGCGCAGTCGGTTAAGCGTCCGACTTCAGCCAGGTCACGATCTCGCAGTTCCTGAGTTCAAGCCCCGCGTCGGGCTCTGGGCTGATGGCTCAGAGCCTGGAGCCTGTTTCCGATTCTGTGTCTCCCCCTCTCTCTGCCCCTCCCCCGTTCATGCTCTGTCTCTCTCTGTCCCAAAAATAAATAAACGTTGAAAAAAAAATTTTTTTTAAAAGAAATAAATATGCTTGCTCTTGGGGAGGATGAAAAAAATGGGGCACAGGATGAATAAGGAACTTAAGAAAGTCCTTGCGTCCTTTGCCTACTGCAAACATGTAATAAGGTTTGAAGCTAGAAAAGTAAACCTGATTTTGCTCTGAAGAAACCACAGGGAACGGTAAGATGAAGGTGAAGAATCCCCCTGCCCTGAAAGGAGTACAACTAAAGTATTGTGTTCATTGAGTGGACGCAGGATGTATCATAAACAGTTGCGGTGGAAATCTGTGAGTGTAGCCTAATTGTTACAGACTTCGTTTCTTCTTTGTTGGGTTATATACGCCGCTTTTCTCTGGAGTCACCCTCTGTCTCTCCTTTCATCACATGTAACACTGGTGGGGCGGCTTCTGTCTCAAGTCTGGCCGTTTCCAATATTTCCATAGCTGATCGACAAGGTCAAAGATTACATGATACAAGCTTGTTTTATCTTGAGTCGGTTCTGGAGCTTTGGAGGCAACCACTTGGGGGAGGTATTCTTTTCCACTGGGTATGATGTAATTGCAATATTGGCACCGACTTTGTGGCCTCAAGAGGAGCTTCAGCTTAAAAACGGAGGCAGGAAAGAAATCAGGCCTAGAGACAGAACTGAAGACATTTTTGAGCACTTCTGTACCACCTTGCTTAAATACCCCGAAACTTTTTCATTCTTGTTACAATAAATTATACTTAAGCTCTTCTGGCTCTTGGGAAAGAACAAGTGTTGACTGGAAGAGAGGTTTTAAAAGATGGATGATATTTGGACATCAAAACACAGATTATATGAAAATGTGAAAAATATCTAAATCATACTAAATGCTAAACAAATGTAAGATGGCTTTTTAGGTAACCAGCCAGACTTGGCTATAACTATATGTGCTTTGAGAGTTTATTTATTTATTTTTCTTAACAGAACAGATATGGGTGACCCTTCTACATGTTAACTCTTGTATCCTTTTCCTTAAGCGCTTTTACTTAATATGCCCTCCGGCTTCTCCTAGCACTTGCACATTTCAAAAGAGAGCATGTCAAGGCAAAACTTGCATCAAAGTGAAACACGCAAGGGAGGCTTTACTCAAGCTGTTGGCACTAGGTGAGAGAGGCCAGAACTGGGTGTGAAATAAACTCTGTTTAAACAAAATACAGTAGAGTTTTGAAAGCAGGGGTGAAGGGTGGGGTGGGGGGAGAGGTTTATCATAGGCCATCTGTATTGTTTGCTGGTCTTACCAGAGGAAAAGTATACATTATTGAGTCTTCATGTGTCTTTTATACCTTGGAGCAAGGAATGCACCAAAGTTCAACTTCCAGCCTGCCAGGGAAACATAGGAAATGTGAGGCAAACTTCCTTAATGTGCACATTTCAAGGGCTCCCGGGTCCTTGAGAAAGACCAGTCCCAAGTGTCAAGGTACAAAATATTTGTCTCTTAAAGGAACAAAGAAAGAATTAGAATTACAAGTTTTCTAGAGAAAATGCTTCAAGAAAAGGGAGGTCAGCAAGAAAAAGCCTGTTTCATGTAGCTGAGGGAAATGTTAGGGCTTTCTTGGTCAACCAAAATGAGATGCACTGAACGTTTCCCCCAAGCACTGTCTATGTGTGCTCAGCTAAAGCAGCTGCATAAATGAATCCAGCTAGCCTCTTTTTGGTTTTGCTCACTTGTAAAGCTATTGAAACTGGATTCATTTCCCTGGGAACATAAATTGAGCCCCAACCTGGACTCTCTTGCAAGATTACACTGGTGAAAATGACAGCTTATCCTCTGCAGACAGAAATTTCCATACAATCGCCACCTGCAACATTGCAAAAGTAAGTATCTTGCATGGTTATTGCAAGGACAAGAAAAAAAAGTGTATGTAACACCTGACATTGTAACTGACACCTAGTGGATACTCATTACTCATTTTACAAAGTTACATTTTGAATTAAAGAATTGAATGATTATTCAAACAATTTGTGTACTGGAGTCCTTGGACTGAATTTTGCCTACAGCCAGGTTTTTTTTTTTTTTTCTATTTGTATGGTGATTTGCTTATTGTATATACACATGTTTATTTGGCTTTATAGATTTAGATTAGTTTATAATATTTTTAAATTGGAGGATTCCACAGTCTAAATGGAACGATTTCCTTTTTGATGGATATTAGATTGTCTCCAAATTTTTGCTAATGTAAACAAAGTTTGAACATGCCTTCTATTAAAGACCAATGAATGTTGCTAGGGTAGATTCTGGGATGTTAAACTGTTAGACCGTAGGAGCATAGGCAGTTAACATTTTAACAGAGGTGACCAAATTGCCCTCCAAAGCCCTTGAACTGATATATGTATGGTCTCACCCATATATGTAGTGGTTCTTTTTGCCTCACAACTCCTCTTAGGCTTTATAGTGTTTTTTTGCCCCCAACTTAGTAGATTAAAATTTTATTTTATTATTTTGTGTTATACTTTCTTGTGAGGCACTTTCTTGTGAGGCACACCCCTTAAACTTTTTGTTGGTTGTGTCTCCTTTTCTTTTATTTTTTTTTTAATTTTATTTATTTTTGAGAGAGGGCGCAAGCAGGGAGGGGCAGAGAGAGAGGGAGATACAGAATCCGAAGCAGGTTCCAGGCTCTGAGCTGTCAGCAGAGAGCCCAACGTGGGGTTCGAACTCACAAATTGTGAGATCGTATGACCTGAGCCAAAGTCAGATGCTTAACTAACTGAACCACCCATGTAATCCTGTGTCTCCTTGTCTATGAATTCCCTCAATTTATTCTTTTTCAACTTTTCTATGGAAGAGGAATCTCTAGATTTTTTAAATGCCCTTCTCTTCTGAAATGTTCCCCACCCTCCCACCGAGTTCCTCCTCCCTATGCTCCTTATTAGTGACTCACATCATTGTTTTAATCAGTTTCTTCTTTAGATCCACCCAGTGGAATTTGTTTAAGCTTTAATACATTTATCAGATGACTTTCATGAATGTCAGGTGATGCCCTGGCAACACAAGAATGCCAAAAAGAAAGGAGTACCTGGATTGGAGGGGCTGGCTTAATAAAATAGAAGAGGTGGAGGGGGGGTGTATGGGAAATAAGCATTGCTATCCTCTCGATTTTTAGGAGAATAAATCTGATGTACGGTAAATGTTTGTTCAATGAATGAGTATAGTGCAGCTTTGGATAATGGATTATTACAAATGTAATCAGTTCCCATTCTTGTATGCCTCTAATCAAATTTGTCCTTTATGACAATGAGCTGATTCCAGGGGCCCGCTTGCTCTCATTATGTTAATCCCCTAGGAGAACATGTATTTGACAGAGCACTTCAAAGTGTTTTTCTGTAAGCTTTCTCCTTGGTCACCCTTAATACCTCTGCTGATGAAATGAGGGAGAGGGGCTTTGCTTGTTTGCCTTTAGTTTGTTAGTTTGTTTTCCACCTCCATTCCCAAGCCAAGCCAGTTATTTTCCTTTACCCATTTTGCACTTTCCAATTCAAAGAGAAGAGAGGAAAAAAATAGAATATCGAGTTGTCAGCAAACACTCTGTCTTAAATAATTGAATAACAAGCACTATTATCCCAAAATACCTCCAAAAAAGATGTGCAGCAGATAAAGAGGAAAACAAAAATCTCTGCCTTCTACAGGGCAAACTGGGTGACAGCCTGAAACTTCACGTTCGTGACAACGTGCAAAATAGTATATCCACATCCATGCTTTATATATGCTTATTTAATACAGATGGCTGGTGCAAAACAGGTCATCATTTCTGAGATGCCTGAACTGTCTGCATTCAACTAATAGGGCCAAGGAAATACGTGAGCATAGCATGAATTTGTCTGTCTCCCGGCCCCCATCCCAGGATTTGATTTTTGTCATTGTTTATTCAATTGGAAACCAAATCAATTTATAAAATGAAGGGAAAGAAGCAACCTATCCTTGAGTGGGTAGCTCCCATTTAAATTTTGTTTACAGTGGGTTATTGAAATGCTTTGGTTTGGCCCTATTTTAAGTAACTCTGCCACTTCTCTTGGGAGAGCCTGCTAGTTTAAAGACTTGCCTATTAGGAAAACTTTGCTGATACTCAGACTAACTCAACAACTTCTCTTTTTCTCTAATTGCTCCCTCTCTCTCTTGGGCTCCTTTGAGACCCACAGTGTGAGCGAGCACCGCTCCTGATTGCCTGCTGGCTTTCACTCGGCAGTGCTGGGTCTGCGGCTCTCCAACTGAAGGCCCGCCATTCCTCCATGAAACTGTCCTTCCCTCGTTAGATGTCCTAAAACATGGACTCTCTTATCTAATGTCTTTAGAACGACAAAATGGTAGAGCTGGAAAGACTTTTAAACACTTCCAGAACTCCCCTTTTTCTCTTTGCAAATGAGAAAAACATAATCCAGGTATGTCAAGGGACTGACCTCACCAGGTGAGTACCTGGTGAGAGAAGGAAGGGCAGGTATGACCTCAAGCCTGCAACGCTGAGATGGAAACAAACAAGCAGAAATAACCACAGGCAAGTGGTATAAATATGTGAAGTGGGTTGGGTATATGACAATAGTTGGGGAGTTGGAGGGTGAAGTAGTGATGATCGGGAGAGGTAGGACCATGTGAAGGAGGCAGCTGCTAGTCAAAATCACTTTTGTCAGCTATTCTGAGCCTTCATGAAAAAGCTACTTTCTGAATTTTTGTGTGCCATACCATGATTTTAAAAATATTTTGAAGTACTTAAGGTCATCTTTGACCCTTAACAACATGGATTTGAATTGAGCGAGTCCACTTACATGCAGAATTTTTTTCCAATAAATATATGCACAATACTGTAAACGTATTTACTTTTCCTTAGGATTTTCTTAATAATGTTTTCTCAGTTTGCTATAAGAATATACGTAATACATACACAAAACTATGTTAATCAACTGTTTATGTTATCAGTAAGCCTCCCAGTCACCAGTAGGGTAGTAGTAGTTGAATTTGGGGGGAGTCAAAAGTTACATGAAGATTTCAATATGTGCTGAGGGTCGGTGCTCCCAACCCCTGCATTGTTCAGGGTCAAATGTATTTTAAAACACTCTTCAGATAAAATAAACATGATTGAATCCAGCCTGCAGGGCAGTGGTTTATAAATAGTACTATAGAATTTCATAGAGTTTCTCCTACATTTGCAGAATGATGTTAAGAATTAGAAGTATCCTGATGGTTAGGACATCCACCTACCTCAGATTATGGATGTGGAGCTTAAAGAAAAGGGGAAGAATGTAATAGTTTCAATTATTGGTCATCCTCTCCCATGTTATGGCCACATAGTGATGAAGACAAGCCCCACCCCGCCCCCCTTGCTTTGGCCATTTTGGCAAACAGACATGACACTAGAACCTGAAATGAACTTGTCTGATTGAGCATGTCTTTTGTATTCCTGTCTTTGGCCATGGATAGGATGCGCTTTAGTCAACACTGGCTCGAGGAGGATACGTGACATGCGTAACAGAGCTGAACTCACACAGTAGCTTAGAGCTGAGCCCAGGTGAGGTCAGCCAAGGTCGACCAAATGCCAGCCAACCTGCATGCACATGCTTTTGCAGAATAAATAAGTGCCTGTTGTTTTAATCCATTGACGATGTGTGGTTTTATATCACACAGTAAGTAATAACTAACCAATGGAGAGTTTCTCAGTAAGTCATTACACAGTTGAAGATACACCATAAGTAGATGGCAGAATCAGAATTAGGTCACGGCTCCAGACTGTGAGGTTTACCATATTTTCAACTCTATCATGCTCCTAAATCCTGATGATCTTCAGCCTTTCACTTCCTCCTTATTCATACAGTCTCTCTGTCACTTCAAGCTTGCAGAATGGGCCTGATCTTTGAGTCTTCTTTGCATGATTTTCCTCTAGGAATGATTTCAGTCTTTGTGAATGCCTACCAGAGCTTTGAATGGAGTTTTGAGATTTCCACAAAGATAAATGAAAATAATCTAGCTTGAATGCTGTTAGACAATTAAGATTTGCACAACCAGAATTTGAATTTACATAAAAATTATAAACCAATCTTTGTGCAAGATGGAATAGATTAGAATTACCACTAATTTAATTGAGGTTGCTTAAATGGCTTGTAATCGGTATGATCGTTGCCACTTGCTTGCATCTTCAGCAAGGTAATCAGACCCTCTCAGCAATTTCTACCTCCAAATCAATTAAACTATAAAACATACTCCCTTTAAGAGTGTTTTATATTTGGATTTTACTTTATTTAAGTTAAGCCTTTATTGCATTCTAATTTACTCGCCTGGAAAAATTCAAATAGTTTAGGTTTTGTTTTCATTTTTTTTTTTCCCCTTCAACTCTTCATTCATTTTCCTCAGTAATGGAATCTTTGAAGATCATGCTCTCTTTTGGACTACCAAAAGTAATATCAACCTCTTAGGGTTGTTACACCTACACTTACACAAACACATAGATTTACAACAACACCAGGCCTATGGTAAAAGCTCAATGTTAGCAACATTTGTATTCGTATTGTTATTATAATCTGCTATTATTAGGCTTACCTTCCTGGCTAGACATACATTTTTTGAAAGTAGTCTACTAAGAATTAATAAAGATGAAGTTGGGTACTTGGCCATGGAATAAATTTCCTACTATCAACCATCACCTTATGCCCCAAACCACGTGGCCATGAAAAGCTCTCTGACTGTGATTCTAAGTGACATCCATGGTCTACTACTGTAAGTGATGACATTTACATACCTGGGGTGATTTGAGTGGCAAGAAATGTCCATGAGAATTAGAACATTCTCTTCTGAGGAATTTGAAAAATAAAATATTTCCCTGAGAGCTGAATAAGGCTCAGGACAGTGCTTCTCAGACTTTCATGTGCATATAAGTTCCGTGATGATCTTGTCAATGTGTAGATTCTGATTCATTCTGTCTGCTCTGGGGACCCAAGATTCTTCATTTCTAACAAGCTCCTGATGATGCCAATGGTGACGGTCCATGGACCACATTTGGAGGCAGTAGTTTTCAAACTCTAGTGTGCATTAACGTCATGAAGTGCCTTTATTAAATGCAAACTTCCTGGACTTTTTCCGGGAGATTTTGACACAGTGAATCCAGCAACTTGCATATTTAACAAGTCCCCTAGCTCTAAAGAACACATTCTGAGAAGCTGTCTCTAGACCTTGGATCTGTGGAAGGGCAGATGCCCACAGGATTGTCACCTTCTAAGTCCTAAACTTGTTCTTCAGAAGAATGCTTTTGCAGATGGCTAATACGTTGTACTAAATTAAAAACAGAGAGAGAGAGAGAGAGAGAGAAATTGTTATTCCATGCGTAAGCAGTTTTAGAACACTAAGTCAGTAGTGTGAAAATCTCTCTTCACTGTAGAGTTTTCCGAGCTTACTGTGTGATCGTGTATACAGTGACGTTCCCTTACTTGTTATTTCTGAGATGCCAAACATCATCTCCCAGAAGAGTGTTTTTAGAAACATGACTTAGGAAGTCCCACCCTGGTTTGGCTTTGCTGTTCCTGAGAGGAGAATAAAGTGAGCAGTGAATGTTAAAATGCTGGGCTCCAAATTTGAGAAAGATTTCTGCTCCAATGAAACAGATTTTCTTTCAGGACAGTGGACTGTCATGAAGATTGTTCTCACGAGCATTGTCACCTTTCTCAGGAATGTTGTTGAGAATATTCATGTTGTACATTAGTGTTTAAATTAACAATCTGAAAGATTTTTCCAATGTGGGGTGCTGTGTTTTCCTCTGAGTGTAAAATAAACATATTGAATCAGATAATGCCAAAGGGAGGGGAAAGAGACAGTGCAAAAGTACAGGGCAACTTTTTAAATGATTTCTAAGTCAAGATGTATAAAGATTCAGTGAGGGGCGCCTGGGTGGCTCAGTCAGTTAAGCGGCTGACATCAGCCCAGGTCATGATCTCGCGGTCTGTGAGTTCGAGCCCTGCGTCAGGCTCTGTGCTGACAGCTCAGAGCCTGGAGCCTGTTTCCGATTCTGTGTCTCCCTCTCTCTGACCCTCCCCCATTCATGCTCTCTCTCTCTCTGTCTCAAAAATAAATAAACGTTAAAAAAATTTTAATAAAAAAAAAGATTCAGTGAAATGATTTATGCACCTATCTAGTAGCATCCACGTATATATTCTACCTTCTTGTTAACTCAGGTGATGTGTACATGTTCCTGTTTCTGTTTATTTTTGAGAGAGTGAGAGAGAGAGCACAAGCAGGAAAGGGGCGGGGACAGAGGAAATACTAAGCAGATTCCATACGCAGTGCAAAGCACTATGTGGGGCTTGATCTCACCACTGTGAGATCTTGTCCTGAGCAGAAATCAAGAGTCAGATGCATAACCAACTGAGCCACCCAGTGCCCCTCTTTCTAAAGCTGATCCTTTCACTATGTACTAGACTCCAGCCCCATTGCCTACTCAAGGGCACAGTTCCAGAAATTGTCCCCTTTTGTTTCTACATCTTTGCTTTCATCAGCTTCTAAACATGTTATTATTTCTATTCCTTTCAAAAATAAAAACTTATTTTTGTTTCTTTGTGCTTTGAAACATTTCTAAAAGGTCATTTATATTTCCTGTCTCCAACTTCTCTCCTCATTTTTTCCCTAAGTTCACTCTAGTTGTGCTTTTATCCTCACTATTCAACTGAAGCTACTCTTACCAAGATCATCAGTGGTTTACACTTTGCTAATGACAATGGACAGTTATATTCTCATCTTATTTATCAGGAGTATTTGATATCTTTGCACTCAACTTCTTAACATATTCGTTTGGTGTTCAGAACATCATATTATTTTTTATTAAGTTTCTTTAACATTTACTTATATTTGAGAGAGAGAGAGAGAGAGAGAGAGAGAGAGAGAGAGAGAGAACGAGCAGGGGAGGGCCAGAGAGAGACAGAATCCAAAGTAGGCTTCAGGCTCCAAGCTGCGAGCTGTCGCCACAGAGCCCAAAGCAGGACTCGAACTCATGAGCAGTGAGATCATGACCTGAGCTGAAGTCAGATGCTTAACTAACTGAGCCACCCAAGTGCCACCAGAACATCATATTCTTGATTTACTTCCTATTCCATTGGCAGTTTATTTGCAGTTCCTTTGAAATTTTCTCTCCTTTTTCTAATCATTTTAATGTTGAGTATCCAGGATCAGGCTTTCCCTTCTTCCTTTTTCCTTTTCTTTCCATCACCTTCCCTTATCTTTCCTTTCATTCCCTTTCCTCCTCTTCTGTATACATGTTTTCCCATAATGATTCTTATCCTGTCATGTGACTTTCAATATTTTTGGTATATTGCTACTGTCGAAATTGTACCTCTGTCCCAGACCTTTCTTCTCACCCTGTCATGTATGTACCTAATCCCTCATCATCTACATATGGTTGTATACTTAGACCTATTGAACTGAATGCATTCCAAATGGAACTCTTCATCATCTCCTTCAAATCCACTCCATCCACAGTTTGCCACATCTTAGTTGCCGCCATTGGCTCCAGCCAAAACTTGATGAATCTTGACTTCTTTTTTTGCCTCCCATCCCCAACATCCAATCCACCAGAAAATCCTACTTGCTCCACATTCAAAATACATCCACATAATGGCCACTTCTCTACACTGCCATTCTCCGTCCCCTACATTGTCTGTAGGCTCCTACCTGGTCTTCTTTCTTCTATCCTTGTCTCTTATAGTCTATATTCAATACACCATATACAATTATATTGCTGATCTATAAGACAACTTGTGTAACTCCTGTGCTTAAAATTTTCTAATACCTTCATTTTACAGAGTGAAATGAAATGGCCTGAAAGACTCTATATGGTCTCATTCCCACATCATTCTTTTTTTTTTTATGTTTATTTTTGAGAGAGAGACAGAGCATAAGCAGGAGAGGGGCAGAGAGAGAGGGAGACCCACAATCTGAAGAAGGCTCTATGCTCCAAGCTGTCAGCACAGAGCCTGATGCGGGGTTCGAACCCATGAACCGTGAGATCATGACCTCAGCCAAAGTTGGAAGTTTAACCTACTGAGTCATCCATATGCCCTCCTTTCCCCCCCATGTTATTTGTTTTCTGAACCAATCTCAGAATGCTGTCACTTTGGACTTCTTGGTATCCTTCAAACATGCTGCACATGTTTCCACCTAAGATTGTTGCACCAGCTGTTTCCTCTGTATGGAATATCCTTGTCCCAAATATTCACCAAGATAACTTCCTTGTGTATTTTATGTCCTTACTAAAAGATTGCTTTGTCATCAAGAACACCTTTGACTATTCTACTTTTTGTTGCAAACTGTTCACCATCTGCAGGACTCCTGGTGAGCTTTAGCATTATATACTTTTTCTTGTTTCTATTCCATTCATCACCTTAAGCCATATAATCTAATGCTCTTATTTACTGTTGTAAATCAGATTTATTGGATTACAACTTACATAAAATAAAATATAAGCATTTTAGGGGCACCTGGGTCGCTCAGTTAAGCTAAGCATCTGACTCTTGGTTTCTACTCAGGTCATGATCTCACACTTTGTGACTTTGAGCCCCACATTGGGTTCTGTGCTGACAGTGCAGTGCCTTCTTGGGATTCTCTCTCTCTCCCTACTTCTCTGTCCCGTTCCCCAACACCCATGCTCTCTCTGTCTCTCTCTCAAAATAAATAAACAAACTTTAAAAGTATAACCGTTTTAAGTGTACATGTTAATGAGTTGAAACAAATTTATGCATACGTTACTATACCTGTGACCACTGTCAGATATAAAACACTTCCATGTTTTCCTCCAAAAGTTTTCTTTGCTTTTCCCCATTTCATCTCACATCTCCTAGCAAAGTCAATGTTTGATCTGTTTGATAGAGTTGATTTTGCTTTTCCTATAGTTTAATGTAAATGGAGTATCAAAATATGTGTCTGGCTTCTTTGATTCACCACAGTGTTTGTGAGAAGTATGCTATTGTGTACATCAGTAGTTTATTCACTTATGCTATTGAGTAATACTCCATTTTGTGCACTTCTAATAGTTTGTGCATTCATTTGTTGTTCAACATTTGGAGTGTTCTCAGGTTGAAGCTATTATAAATAAAACTGCTATGAACAGTTTTGTACAAGCCTTTCTGTAGAGGTACATTTGCATTTCTCTTGTGTAAATGCCAAGTATTGGAATATTGGTTCATATGAAAAGTACATATTTACCTTTGTAAGAAACTGCCAAATTGTTTCCAAAGTGGTTGGACCATATTACATTTCTTTCTTTCTTTCTTTTTTTAAATGTTCATTTATTTATTTTGAGAGAGAGAGAGACAGACAGCAAAGGGGAGGGGGAGAGAGAGAGAGAGACAGAGACAGAGACAGAGAGATAGGGAGAGAGAAAGAGATGAAGATAGAGAATCCACAAGCAGTCTCCACACTGTCAGTGCAGAGCCCGATGCAGGGCTTGATTCCGCAAATAGTGAGATCATGACCTGAGCTGAAATCATGAGTCAGAGGCTTAACTGACTGAGCCACCCAGCCTCCCAAACCATTTTACATTGCTACCAGCAGTGTATGAGAGTTTCAGTTGCTCTATATTTTCATCTTTACTTGATATTATCATTTGTTGCCACTACCATATTTTACTCTAATGGTATCTCTTTGTGGTTACAATTTGCATTCCCCTTCTAACTAATGATGTTGAGCATCTTTTCATGTGTTTAGTGTGCATTCATATATATTCTTCTCTTGTGGGGTGTCTAAATCTTCTGTCCATTTTTTTTTAATTAAAAAAATTTTTTTAATGTTTTATTTATTTTTAATACAGAGAGACAGAGCATGACTGGGGAGGGGCAGAGAGAGAGGGAGACACAGAGTCCAAAGCAGGCTCCAGGCTCTGAGCTGTCAGCATAGAGCCCGATGTGGGGCTTGAACTCACGAACCATGAGATCATGACCTGAGCCGAAGTTGGACACTTAACCAACTGAGCCACCCAGGCGCCCCTTCTGTCCATTTTTGAAACTGGCTTGTTTGTCTTTGAGATGCAAGAGCTGTGTATGTATCTTGTATGTAAGCCCTCTGTCAGATATATGTATTTGTCATTGTTTTCTCCTAGAAAAGAGTTGGGAAGAATAACTCAGTCTGGGATAGAATTAAGGAAACATAAGCTGACTTTATTAAACTAAAGGCATATAATCTTGAAGCCCTTCCTTGAGTGTTGAGTTTTGAAAACCAGTGTTTTACTTCCCTGGAAGAAAGACTTTGTTCATTTGTTTACATGTTTTGGGCTACTTTGATTCTTCTACTCAACAAGGCAATATATAATTGTATCAGTGAAAGCCTGGTGACAGTGGCTGAGAAGAACAGAGCTCTACCTCCTTCAAGCAGTCCCTCCTAAATCTCTTGCTCTCACAAAGCCTCATCGTTAGAAAGTGTGTTATCTCAGAGATAATGGTGTCTCCTCAGGGTCTAGAATATCATTCTTTAACTTTTCAAAATTGCAAAATAAGGAAGAAATCTTCAGAAAACTGCTTCCATTTCATAAAATGGCTCCCACATTACCTTACCTTCAGAGACTCTTGCAAATGTCAGCTTCATATGAAGGCTCCAAGTCTTGGACAGTGCTCTCAGTATGACATGACTCTCAGCCCTGTCTTCTACTCACCAATAGAAAGACTGAATAAAGGTAATTTCAAATGGCAATATGTACTATAAAGGAATTTGATCTGGAAATTCACTGGCGAATGAAAATAGGCTACTTGACCAGTGTGATCATACAAGACATGAGACCTCTCATTTTAATTTGCAGCAATGTGGAATTTCTTTCAGTTTTTTAAGGGTTCCATGTTTTGTCCAGTCCCTGGGGTTTTGAATATCCTATCCTTCTTGTCAAGAAATGCTGTTTCCTTCCTCCTGCCAATATCCAGTCTTTGCCTAGCTAATTCTGACCTTAGAGTTGAGCACTAAACTTAAGATTTCAACTCCTTTAAAAAGGCTTTCTGTATCCATCCACTCCTTAAACTAGGTTAGGTGCTTCTTGTAATTGCTTGAAGTGTTCTGTGTTTAGCCTGATAATAGCTCTTACCTTGCTCTATTTTCACTGATATCCATACATAAGAGAAAATCGTAGAGAAGGAAGGAGACTGCTATGATTAATTATGGCAAGCTTTTGGAGGTGGTGCTTTTCTGTGGTTTCTGATAGCAGGAACTGTTGGGCAGTCCTATTCCTTTCGTAATACCATGTGGATTGGAGGATTTAATTTTCCTTTATTGCCAGTCACAAGCACCTAATTTAACTATTTTCCTTTTATGTCTGTTTGTTTGTTTGTTTGTTTAAATCTTCCTTTGTTCCAAATTGTCTCTGACATAGAAGAAGCATCAGTACCCATCAGTGCCTGTTTAAGCAGAGCTGCAACATTAATATACTTAGGATTTCCATTTTGATTTTAGAGAAGGAAAACCCTTCTATCATGTCTTACCAGGTGGTTTTAAACTATTATGAACCATGAGAATTTTGATTTTTTTCTTTTTGTTTTAAATCTGATAAACTCTTCTCTCTAAAAAAATGCATATTTCCCCCTTTACACACATACAATTTTACATACAATTTCTAGGGATTTACAGACCCCAGAAGCCATTGATCCTCTGATAGAGTTTAAGATCCTCTGATAGATCTCAACCTTTAATCATGAAAGGCAAGGAAACTTGGTATTGTAAGTTAGTGTCTTTAAAGCAGGAACAAGCTTTTGAAGTGAACAAGCTGTCATTCTGGTTTAGGACACGAGATAGACATCCAGGCTCTACCTGGATGGTGGAACCAGTGAATTTTGTATGTGCTAAGTTCACCCATCCTTATGCTCTCCAGTGTGGGGGGGAAGATAAAATCAGTTTTCTGCAGAAGAAGACAAGGGGTCCCATCAATCTAGGAGCTGGGGGACAGGTAAGGTGATGTAGTCTGTCACCGGAAGTGCAGCCTCCAGGACCCTCTGGGACTTCAACTGGTAAAGACAGGTTGATTTGACTGCTGACCCACTTGCAGTATCAAACCACCGGGATTCATTCAGGCATATCATGAAATAATGAAGTGTGAGTTTAAAATAGTCTGAAATATATGAGAACCTGACACTACATTTACTAATGGAGATGATTTATAGTGTCATACTTAGCAATGTTTTGGTCCCGACAGCAGTTTATATTCATCTTCTTAGCATAAGATCAGAGAGCAGGTATGTAACCAGAACCTCAAGTATTCTGAACCTTTGCATTTGTCTTTGGTTGAGACTTTAAAAGTGGATTGCCTCTGAGAAGCATGAGGAGAAAAAATGTGCTTTTTATTAAGATTTTTGGCAAATAATTGCATTATTGGAGCACAATCTTTTAGGGTCAGCACTTTGTATCCAATTACCAGGGAACATAACGGATGATTCCTCTGACTTGTCATTTATGCTCTGCAGGCACTTAAGATAATCCTCTGTAACTTTTCTGGTGAAAGTGAATTTATTGTTGGCAAAAATATTCCTGGAATTGGATACTCTCTCCAAATGAGGAACATAGTGAACATACCCACTGGAAATTGGCTTTTCCCAAACTAGTTTATGAAGGAGGGCTCTCCAGGGCTGAAGAGGCCATTAAAAAAAACGTTTAATCAGCATAATTTTTATCTTTTGCCTGATCAATGACAAAAATGACAAAAACTGACTGGATTGTGTATCTGAGACTTGTGAATGCCAGGTGTCTTTCTGCTACCATCTTTCTGGATTCCCCATGGAAAGTAATTTAAACCTCTATGGGCTTTTTTGCTTCAATTCAAAGGCCCAGTCTGTCTCTTATTGGGGCAGAAAAGTCAGTCTGAGCCTCAATTATATTGTCCGTAAGAAGAAAATAACATCTCTCTCAAAATGCTATGGGAGCTTAAATGAATCATGTGATAAAATACTTGGAACTGAATTCAGCATGAAGCAGACACTCAGCTGACGATTATTATTACTGTTGTCTCAAAGAAATGAATATATAGAGAAGATGAAGTGACCAAAGAAGAAATAAGTTGAAATGTTACTTGATTTTTGTGAACAGTGTCCTGAAAAATCTGGTTTTGGAACCAATTCCTTGTCAAAGTAGGATTTTTTTCTTTGACTTGATTTTTTTTTTTTTTTTTAATGAAGAGATGTTCCCATGAAAGAGTCTTTGGCTTAAACTTCAATATTTCATTTATAATAAATCATTCTCCTTTGTTGTTTTATGTTGTAAATATATAATGTGAAATGTTTGCTCTCATTAAGTTCAGTTGGAGGAGCTAAGCAATAAGGATCACAATTTTAGCCCTGGACTAGAAAGAGCTCTGATTACTGTGGTAGTGACAAAAATGCTCACTGCCACCAAAGGTATCCACATCCTAATCTTCGGAAACTGGGAATATGCAAAGTTAGATGGCAAAGAGGAATTAAGAATCCATATGGAGTTAGGATTGCTAATCAACTGAGAAGGAATTTTTCCCGAATTATCTCAGTTAGTCCAGTGTAATCAGTAGGGTCCTTGAAAGTAGGGAAAGGAGGGGCACCTGGGTGGCTCAGTCAGTTAAGCCTTGACTTCAGCTCAGGTCATGATCTCACTGTCTGTGAGTTCGAGCCCTACCTCAGGCTCTATGTTGACAGCTCAGAGCCTGGAACCTGCTTAGGATTCTGTGTCTCCATGGTCTGTGCCCCTCCCCCACTCACACTCTTGTGTCTCTGTCTCTCAAAAATGAATAAACATTAAAAAGAAAAAAAAGGTGTTTTTTTTTTTTTAAGTAGGGAAAGGAAATGGATGTGGAAATTAATGGAACATGTGGAAGACTGGACTCAACAGTGCTGGCTTTGAAGATCCAAGAGGGAACCACAGACCAAGGAATGAGGAATACCTCTAGAATCTGGAAAAGGAACAGAAACAGATTTTCCTTTCGAGCCTCTAGAAAGGAATACAGTCTTGCAGAACACCTCAATTTAAGTCTTTTGAGAACTCTGCTAGTTAGATTTCTGAACCTACAGAACTATAAGAAAATAAATCAATGTTGTGTAAGTCACCAGATTTGTGGGAATTTCTTATATCAATAAAAGAAAACTCTTAACAACAATAAGTATGTCTGGTTTATATAAAACATATTAGCATATGACATTTTAATAAGTCTGCAAAGTTGCTTTCACATATTTTTGAATACTGGCCTGTCTGTAGTCATCTTGACCTCATTGTACAAAGCAGCAGCCGAGAGGAGTGAAGAGGCTATTGAAGTAACTAAGGCAACAAAGGAAGGTGACTTGACCCTGGGTGCTGTAGAATCTGCGTTGGCGTCCTGACACCTAATGTGATGGCGTTGGAAGTGGGGCCCCTGGGAGGTGAGTGGGTCCTGAGGGTAGGCCTCCTGTGACTGGGATTTGTGCTATTACAAACAAGACAACTGCTAGCCCCTTCTACTATGTGAGGGTACAGTGAGGAGTGTGCAGACCTCCCCTGTGTTGGCACTCTCAGCTCAGACTTCTAGCTTCCTGAACTATAAAGAATAAATGTCTGTTGTTTATAAGCTTCGCAGTCCGAGGCATTTTGTTATAGCAGCTCAAATGGACTAAGCCACTGGGTCAGTGAAAGTAATAAGAATTAATCAGATTCTAGATATATTTTGAAGGTAAGGCTATCACCTTTTGCTAGCAACTGTATGTGAGCATAAGAAAAACAAAGATCAGATGTAGCTGCAATATTTTGCACCTTCAGCTAAGTTATTGTGGGTAGAGCAGTATTAGAAGTAGAGAGAATTAGAAGTTAATTTTTTTAATGTTTATTTTTGAGAGAGAGAGACACAGAGAGAGAGACAGAGAGTGAGGGGAGTGTGGGGCAGAGAGAGAGGGAGACACAGAATCCGAAGCAGGCTCCAGGCTCTGAGCTGTCAGCACAGAGCCTGACGCGGGGCTTGAATTCACAGACCGTGAGATCATGACCTGAACCAAAGTGGGACACTCAATCGACTGGGCCACCCAGGAACCCCAGAAGTTATTTTAATTTAATTTTATCTTAATTTATTTTTATTTTATTTATTTCAGTTTATTTTTGTTAGTAAGAAGCCACAAAGGTTTTATTATATTTATTATTATTGTTTTTTATTGCAGTATTGTTGACATACAATTTTATACTAGTTTCAGGTGTCCAGACATAGTGATTTGACAACTATATATGTTATGAAATGCTCACCACAGTAAGTGTAGTTGCCAAAGTTATTACACTATTATTGGCTATATTCCTTATGCTATACTTTTAGAACCATGACTCATTGTATAGCTGGAGGTTTATACCTCTCAATCCCTTTCACTTCTTTTGCCCATCCCCCACCCCCCTCCTTCTGGCAACCACCAGTTTGTTCCATATGAGTCTGTTTCTGTTTCTGTTGTTTGTTCATTTGTTTTGTTTTTTAGATTTCACATGTAAGTGAAATCTTATGGTATTTGTTTCTCTGTCTTATTTATTTCACTAAGCACAACACCCTCTACTTCTACCCACATTATACCAAAGGGCAAGATTTCATTCTTTTTTATGACTGATTACACTTGATTGTACATGCATGTGTGTGTGTGTACCATATCTTTTTTATCCATTCATCTATTGAATCTTGGATATTATAAATAATACCATTTTTTTCTTAATTTATCTTTCTGCTACTTTGTTGCTAGTGTATAGAAACAACATATTTCTGTATATTTTGAAATATAAATATATTGCAGAATATTTATTCTGCACCTTTATTGAATTCATTTGTTAATTCTAGTATTTAGGACTTTCTATGTATAGTTTCATGTCATCTGCAAATAGTGCAATTTTATTTCTTTCTTACTAATTTGGATGCTTTCTATTTCTTTTTCTTGTCTGGTTGCTGTATCTAGGATGTTCAGTTGAATAAAAGTGGACATTCTTGTCTTGTTACTGATCTTAGAAGAAAAGCTAGCTTTTCATCATTGAGTGTGATGTAGGCTGTGGGTTTGACATATATGACCTATGTTATGTTAGGTATGTCTCTTTTAAACACACTGAAAATTATTACCATGCTAAATGCTAAATTTTGTAAAAACATCTACTGAGATGATCATAGGCTATATATCTTTTATTTTTTAATGTGGTGTATTATTTTGATTGATTTTCAGATTTTGAAACATTTTTGCATTCCTGGAATCAATCCCCATATAATGGTGATAAATGATCCTTTTGAAGTATTGATGAAATTGATTTGCTAGTATTTCATGGAGAATTCTTGCATCTATGTTTTTCAGGGACATTGACCTGCAGTTGTATTTTTTTTTATTTTTATTTTATTTTTTATTTTTTGGTAATGCCTTGTCTGGTTTTGGAATTAGGGTAATGTTGGCCTTGAAGAAACATTTTGTAAGAATGTCTTCCCCTTAATGGAATAATGATAGGTAGAAATTCATTAGATGTTTTAGGATTCAGTAGTAAAGCCATCTGTTCCTGGACTTCTGTACGTTGGAAGTTTTTTGATTAACCAGATTCAATTTGTAGCAGTAATTGAATTGATCTGTTCAAATTTTCTATTTCTTCCTAATCATTCTTGGAAGATTGTTTGTTTCTAAGTATTTATCCATTTCTTCTATATTGTCTAAGTTTGGGCTTATAAACCCCTTATAATCCTTTGTATTTATTTGGTGTCAGTTATAACTTATCTTTTATTTCTGAGTTTATTTTAAACCTCTTTCTTTTTCTTGATGAGTCTTGATAAAGCTTTATCAATTTTTTTTATCTTTTCATAGAACCAGCTTTTAGTTTCATTGATCTTTTCTATTTTTTTGTCTGTATTTATTTCCAGTCTGATCTTTCTTATTTTCCTCTTTCTACTCACTTTGCACTTCTTTTTCTACTTCCTTTTGATGTAAGGTTAAATTAAGATTTTTCTTGTTTGTTAATGTAGAAATGTATTGTTATAAACTTCCCTCTTAGAACAGCTTTCACTGTGTCCCAAAGATTGTGAACCACTGTGTTTCCATTTCCTTTGACTCCAATTATTTTTAGATTTCCTCTTTGATTTTTTTTTTTGTTCCATCGATGATATAGTAGCATGTTATTTTAGATTTTCTCCTTTCTTTTTATTTTATTTTTTATTTTTTTTATTTATTATTATTATTATTATTATTTTTTAATTTTTGGGACAGAGAGAGACAGAGCATGAACGGGGGAGGGGCAGAGAGAGAGGGAGACACAGAATCGGAAACAGGCTCCAGGCTCCGAGCCATCAGCCCAGAGCCTGACGCGGGGCTCGAACTCACGGACCGCGAGATCGTGACCTGGCTGAAGTCGGACGCTTAACCGACTGCGCCACCCAGGCGCCCCATAGATTTTCTCCTTTCATATTGTGGTTAGACAAGATGCTTGATATGATTTCAAAATTCTTAAATTTATTAGCCTTGTTTGTGACCTAACATGTGATCTGTCTTGAAGAATGTTCCAGGTGCACTTGAAAAGTTACATATTGTGTGTGCTGTTTGGGGATGGAATGTTCTCTTTATATCTGTTTAATCCATCTGATCTAATGTGTCATTCATTCAAACCCAGTTTCTTCACTGACTTTCTTTCTTGATGATCTATGTATTAATGTAAGTGAAGTGTTCAAGTCCCATTCTATTACTGTATTAATGTCAGTTTATCTCTTTGTGTTTGTTAATATTTGCTTTATGCATTTCACTGCTCCTGTGTTGGGTTCATAGATATTTACAATTATTGTATCCTCTTATTGGATTGATCCCTTTATCATTATGTAATGTTCTTCTTTGTCTCTTGTTAACAGTTTTTGTTTTAAAGTCTAGTTTGTCTCATAAACATCTTGCTCCCCCAGCATTGTATCCTGCTTCCATTTGCATTGAATTTCTTCTTCCAGTCCTTCACTTTCAGCCTATATGTGTCTTTGTGTCTGCAGTGAGTCTAGTGCAAAAAGCATGTAGATGGGTCTCTTTTTTTTTTTTAATCCATTCAGTCACCCTGTGTCGTTTTTTAATGTATTTTTAAATTTTTAAATTCAAATATAATTATCATACAGTGTTATATGGTCCCAGTTGTACACTGTAATTATGCAACAATATTCCATACATTTGTCAGTGCTCATCAAGTGTACTTTTTTATTTTATTTTTTATTAACTTGTTTTATTTTTTATTTTTTTTATTTTTTTTTTAATTTTTTTTTCAACATTTATTTATTTTTGGGACAGAGAGAGACAGAGCATGAATGGGGGAGGGGCAGAGAGAGAGGGAGACACAGAATCGGAAACAGGCTCCAGGCTCTGAGCCATCAGCCCAGAGCCTGACGCGGGGCTCGAACTCACGGACCGCGAGATCGTGCCCTGGCTGAAGTCGGACGCTTAACCGACTGCGCCACCCAGGCGCCCCTTATTTTTTATTTTTTAAATTTACATCCAAATTAGTCAGCATATAGTGCAGCAATGATTTCAAGAGTAGATTCCCTAGTGCCCCTTACCCATTTAGCCCATCCCCCTTTCCACAACCCCTCCCATAACTCTCAGTTTGTTCTCCATGAGTCTCTTCTGTTTTGTCCCCCTCCCTGTTTTTATATTATTTTTGTTTCCCTTCCCTTATGTTCATCTGTTTTGTCTCTTGAAGTTCTCATATGAGTGGAGTCATATGATTTTTGTCTTTCTCTGGCTAATTTCACTTAGCATAATGCCCTCCAGTTCCATCCACATAGTTGCAAATGGCAAAATTTCATTCTTTTTGATTGCCGAGTAATACTCCATCGTGTGTGTGTGTGTGTGTGTGTGTGTGTGTGTGTGTGTGTGTGTACGTGTGTACATACCACATCTTTATCCATTCATCCATCTATGGACATTTGGACTCTTTCTATATTTTGGCTATTGTTGATAGTGCTGCTGTAAACATGGGGGTGCATGTGTCCCTTCATAACAGCACACCTGTATCCCTTGATAAATTCCTAGTAGTGTAATTGCTGGGTCATAGGGTAAGTTCTATTTTTAGTTTTTTTAGGAACCTCCATACTGTTTTCCAGAGGGGCTGCACCAGCTTGCATTCCCACCAGCAATGCAAAAGAGATCCTCTTTCTCTGCATCCTCGCCAACATCTGTTGTTACCTGAGTTGTTAATGTTAGCCATTCTGACAGGTGTCAGGTGGTATCTCATTGTGGTTTTGATTTGTATTTCCCTGATGATGAGCATGTCCAGTTGAGCATTTTCTCATGTGTCGTTTGGCCATCTGAATGTCTTATTTAATTTTTGACAAAGCAGGAAAGAATATCCGATGGAATAAAGACAGTCTCTTCAGCAAGTGGTGCTGGGAAAACTGGATAGCGACATGCAGAAGAATGAACCTGGACCATTTTCTTACACCATACACAAAAATAAACTCAAAATGGATGAAAGACCTCAATGTAAGACAGGAAGGCATCAAAATCTTCAAGGAGAAAGCAGGCAAAAACCTCTTTGATCTTGGCTGCAGCAACTTCTTACTCAACACGTCTCCAGAGGAAAGGGAAACAAAAGCAAAAATGAACTACTGGGTCCTCATCAAAATGAAAAGCTTCTGCACAGTGAAGAAAACAATCAGCAAAACTAAAAGGCAACTGACAAATGGGAGAAGAATGGGAGAAGGCAAATGACATAAGGGATAAAAGGTTCGTATCCAAAATCTATAAAGAACTTATCAAACTCAACATCCAAAACACAAAGAATCCAGTGAAGAAATGGGCAAAAGACATGAATAGACACTTCTCCAAAGAAGATAAGTGTATCCTAATCCTCTTTATCTATTTCACCCATCCCCCTACCCAAATCCTCTCTGGCAACCATCAGTTTGTTTTCTGTATTTTAGAGGGCATTTTTTTGTTTGTTTGTTTGTTTGTTTGTCTCTTTTTTCTTTGTTTTATTTCTTAAATTCCACAGATGAGTAATATTATATGGTATTTGTCTTTCTCTGACAGATTTACTTCACTTATCATTACACCCTCTAGGTTCAGCCAGGGAGAATTTGGACCATTTGCATTTCTTTATTTATTTAGTTAGTTAGCTAGCTAGTTATTATTTTTTAATGTTTATTTATTTTTTGAGAAAGAAGGAGACAGAGCATGAGCAAGGGAGGGAAGGAGAGAGAGGGAGATACAGAATCCAAAGCAGGCTCCAGGCTCTGAGCTGTCAGCACAGAGCCTGATGCGGGGCTCAAACTCATGAGCTGCAATATCATGACCTGAATATCATGCAATATCATGAGCTGAAGTTTGATGCCTAACTGACTGGCCACACAGGCTCCCCCATTCACCTTTTAGCTCACTGATCCATTCTGTATGATCTAATCTGCTGTTGAATCCCTCTAGATTATTTTTCAATTTAGTTATTGTATTTTTCAACTCTGTTTTCTTTTTTAATATTTGCTCTTTTTTGTTGAAATTCTCACTGAATTCACCCATTCACCACTTTTCGTTCAAGTCTGCTGAGAGTGTTTACAACCATAACTTTGAACTATTTATTGAGTAGTTTGCTTATCTCTGTTTCAATTAGTGTTTTGGGTTTTATGGTTTTTGTTTCCTTTTTTCCTGAGTTTTGTTTTGTTCTTTGATTTGGAAGCTTATTCCTCTGTGTCCTCATTTTGTTTGATTTTATGTGTTTATTTTTATGGCTTAAAGGAGACAACTACCTCTCCTAGTCTTGAAGGAGAGGATTTGTGTAGGAATGCCCCCTGTGTAGATCGTATGTGCCTGGAAACTTGTAGTGGATGTGGGCTGAGGTGTCCCAGGACACCATGTGTAACTGCAGCAAGTATGACTGGGATAGTCTGTGCAGTAGGCACCCTGGCAGGACATCTGGAGCTAAAGCAGGTGTGGCTGGTGGATCCCAGCCCCCCCCCCCCAATGCTGGACACTCCCAGTGGGGCAACTGGAGCTATGGCAGGTGCTCCACATAGGTGGTGCCTTGGTGGGACAGCTGGATACGAAGTGGGTTTGGACTACTGTGTCCTGTAGAGCTGTGCACTTAGGCTTTCCTTGTGGGACATCTGTATCTTAGGTGTGTTTGACCTGGGGAACTTAACACAGGGGGTGCCTCTCTAGTACATCTGGAGCTGAAGTAGGTGCATGCCAGGTATGTTCCGGGTACTTATGCCCACATCACTTAGAAAAAAATGCCTAGAACAGTTGTGGGTACATGTTGGGGGTTTCCCAAGATGTATTACCAGGGCAGCATTGGTAGGATGGGTGGAGCTTGCATGGGCATGGATAGGGGGCCACCTTGTGAGGATAGCTGAAGCTGGTGAGGGCTAGAGGACCAGAGTTTGCTGAGATGCAAGCCAGGTGGAGCACCTGAGCCCTGTTCCTATGTGTGCTGTCAAGTTGGGAGAAGGGCATAAAAATGGTGTTCACCAGTACCTACCACCCCAGAGAGAGTTTCAGAAGTGCCTTCACTGGTGGATGTTCTAGGTTTAGTAAATGGGTTTCCTTCACTTAGAGTCTAGATGTCCTTTAAATATACATATATGTTTATTATTGAAGTATCGTTAACATATAGTATTATATTAGTTTCAGATGTACAACATGATTTAACAATTCTGTATAATACTCAGTCTTCACCATGATAAATGTGTTTACTATCTGTCACTATAAAGCATTATAAGAATATTATTGGCTATATTCCCTATGCTGTACTTTTCATCCACTTATTTCATAACTAGAAGTTTATACCTCTTCATCCCCTTTACCTATTTTGCCTATCCTCCAACCTCCTTTCCCTCTGGCAACCACCAGTTGATTCTCTGTATTTACATGTTGTTTCTTTTTGTTTGTGGGTTGGTTGCTTTTGATTTCTAGATTCCATATATAAGTGAAATCATCTGATATTTGAATTTGTCTGATTTATTTCACTTAACATAATACCTTTAGGTCCATCATGTTGTCACAAATGACAAGATCTCATTTTTTCATAGTTGATTAATATTGTATGTACCACATCTTTTTTACCCACTTATCTCTCAATGGACATTTGAGTTGCTTCCATAATTTGGCTATTGTAAATAATGCTGCAGTAAACAAAGGGGTACCTTTATCTTCTCAAATTAGACTTTCCTTTTTCCTTAAGTAAATACCCATAGTGGATTAAATGATATTTCTATTTATTTTTGGAGGAACTTCCATACTGTTTTTCATAGTGGCTGCACCAATTTACATTCTTACCAATGGTGCATGAGGGTTCCCTTTTCTCCACATCCTCATCAACATTTGTTATTTTTTGTCTTTTTGATAGTAGCCATTCTAACTGGTAGGAAGTGACATCTCATTATAGTTCTGATCTGCATTTCCTTGATGACTAGTGGTATCAAACATCTTTTCATGTGTCTGTAGGCCATTGTGTATCTTCTTTGGAAAAATGTCTGTCCAGGTCCACTGCTCATTTTTAATTGGATTATTTGGGGAGTTTTCAGTGTTGAGTTTTGTTGAGTCCTCTATATGTTTTGGATATTAACCACTTATCATATATGTCATTTGCAAATAATTGCTCCCATTCAGTACGCTCCCTTTTTTTGTTTGTTTGTTAATGGTACCTTTGCTGTACAAAAGCTTTTTATTCTGATGTAGTCCCAGTTATTTATTTTTGTATTTATTTATCTTTACTGGAGAGACATACCCATAAATACATTGCCAAGGGCAATATCCAAGAGATCATTGTCTATGTTTTCCTTTAGGAGTTTTATGACTTCTGGTCTCACATTTACTTCTTTACTCCATTTTGAGTTTATTTTTGTATGTGATGTAAGAATATGGTCCATTTTCATTCTTTTGCATGTAGCTCTCCGGTTTTCCCAGTATCATTTATTGAAAAGACTGTCTTTTCCCTATTGTATACTCCTGCCTCCTTTGTCATATATTAATTGATTATATAAGCATGGGTTTATTTCTGAGACCCCAAATTATATTCTCTTAATCTATGTGCCTATGTTTGTGCCAATACAGTATTGTTTAGATGACGATAGCTTTTAGTATTTTTTAAGATTTGGAATTGTTATACCACCATCTTTGTTCTTCTCTAATTGCCCATGAAATCAATGGGTCTTTTGTTTTTGTTTGGTTTGGTTTGACTTTTACTTTTTTGTTCTGACCCAGGTGGGCTAAATCTCTCTGGGGATCCGCAGTGATATCCCTCCTTACTACAATTTGTAACATTGGAGTGGGGTTTCCATCGTTGCTGTCCCTCCATCTCTCCTGCCAATCTCTGTGTCGCTCTTCTATCCTTGGCTTTTCTGTGTAGAAGCTGTTCAATCAGCACTCAGTTCTTCCATTAGAACTGCTCCATGTGCAGGTATAGATTTTGTACGTCCGTGGGAAGAGGTGAGTTTAGGTCGTTCTGCACTCCCTCTTGGACCCCTCCTCTGGAAATATAATTTTAGACATACAAGGCTTGAGATATCTAATAGGCACATAATAGAGAAGTCAAGTAGCAACTGGTTATGCTAGTCTAGAGTTCTAAGTCAAAAATAATATAAACTTAGGAATCTTTAATATGTCATTGGTGTTTAAAGTCCTGAGACTGGATTCCTAAGAAATATGTAGCACAAAAAGATTCAAGGATGGATCCTGGAGTCACAGTTCTGGGAGATAAGGAGAAATACCCAAGGAGACTCAGAAAGTTTGCTGAAAAAGATAGAAATAAGCAGGAAAGTGTGTTATCCCTGAGTCCACATGAAGATACTGGTGATTCTTTTTCATAAATGCTGTTTATAAGTCAAGTGATAGGAACAGTATTTGTAGACTCGAGGTATGATTCTTCTCTAACAGTATTTCTCTACCAAGCTACAACTGATATTTTGGACCAGATAACTCTTTTGTTGTTCGGGTGTATCTTGTGATTTTTAGGATGTTTGGCAGCATCCCTGGTCACTATGCATTAGATGCCTGTAGCATGCTCCCAATTGTGACAACCAAAAATGTCTGCAGACATTGCTTGTTTATTTTTCCTGACCATATTGGCCCCAGTTGAAAACCATTGTTGTACATCATATGTTCTAACTTAACTTATTCTCATTTATTAGCCCTTGCCAAGTTGAAATTCTAGCAGGCTGCAGAAGAAAATCTTGGGGTTAAGGCAGAGATGATCCTCTATCAGGAACATTACAAACCATCAAGAGAAAGCCAACAGCCTTTACTCTAGACAGAAGGCCAGACCATTCATTTCATGGCTGAATTGCCTTTCAATGATAGCTTGATTAGCATCATTTTCTACCAGGGCATCTTGGAAGCACTTCTCACAGTCACTAACTCTAGCAACCTTCAGGGTAAAATGGAAATCCTCTGGCTTGATTTTGTCGTGCAGTTGTCTAGACTCCGAAGTGCCTAATTAACTTTGTTTTCTTGGCGTCTCTGTGCCTGGAGGACCAGAAACAGAAGCAGTTCTGCACGCTAAAGAAGGAATTTTCTAGTGAAGTAATTAGAGCTACTGTTTTCATACCAATGACCACTGAGGTAGAAAAAAACTGAGGACACAGAAGCTCTTAAGTCTTGTTTTCAAGCTGTTTCTGAAAAGAATAACATGGAAAATGAAAGGAGGAGCAGATATATAAATAAGGTGGGAGGTACCATACAGCTAGAAATCAGAGAAAAGGTCTCACATGCATAGAATAAAATGAATATGATGATGATGATGATGATGATGATGATAATTATATCACATTTACTCAATAAATTCATATTGAGTACTTCCTTGAGTAGTTCTTCTAGCTTTGTTCCTCATGTTTGAGAATATAGTAGTATATAAGATCGAAAAATAAATGCCACCCTCAGGATGCTTTTATTCTAATAGAAGAGTCAACAAATAAGGTAATTTATTGCCTTAGTCTATTTGGGTTGCTTTAACAGAATACCATAAACTAAGTGGTCATAAACAACAGAAAATTTTTTTGCTCACAGTTCTGGAGGAGGGCAAGTCCAGAATCAAAGCACTGGTAGATCCTTTGTCGGGTGAGAATCTGCTACCTGGTTCCTAGATGAGTGTCTTTTCACTGTGTCCTCTCATGGCAAAAGGGCTGAGGGGTTTCTGTGAACTCTATTTTATAAGAGCACTAATCCCATTCATGAGGTCTCTGCCCTCTTCACCTTAGTGCCTTTCAAAAGCCCCACCTCCTAATACCATCACATTGGATATTAGGTTTCAATATATTAATTTTGAGGTGACAAAATATTCAGACTAGAACAGTTATAGAGTTATAATGCTAAGTGGAAACATCAGTCAGCAAAGAAAAATATGAAATATTGAAGGAGTTGATATTCTAGTGAGGATTAACAATTAAAGGGCTAGAAAATAGCATTCTAGGCAGAGGGAATAACAAGTTCACTTGTAAGCATGCCTGGTGTGTTGCAGGAACAGCAGGAAAAGCAGTGTAGCTCAAGAAAAAAAAATGGACAAAAGGCCATAGAACATGAGATAAGGTCCAGAAAGTTAATGGGAGGCCAGATAATATAAAGCTTGTAGTTCTTGGTACTTCATAGTATGAACATCAGCTTTTATGCTGAGTGAGATGGGAAGCCAACAAGAAGTGGTAAGCCGAGCAGTGACCTGATTAGATTTATATTTTAACAAGATAATTCTAACAGCTGTATTGAGAATAGATGCCCAAGGAAAGAGCAGGAGCAGAGACGAGTTGGGACCAGTCCAGGAGAGACATGATGGTGGCTTCAATCAGACTGACGGCAGTGGGATGGTATGAAGTGGTCAGTTCTGTTTATGTCTGAAGTTAGAACAAACATGTTCTGTTGCAGGAAAATACATAGATTTGGGTGAAAAAGTGTTGACATCAAGTGTTTGCTCTAAAAGACTAGAAAAATGGAAACCATTTAATTAATGAATGAATGTGGAATTTTGCAAATGTGCTTTTGGAGAGAAGGTGAAAAATCAGACTGTGTTGGATGTGTAAAGGAAAGGGAAACTTTAAGTATGCAGTAAGATACATGGGTCTGAAGTTCAGTGGACAGATCTAAGCTGGAAATAAGATTTTTGAATCATCAATATATAATGATGATGAGGAATAACATGATTTTCCTTCTTCACCTTTTGGCCTCTTTAGGTAGGCTCAAGCTACACTGTGTCAGGCAGTTGCCACAATAGCTAATAACCCAGGCTTCTTCCAGAACGTAAAACATATTACAGGAGAAAAGAAGCAGCTTCTCCAGCAAATTAATAGCACTAGAAAAGGGAAAGGTCTGCATTATAAAGGGAAAAAGATGTAAAAGATATAATAACCAAATGCAACGTATGGGGGTTGTTTAGATACAGAATAGAGCAAATCAGCTGCTAAAAACCAGGCATTTTTGAGAACATTTTGGGGGAAGATTTTGAAAGTGGACTGGATATTTGGTGATTTATGGAATTATTACATATGTGATCAAACTTTGTGTATTATATATATGTGTGTATTGCATATATGGTCCATTGTTCCATCCCACTTACACAGCAGAAATTCAGAGGACAAATTATCATTAAGAATTTCAAGACAATAACTGAGTAGCATTAAAATACAAGAGCAGGATGTGTCTGAACATGGGCCCCGTATGACTGTTCAGGTCTCCGCCCATAAAGCAGGTCCTACTCCCAGGTTCTGTACCTTGTTTCATCATGCCTGGCTTTCTGAGCCTCGGCCAGACCTCACTTTTCTCATTTGTCATATGGAGACTAAGCCCATCACTGACCCAGGTCCTGTAGTCAACAAGGGACATGTGGATTTAGCAGCTGAAATGATAAACTGACAGCATTGAAGGAGGAAGTTGTCAGCTAGCTTCAAACTTGTAACCGTCACTGGACCACTCATTGTCTACAACCTGGTACATTAATACTGAAAAAATTCCCATAATTGTAAATAATTTATCGCCCCAAGTCTCAATAGTGTTGAAGGTGTTAATTTGTTAAATGTTAATATTTGCAATATGCCGGAGCTCTGTCTTTGCTTTAGGACTTCCCAAGCTTTTGTTATCTTACGAGAGGATCTGAAAGGAGAAATTCCCCTTAGCCTTCCTACCTGGGCAATGTTGGAAGCTGCCATTTACTGAGCACCTAGTATGTGTCAGTCACAGCAGGTGCTCACTTCCACGGGCATTCTCTCACTCATCCCACAAATGGCTGTTTCAAATATTGAGATTCTGTTCTTCCTTTACTTCCAAGTTAGAGTCGCCAGATTTAGCACTCTATGGGATGAATGCATACTAAGTAGATACTGGACACTTACACTGAGACAGTTATTGTTTATCTAAAACTTGAATTTAACCGAGCATCATTATCCAAGTACAGCACACACTGCACTTCCCAGACGAGACTCAAGGCATTTTTCTTCCCACCGATTCATCCTTCCCATCAGGGCTTATTGCCCACTATATAAAGATGTGTAGATATGTATGTACATGTGTGTGTACCGAGAGAGAACAGAGAAATAGAGCATAACATCTCCCAATGTTTTACATGCCAGTCATGACGCATAAGAATATCAGAACACTTTTCATTCTATTGAAATGGCTTCATTTTTTTCCAAATGATTGCATAGAGTCTACTGCTAGCATCAATTGTGTATCAAAACCATCACCAAAATTGCTAGAAAGAAAAGTAATTTTCTCTCTTGCCTCTGCTAGCATCATTGTAAAGTAAGGTGGTGTAACTAACCAACGGAGCCGTTCAGCAGCGTTCAATGAAGTTACGTTATTTGTTCTTGGAGCCTTTATGGAGAAAGGACCATATGAAAAATGCAAGAGGAAATAAATAAAAGAGGCAAAGTGTCTTTATCCCAGAAATGGACATCTGACATCTCCAGGAGCTTACCGTCCTGACAAAGCTCGTCTATGAAAAGGCTGTAGTACCACAGACCATTTTGGAGGTGGAGAGAGGCTTAGGTCACCTCACTTATTTATGTAATCTTGTATGTTAAAAAAATGAAGAAATCCCAAAATAGTTTCAAAAATTACAATATGTTTTTAAATGTTTACATTTAACAGGTTAACCCTGAAAATTATAACTCCATATCATCCCCAATAAAAAATTCAGGATTTCTTTTTAAAACTTTAATTCATATTTTATTAAGAATTCTGCGGTGCTATAAAATCACAAACACTCATCTGCACATAATACTTGAAATGTCCAACTTGAACTCTAATGTGAAATGGCGAAATAGATTCCCATTCTCTCCTAGCACTTCAGTAAGTACCCTATTCCCGGGGGGAATGGGGAAAGCATGCTCTGGGTCATCAGGAGATTAGAGCAAAATGGGAGCAAGATGGCCTCCATGTGAGCCTGTTCATCCCCAGACCCTGGTGTGCTGGTCGCTACTATTTAGCCACCCTGAAACCGCATTCTATGAGCTTTGGTATAGGAAAATTCCTACAGTCATCCTTAAAAATAAACAGATAATAACCATTTATCTTTTTTTAATTTTTTAAATATTTTCAGGTTTTTATTTACTTTGAGAGAGACAGAGATAGCATGAGTTGAGAAAGGGCAGAGAGAGAGGGACAGAGAATTCCAAGCAGGCTCCATGCTGTTAGCACAGAGCCCGACCTGGGTCCCAAATTCATGAAACTTTGAGATCATGACCTAAACCTAAGTCAGAAGATAACCATTTATCTTTAAAGCATTCATATGTTTTATGTCTGGCTGGCTTGATTAAAAACAAAAGTAAAATAATTAGCAATACTTATTATGCCACTCCTATGTTGCAGGGTGAAGTGTGAAATTCTTTATAGCATCCCATTTAATTTTCACAAAAACTCCACAAGACTTGTTAATGAATGAATCTTATGACATCAAGAGTCACAGGTTTAGTCCAGACGCGACTTGGTCTTTTTATTTTTGTTTGATTTAAACTTATTTAGGCAACTGATGAAAGTCTTTGCTTTACTCTCTGAAAGCTTAGTTGAACTAGGCTTTTGATCAGGATTCGTGAGATAAGTTCAAAAGGATGGCATTGGGTTGCTGCTGTTGCTATTGTTTATTTGTTATTTGTGATTTTTATGAGGTTGGAGAAAGCAGATAACCATGTACTTAGTAAGCCATTTCACCATCAGACTTGTATCAGTCTTCAGCCACTTCCAAGTCTCCCACGTAAGTGCTTACATAAGGCCCTTGCAGAATCTGATAGGCTTTATAAAACAGAAAATGCAAATGTGGAGTCATATTTTAACTAGTTGAGTACTTCCCCTTCATGACTAATCTCACAGATTGTCAGAACCCAGAGTGGCATGAGTCTATAAGATCATGTCTCCTGAGATGACTTAAAGTCAATGACTAAGTTATCCAAGACAGATTGAGAAGTAGATTTCTCCAGGCCATTCCAGGGTATAGTTTCCTTGGTTTTATTAAAGGTCTTTCACATGTTTCCCTACGTTCTTGGGAAACAGGGGGAGGGTAGTAGAATCTTTTATCACTGATGTTCAGAAATAATGCCTTTGTGCCAAGAATTACAAGTCAAAGACATACTAGCCAAATTTGACCTATAGATATATTTTTGTTGTTTTTTGGCTTGCAAAGTGATTTTTAAATGTTTATTTAGTTATTCTTTTTGGGGGGAGAGAGAAAGTGCACTTGAGGGAGGGACAAAGAGAGAGGGGGTCCAAAGCAGGCTCTGCACTGACAGCAGTGAGTCCAATGAAGGGCTCAAACTCCCAAACCACAAGATCATGACTTGAGCCATAGTCTAACACTCAACCAATTGAGCCACCCAGATGCCCCACAAAGTGATTTTTAAAAACCAGTTAGCAAGATGCAAACATCAGGTGGTTTCACACATACACAAACACATGTACGTATGGAAGAGTAAACGGGTTTTGATTTCTGCATCTCTAGATTAAACGAGAGGTTTTGGCATAATGCGGTCTGCATTCTAGCTTTCCAACAATTGATCAGAACTCAGGAGTTGTTTCCACTTTAGATTGGGTGGACTTTCTCTGTTCTCCACAGTCTTCCTCCTTTCTTGTCCCTTGGCACTGAGGCCAAGTGTTAGCTACCACACATCACAGTGCTACCATACTGTTTTTGTCTTCTAATGTACCAAACTTTTCATGCATTTGTGGCTCTGAATTTTATTTAATAATATTTATTTAGTACTCACTACATGCAAGCTACAAATAATGAGGGAAAGATCTCTCTTCCCCTAGTCAAAGCTCTCAATCCTGTGGGACGGATACATTCACAGAGGGGGACACAGAGGGAGAACTGGTGAGGGCTTCACAGAGTAGGTGTTATTTAAATAAGCTCTTGTAGAAGTAAGATGTCAAATGAAGAAGGTGACATAAGACATTTTGTATATACAAAAAGTCAGAGAGACATGGAAGTGCATTTGGCACCCACAAGTTTGCTGGGCTTTTACAGGAGGTTGAAAGGAATATTGAGAAATATGGCAATGAGGTTAGACCTCGAATGCAATGCTCAATAATTTTCGAATTGCTATCAATCATAACCAGGCAAGTTATTGTTAATAAATGAAATCTTCCATGCTTCAATATGCATCCATTTCCATATTTTATAGTTTCCAAGGATTTTTCTTCCCTAAAAGATCTTTTCGTACTTTAAAAGCATTAATTTAGACAAAACTTCTTTTCTTCAAGATAAATAACACTGTATTTAACATTTTCTTTTAGGACCTACATTCTGTCCCTTAAAGCTCTTTTCTTCATCAGTGGCTCTGTGCATTTAAAATACTTGTTGGTCTTTTTCTATAGTATTGCATTAATCACTGGGTTTATGGGATCAACCATCCTTAGTCCCAGTGTATGACCTTGGGCAAGTTTGCCTCAATTGCCTCCCTTGAACTTGATATAATCTTCCCTGCAGGATGGAAAGAATTAAGTATTATGGATGCAAAACACTTAACATAGTGCCTGGAACTCATTTAAAATTAGTGCTTATTGTTACAGAATTTTTAGAGTAGAGATACATTCAATCATTAGTAATATCCACACCCTAAGTGACCATAAGCAACGTAACTTCAGAATACTTTTATCCTTCTAAATTGCCTCACTTATTTTTTAACCCTATTTACTAACTTTTAAAAACTACCTCTTAGTTTTGAAATTTTCTTAATGTCATCTCAAAATATATCAGATTCATTATTTATATATTTTATCTTATTTTCCTTTAAAAAAAATAATCACATACTCAGAATATGGACAGTTTATACTAATCAATTAACAAGACAGACAGTCCAACAGAAAAATGGGCAAAAAACCTCAGACATACAATTCATAATTTGCAAAGACATAATTCATAATCCCAAAAGTCAGTAAGAATATGAAGATCAAACTGTGACCAATGCTGTTAGTCATCAGAGAAATGTGAATGAGAGACACAACACAGTACTTTCCGCACACACACGAGAATGACTACAGTAGAATAGACAAAAACCACCAACCATCAGTGAAGGTATGAAACATCCAGAATTTTCATAAACTTTTGGTTGGGAGTGTAAATTTCTACAATAACTTTAGAAAACTCCTCAGCAGTACACACTCAAGCTAAACACACACATAACATGACCAACAGTTCCACATCTGTGTGTATAACCGACAGAAATGTGTGAAGACATGAATTTTCAGCAAAAGGTATGAATACACTGTAATAGCAGAATAGTTTACAACACCACAAACTGGAAGCGACCTAAATGTCTGTCAACATAAAATGGTATAGGTACCCAAAGGAACAAGAAGTTCTTCTACCACATGGAGCAAATGACAATGAGTGTAAACGAACTATGGAGGGCAGGGGTAGAACAGGAATTCCAGAATGGTGAAGTAAGGAGCTGGATGGACTCTATCACAACAAAACGATTTAATTAGTGAACCATTTTAAAAACAAGCCATCATCTAGAGTCTTGGGGAGATGTAGTAAGGATGCAAATGTAGTAAATGGAAAAACAAAATTCATTCATGAAAATCTACTAAATCGCCAAACAATCAGAGGCTATGGCATTTAAGCCTTTTCTTTACACTCTCCCCAGCTAGTGTTTAGGAAACTACCCCGGGTTCTCTATTTCAGGCAGGTACAGCCTAGAAACACTGGATTTACTGTCCTCCTGCCAGCCTTTCTGATCCCCTTCCAGAGCTCTATGGCAGAAGCTCTATTATAGGCAGGCATGCCAGAGGTAATGGGATCTACTCCCCCCAACCCAAATCTCACTTGTAGGACAGAAGCTCTACTCGGCACAGTAGGCCAAGAATAACGGGGCCCTGACTGTCCCTGCCCCAACTAAATGTTCCACGATGGGAGGTATAAACTGAGAAGCTGAGGGGCTGCCATCACCCACATTGTTTGCTTGTAGAGTAGAGACTATCACTTCAGGAAAGCAAGTCCTTGTCCCCAGCTCTGGTGCAAGCATGCAGGTTTCTGCCCAGGGAAAAAAAAATCAGACCCTATGGAAGAAGAGCTCCTCAGTTTTACTTGAGGGGACTGACTTCACTTGGAATGAAATGTTGAGATGTCCATTAATAGATGTGGTGTCAAAAAACAGAATTTTGGCAGAAAGTAATTAAGAGTAGGATGTTGGCTTCATGATACATGCAAAAACAGTAGGACATCCAGAAGTGTAACAGAGAAAATTAGGGAAAGATAAAAGCTAAGAAGAGCCCCTGTGGATCACAGCCAACTTTAGGGGTCAGGGAGGATATCCTGAAGTGGACAAGGCTACATGCACACAGGAGCATTAAGATTAGGATGTGGCCAGATTTGAAAGCTGTACATATACTCATCCAAACAGAATAGAAGCCTTAGTGTCAGGTTGGGCTTAAATCTCTGACCAAACACTGACTGAACAATAAGATGCACTAACCCAGAAGCAACTTCTAGAAATCCAGACTTAAAAGTAAAATCACACTCATCCCCGTGATTCTGGAAGACTGTGTCCATGTCCAAGGCCATAACCTCTCAAGAAAGATCAGAGAGGAAACCTTCAAACCACTAATCCCGGACTGAACATGGCGCAAAATAATGCAAACTTCATGAACTGTGAAAACAGTCTCTAAGTCACAGAGACCTCAAATGGCAAAAGGTAAAAATCTAACTGTTTAAGGGAGGTTGACTTATTTGACTGATAAATGGCTTAAACTGACCCAGGAATAACTGCTAAATACCCATACTAAAAGAAAACAAGGAAAAAATAGTCTAAGCCTGGACACTACAAAGAAAGTGAATAGACACCCCTCAGGATGGGAGAAAATATTTATTAATGATATAGCTCATTTGACTATCTTCCTACAACACAGTAAAAAAGACAAAAAATTCAGACAATGTATTTAATAAACATCTCTTCAAAAACTAAAAAAGATATAGAACTGGCCAATAAGCCCCTTAAAAGATGTTCGATGTTATTAGTCATTAAGGAAACACAGATTAAAATTACAATGAGATCCTGTATCACTCCCACTAGGATGACTATAAGCAAAAACCAGATCAGTGCTGGCAAAGATGAAGAAAAGTCAGAACTCTCCTACTTTGCTCATGGTAATGTAAAATGCTGCAGTCACTGTGTGAAAACGCTGGCAATCCCCCAAAAGATTAAATATAAAGTTAACCATATGACATAGCAATTCTATCTCAAGTTGCATATCCAAGAAAATTGAAAGCATACATCCACACTAAATCTTGTATAAAGTTGTTCATAGTAGCATTATGCATAAGAGCCAAAAGGTATAAACACACAAATCTTCACCAAATAATGAATTGATAAGAGTATGGAATTTCTGTACAGTAGAAAATTTGGCATTAAAAAGGAGTGCTAAAGGAGCCAGTCACAAATGATTCCATTTGTACCGGATATCCATAATGAGTGTATATCTGTCTCTAGAAACAAAAAGTATATTAATGATTCTACAGATCTAGGGGATGGGGTGTGGGGGAAAATGAAGAGAAACTGCTAATGGGTATAGGGGGTTTCTTCTCAAAAGGACAGATGTGCTTTAAAGATAGATTGTCATTGAACCATATATTTTATTTATTTTTTTAATTTATTTTTATTTTAATATAATTTATTGTCAAATTGGCTAACATACAACATGTAAAGTGTGCTCTTGGTTGTGGAGTAGATTTCCATGGTTCGTCGCTTACATACAACATCCAGGGCCCATCCCAACAAGAGACCTCCTCAATGCCCATCACCCACATCCCCCTCTCCCTTGCCTCCCCCATGAACCCTCAGTTTGTTCTCTGTATTTAAGAGTCTCTTATGGTTTGCCTCCCTCTCTGTTTGACACTATTTTTTCCCCTTCCCTTTCCCCATGGTCTTCTGTTAAGTTTCTCAAGATCCACAGATGAGTGAGAACATATGATATCTCTCTCTCTCTGAGTGACTTATTTCACGCAGCGTAATACCCTCCACTTCCATCCACGTTGCTGCAAATGGCAGAATCTCATTCTTTATCATTGCCATGTAGTATTCTGTTGTATATAAAAACCACATCTTCTTTATCTGTTGGTCAGTTGATGAACATTTAGGCTCGTCCTATAATTTGGTTATTTTTGAAAGTGTTGCTATAAACATTGGGGTACATGTGCCCCTTGGATCAGCACTCCTGTATCCTTTGGGTAAATTCCTAGTAGTGCTATTGCTAGCTTGTAGGGTAGTTCCAGTTTTAATTTTTTGAAGAACCTCCACACTGTTTTCCAGAGTGGCTGCACCAGTTTGCATTCCCACCAACAGTGCAAGAGGGTTCCCGTTTCTCCACATCCTTGCCAGCATCTCTTGTTTCCTGAGTTGTTCATTTCAGCCACTCTGACCCGTGTGAAGTGGTATCTCCGTATGGTTTTGATTTGTATTTGCCTGATGATGAGTGACATTGAGCATCATTTCCTGTGTCTGTTGGACGTCTGGATGTCTTCTTTGGAAAAATATCTATTCAGGTATTCTGCACATTTCATAACTGCCCATTAAAAATTTTTTTTGTCTTGAATCTTATATATTTTTTTGATATGTTTTGAATATTAACTACTTACCAGATATATCATTTGCAAATACTTTCTCCCATTCAAAAGGTTGCCTTTTTATTTTATTGATGGTTTTATTCACTGTGCAAAAGGTTTTATTTGGTATAGTACACAATAGTTTACTTTTACTTTTATTTCATTTGCCTGAAGTAATATATCTAGAAAAGTATTGGTAAGGTTGATATCAAAGAGATTCCTGGCTTATGTTTTTTTCTAGGAGTTTTATGGTTTCATGTCTTATATTTAGATCTTGAATCCATTTTGAGTTATTTTTAATTATGGTGTCAGAAAGTGGTCCAGTTTCATGAAGCTGTCCAAGTTTTTAGTACCATTTATTGAATAGACTGTCTTTCCCCCACTTTATAGGCTTGCCTGCTTTGCCATAAATCAGTTGACTATACAAGCATGGGTTTATTTCCAGTCTCTCTATTTTGTTCCATTGATGTCCATGTCCCTTTTTGTGCCAGTACCATACTGTTTTGATTACTCTTGCTTTATAGTATATCTTGAAATCAAGGGTTATTATCCCTCTAGCTTTGTTCTTTTTTTCTTTCAAGACTGCTTCAGCTCTTTTGGGTCTTTTGGGTTCCATGCAAATATTAGGATTATTCTAGTTTTGTGAAAAATATTGTTAGTAATATAAAAACTTTCGTGTACTATAATTCTTACTATCGCATCATTTATTGGGGTAAATACTAATTATTGCCTTGTTGGTTCAGATGTACATAAGTGCATCAAAGAAAATATATTGTGGCAAGAATAGCATTGGGAGATGATGGACCCATATTTTTTCATTTTGATTGTATTAGTTTTAAAAGAGAAATTTGTAAAAGATTTATTTTAGGGAAATCAAGAGGAAAACTGAAGCAGTTAGTAGTATCAGAATTTTCTGTAAATGGTATTTGAAATCATTTTTGGGTTTTTTTTTTGTTTATAAATTAATTGGATATCAGTGAGTTCAATTGCTGTGTTATATCAAATTTAAAAAATAGGACAAATAAAATCAGTCACTCAAATTTCTCAAACTAATATTTTGGTCAGTTATTCTCTTGGTAGCAGTATGTGGTCATTTGCAAAAAAAAAAAAAAAATCTTGAAATTCTGTTGGCTTCACTTGTCCAGCTGTACAGTCCCAGCATCAATATACCCTATTTTTTCCAGCCATAATCTCCTCTTTTAGATTTATAAGCTATTTTTAAATCAACATATAGCATGTCTGACTATTTTAATAATGTATGTTAGATCACCACTGGAATTTTCTAATAGCTCCTACACTTTTCTTGCCATCAGCTACTCCCTGAATACACCATTAAATCTCATGTTACATTTTATTATTAAAACCCCTAATAATGCATTTTGTTAAAAAACAAAATGTGTTGTGCTCTGCCCAAAAGTAACCTAGTATTATTTCCTGTAGTAATTTTAATTGAATTTTAGCTCTTTACTTTTTATACTTCACTGTTGATTTTATTGGGTTTAATTACAAATCCATATGTATTTGTTAAGAAGTGTTGGTTTGATATTTTCCAGTGACAACTACATTTTATTCAAAGAAAAAACGTATTAGAATAAAAATTGCAAGAGACTAACCTATTGTATGAGATGATTAATTGAATTTCAGATTTATATGCATTTTTGATGAATGATTTCCCATAGTAAAATGACTTGAATGGTGTATCAGGGCACCATTATTCATTTTAATGGGTTTGCACAAAGTGCATATCACCATTATTATAGATCAACTGTGAAGATGTGGATTTCATTCTGCCCTCATCCATTTTTAAATCTGACAAATTTTGTTCTATAAACTTGGAGAAAGAGAAAAAAATATCTTGAGAGTGTAAAGTTGGGAGATTGGCTTCACCTCTTAGATAGGAGGAAAAATTTTTATTCATAATTTTTACAAATATTTTCACCTGTATTAGATACCCATTTGTTCAGATCCTAGATAATGATGATTGTTGGTGGTTAATGACAGCTACAATGAGGTGTCTCCCCTCCACACTCTACTATGAATTAGAAATGAAGTGACTTTCTCTAAAGTCCTAAAATTTCCATATTGAGTCTATAATCTATATGCAGGAGCAAATTAGCAGAACATTTATAACAGTTTGAATAAAGAGTTTTTGAGTAACCCTAATTCAGGGATTAAAAATGTTAGGTAATAATAATAATAATAATAATAATAATAATAATAAATAAGCATCCATAACTTGTGTGAAAAATAGATCAAAAGGATGATTAACCAGACATGAATGAATATAAATAAATCTTTCATCAATATCCACATAAGCCCTGTCTACAAAAGTATTAGTCTAGGACAGATATTTTATGTATAAAGTTTGACCTTTAGGCAACTCAGGGGTTAGGAACGCTGATGCCTGTACAGTTGAAAATCCATGTAACTTTTCACACCCCAAAAGGTAACTACTAATGGCCTATTGTTGACTGGAAGTCTTACTGATAACATAAACAGTTGATTAACACATATTTTGTGTATGTATTATATTCTGTATTCTTAAAATCAAGTAATCTAGAGA
This sequence comes from Herpailurus yagouaroundi, assembly GCF_014898765.1. Classification (NCBI taxonomy): domain Eukaryota; kingdom Metazoa; phylum Chordata; class Mammalia; order Carnivora; family Felidae; genus Herpailurus; species Herpailurus yagouaroundi. The sequence goes on along the minus strand of NW_024412377.1, from coordinate 119,650,168 downwards.
AAAAAATGTTAAGAAAATCATAAGGGAGAGAAAATGCATTTATATCACTGCACTGTATTTATTGATACCATAAGTTTACATCATCTGTTTACAAGGTAAATTGTCTGTCAGTACCTACATCAATATTTTCTTATATGACACAAAACATTGTAGATGTTATGTGTATTAATAATACTATACAAAAAAGAAAAGATAATATGAAAAAGAAACTCATTTATTTACATTATTTATATAATGATTCATGCATAGATAGCAAAGAAGCAGCATTATGATTCCTTTATGGTAGCCTATTATAACCAATACATCTGTTTTATGGTGGCCTAGCCTATACACTAATATTTTTATGGCATATACTATTTACAGTCCTATTGATAATACAGTATTGGAAACGTTACATTAAAAAAATCATTTATGATGATAGGTTGATACCCAGTGTTTCCAATAAGGAGAGAGAGAGACACATACTGTATGGTAATATAATTATCTGAAATCAAAGTTACAAGACAGTAACAAAACTAACACATTAATTTTTTTAAACTAATACACTATTAATTTTATATTAAATATCACGCGCCTAATGCCTATATGTAAGGATAGGGTAATCAATTCCATACAGGTTTTGCACCTGATGTTCTCCACACTGAATACTTAGGTGGTGATGATGATGTTGCAGAAACCTGTCCTCCAGTTCTTGACGTACAGTTACTAGATTTCCACACCAGGACACTCACACACAGACACAACAGATAAGCTTATTAACTCTGTCGCCTGATGACTATTTACTATTTATTAAGTGGAAGCCGATCATCATAAAGTTCTTGGTCCTTGTTGTTTTTACCTTCAGTAGGCTGAGGAGGGGGAAAAAGAAGAGGGGCTGGTCTTGCTGTCTCAGGGGCAGAGGAGGGGGAGGGGGAGGCAAGAGAGGCTGCACACTCGGTGTAACTTATGGAACAACAGTGTAATTTCTGCCGGCCTTTTGCTCTTTCATTTTTCTCAAAATGTTTCTACACAGTACCAATCCTCCTTCCATTCTTTGCTTTAGCTAAGTGCCTGTATCATAAAGGGGTCCATGTTTTAAAGGAAGGTCAAAGCAGTGTGAATGATCAGAACCCTTCTACCATATTGTCTACTCTCAATGTGTTTGCTGGAACTGCTTCTTCTATGTCTTCTTCCTCACTGTCTAGTACTAGTTCAGAAGCACTCACCTCTAGCAAGTCATGATTTGTTAATTACTCTAGTGGGGTGTCTATTAGCTCTTGAACTTCTATAGGATCCATACCTTGAAACCTTTTGCACCCCGCCTTTTTTTTTTTTTTTGCTATACCCCTCTCTCTTTCAAAATATCCTTGTCTCTGTCAAAAAAAAAAAACCTGTAAAATTATGCATAACATCTGGACAAGGTTTTCTCCAGCAGGAACTTATTATTTGGAGCTTTATGACTTTCATGGGTTTTCTATAACAATGATGGCAACTTGAATGGTGTCATCCTCAGACTTTCATGATGTGCTCACTATCAGCATTCTTTCCCATAGTGTTGACAATCCTTTCATTATGACCTGCTGATCTAGATGGTGAATGAGAGATATCGTTTTAGGGGCACAGAGGCCACTTCAACACCTTTGGTGTTGAACTAATGGGGCCCTGGTGTGTCACGGGTATTGTCCAATATGAAAGGAACTACAAAAGGTAGCTTCTTACTTGGAAGGTACTCCTGCCTTCAAGGAAAAAGTATCAATGGAAACAATGAAGAGAAAAGGTTCTCATCATCTATGCCTTCCTGCTGTACAACCAAAAGACTGGCAGCTGGTGTTTGTCTTTTCCCATCAAGACTTGAGGCTTAGCAGCTTTATGGATAAGGGCAGCTCTGAACACCCAACAGCATGTGCACAAAACAGTAGAGATAGCCTATTGTTTTCTGCCTTAAATCTTGTGCTTACTTCTCTTCCTAATAAATGTCCTTTGTGGTATTTTTTTCCAGAATAGAGCACTTTGATTTGCATTAAAAACCTGTGCAGGCAGATAGCCTTTCTCAATGGTTTTCTTTATGGCGCCTGGGAACTTGTCTGCTGCCTTTTGGTCCGCAGATGCTGCTTCTCCTGTTATATGGGCATTTTTAAAGCAAAGCTTTTTCTAAAATTATCAAACCATCCTTTGCTGGCACTCACTTCTCCAGCTTTAGATCTTGCACCTTCCTTTTGATTTAAGTCGTCATATAAGGACTTGGCTTTTTTTATCTAATCATATTAGAGTCTGTAGGTGTCTTTCTTGTAGCAATCCTGTACCCACATAAAAGCTACATTTTCAGTATAAGAAGATATTTTGCAGGGCCGCCTAGGTGGCTCAGTCAGTTAAGCTTCCAACTTTGGCTCAGGTCATGGGTTTGAGCCCCACCTCAGGCTCTGTGCTGACAGCTCGGAACCTGGAGTCTGCTTTGGATTCTGTGTATCCTTCTCTCTGGGGCATCTCTCCCCCGCTCATCCTCTGTCTGTCTGTCTCTCTCTCAAAAATGGTAAGCATTAAAAAATACTTTAGGGGCGCCTGGGTGGTGCAGTCGGTTGGGCGTCCGACTTCAGCCAGGTCACGATCTCGCGGTCCGTGAGTTCGAGCCCCGCGTCGGGCTCTGGGCTGATGGCTCAGAGCCTGGAGGCTGTTTCCAATTCTGTGTCTCCCTCTCTCTCTGCCCCTCCCCCGTTCATGCTCTGTCTCTCTCTGTCCCAAAAATAAATAAACGTTGAAAAAAAAATTAAAAAAAAATAAATAAAAATAAAAAATACTTTAAAAAGAAGACATTTTGCAAAAAGTGCGAGGTTTTTGTACCTGCTGAAGTAGCTGCAACGATGGCTTCACGATTTTCCTTTTCTCTTTTCACGGTTGTTCTTAGGCTAGATTCATCTCAAGGTGGTAGATGATCACCACAGCAGACCTCTGTGTATAGTACATATCAAATAATTCACCTTTTTATTGTAATGTCATAACTTTTCTATGCTTCTTTTGAGCACCTCCAGCATCACTAATGGCACTTCATGTGGGTCCCATAGTGTTATTCACAGTCTGTAGTATTGTATTAAACATAATTGAAATACATGAGAACCACAAGACATCAGTTTTTATTTTGACACCCCATTTACCAGAGAGACGGAGTGTTCTGGCAGAGATGATTATCGTCACACAACACGTTAAGCGAATATTCCCAACAGTTGAGGGGTAACAGGAGGTAGCTCAGAAGTACAGAAGCATTATTACAGTGTACAATTAGCTATATAGTTAACTTCATGCATTTATGATGTAATGTCATATCTGTATGTTCATTCACGTTTTTCGTGAATTTGGCACCATGTACAGTTATAATCTGTGTTGATATGTGTTGTGACAAATTTTAACTTTTTATACTAGATTTGCGCATATGTTATGATAGTAAATGATAAAATAGGCTAGTATCTATGCATATTTTACTCATTCGTGGCATGCCTAATTTTTTTCTCATTGTTAAAAGGATTTCTATGCTAGCTCTTCATTTGTGAGTTTTTTCACGTTGACCTCAATGTCCAAAAAATTTTCCAATATATGTATTGATAAAAAACCATGTCGAAGTTGATCTATACAGTTCAAACCTATGGTGTTCAAGAGTAACTGTATGGCTTTTTTGTGAAGGTCGTCCTGGTAGTAATTGTTTTGAATGAGAGGGCCATTAGATACTATAACTACAGGAAACTTTAAACATTAGGCACTTGTGACTCCACCCACTCCATTCAATCTTTTGATCATTTGCCTTCCCATGAACTTGTCTATAGAAGGAAAATTGTGCTATTTAAACTAACTCAAGCATTCTTTTCCATTTTTGGAAGTGAGCTTTTGAAAATAATATAATTTACCACATACTTCCTCACCCAATTCTCAGACGTAAGCCAGATCACAAATTCAGAATCCCTTGAATGAAATGGAGTCCAAAACTCAGTATCCTAAATATTTCATCCATCCTTTCTCCTAAGGACCTACAGCTGTTTCCAAGGGAAAGGGAAACAGTCACATATTTGAGGAATGATTAAATATGGGCTTTGAGACTATACTAATCCCTTAGGAATTCAACCTCCACTGTGGTTTACCCAGAAGAGTACTATCAAGGTTGATAATAAAGATTGTTTTTGTAAATCCATCTCATAGAGGACCAAATAGGTTTAAGAACCCACACTGCGATCATTTTCTCAGTTCCTGAATGCATAGTAGGAAGACACTCACTTGATTGTTGTATGAATCCCTGCTTCCACTTCCAGACCTGTGGAGTGAGACCTATTGTGGTAGGAAGGACCAATCAGAAGCCTTTACAACTGCTCCCATCGCCTCCAAACACACACACACACACACACACACACACACACACACACACACGATCACAAAATAGTAAACTGAAAGCAATATATTTCATTCCTTGAGAAATTACAGAGATTATTGGCAGTATCAAAGATGTGAAATACAGAGTAGTGATACCTACAACATTTTTCTTACCTCTTTGGCCTGTGCAGCTGATATGTCTTAGAGAATTCGATTGAATTCTCATATACTTAATCAGGAAGTGACTCCATCTGCAGCTGCTATTCCACATATTGTCTGTTTATTAGTGTAAATCCACAGAGACTCTGGCATCTGATTTGCATCTATCGATCTGGCAAATGCCTTTCTACTTTATACCAATTAGCAAAGTCAGTCAGATACAGTCTTCTTCCACTTGATAGAGGAAACAATTTACTTCACTGTCTTTGTTCAGGCTTAACAGTTTCCTGGCTTTCTGTCAAAATCTAGCATGCAGGAATCTTACTCATTTTGCCATCCCACAAGGCATCATATTGGGCTACAAATATATGATATAATGCCAATTAGATCTATTCAGCAGGAATGATGTGGTGAGATACATGTGTGTCAGAGAGTAAGAGATAAAAATCTAAAACTATCTAGGTGCCTTTGACCTCATTGAGATTTTTTAGAGGTTCACTGGGTCTGGAGCATAGCTATGTATTCCCTCCAATGTGAAAGACCACCTGTGCCTTTTAGTTCCTTTAATAAGAGAGAGGCACAGTACTTGGAGAGTGTCTTTAGATCCTAGATCAATAGACACCATATTTGAAAGGGTTTCGTAAGCCCATTTATGAAATCATCTGTAAGACTTGCTTTTTAGAGTGAAGTCCAGAGAAAGAAGAAGAGTTTCAATTGGATCAGGCTGGATTTCAAGCTGTGTCTCTATTGTGGCTAATGACCTTACATAAGATTCTCAAGAGTCTTTCACTGATCAGGATGCTCTACCGAGCTTCTGGTAAACTCTGATGGAATAATGACAACACAGGTACTCAGAGGTTGGAGAGAAATATCTCAAAACTATTTTTGTATTGAGAGATAGTTTCTGCTAGTTACTGGAACTGGTAGAAATGAATGCTTATTCATTGAATAATGCTTACAACTGATTCTGCAAACTAAGGTTCCAGTCATTAACTGGGTATTTACTACTCATAAATTTGAGCATGCAGAGAAGCTCTCTTTCTCCTGAAACTGAATTAGGATGTATAAAAAGAAGCTCAGGTATGTCTTTAAGGTACAAGCAAGTTATGTGAACTATTGATTCTGACTTTCTTGACATTTATGCCTACTGCATTGCCACCTCTCCATCAACACACACCTATGGCCTTGTAGAGATTTTCCTCTACCAGATAATTAAGAGTAAAAATGGAGCCCTATTACTGAGTATCTTGCATGATGTCCTGACATTGGCTAGAAAGAGACAGCTGTAGCACTAAAACTCCACTCAGGGCTGGCCTTCAATAATACTATGGAAAGGAAATTCTTCCAGTGAGTAGAACAGGGAATAGCGCATTTCGTTGAGCACTTTCTTCTGGGAAGAGAGATGGCCTGAAATACAGTCTCTAACGATACATAGATGGTAGCTAACAGTTTGATAATATGGTCAGAGACTTGGGAGTAAAAAGATTGGAGAATAGTTTGCAGTCAGACCCCTTGCAATGGGCATAGACTGTGAGAATATTTATATCTCACCTGAAGGCTTATCAAAGGCTGTCCCCTTCCTGGAATAGTCTCAATGCTCAGATGTTGAAGATGACCCATTCTTTTGATGCCATACACACAGTCTTTTCCCAAACACTTAGTGCTTGATCAAAAGATTTATGAATAAAGTCACCAGGGCTACTGGACATAGATATGTCCTGGTATTTCTCTCATTCTGACTGAACTGGATGTCACCAATGCTGAGGGCCTAATCTGCTAACAACAGAGGTAAATACTGATACATTGCCATTTATCTAGTGACACATTGCTCATGCAAGACCACTTTCTTCATGAGTGTTCCCAACTGAAACAGATAAGACATGAGTTTTTCCTCACTGTCCACAATGACATCTATGTCATTTTCTCCCAGCATCCCATCTATGGATTTCTTAATGCTCTGTTCTCTATTGTGGCTTCATACACATCATCATTTCTAAAAGAGAACTCACTTTAGAGCAAAAAGAAATCAGACAAAAAACCCAATCCTTTGTGACTGATTTCTCCAGGTACCCCATCATTCAGAAGCAACATACCTGAAGAAAACGTGGGAAAGTTACTAAGGGCTCACTTATAGAACTGACTAGATAGTAACACTTAGGAGGGTAGGAAAGCTGACGCTATACGTTTTGGTATATGCTTTGAACCAGTGACCAGTGTCTCTTATCTTTCCCATCTAACCTGGGAGTTGAAAAAGAGACATTATTTTCACTATTTTGCCTCGTGGTACATTTGCAAAACCTTTGTGTTTTGTTCCTGCATGTTTCACAACTTTAGGCTCTACAAGCTCTTGCTTTTCAAGGTTAAAAACAAAACAAAACAAAACAAAAAAGCAGACGGGGTGCCTGGGTGGCTCAGTTGGTTTAGTGTCCACCTTTAGCTCAGGTCATGATCTCACATTTCATGAGTTCAAGCCCCATATCGGGCTCACTGCTATCACTCTGTCAGCACAGAGCCTGCTTCAGAACCTCTGTCTCCTCTCTCTTCCCCTCCCCTGATTACTCTCTCTCTCAAAAAATAAAGAATTAAAAAAAAATAAGCAAAAAAAAGCAGACAAACCTCTTTGACCAGAAAATACAAAATGGTTCTAATGAACCAGAAGCTGAAAGTGCCACCTGGATGTTTTGAGTTCCCTCTGCCACTGAATCAGTAGACAGAGAATAAGCTGCAATAACTGATCCCACTTAATAAGGGGAAATAGGTTATTGCCACACAAGGGGATGAGTCTTAGTATGTCTGGAACCAAGAAGGTTATCAAGGTGTACTTCCATGTAGGTGGTACATACTAATAGAAGATCATAGCAACATATCAGAGACATGGGCAGGACCCTTGAGGAATGAAGATTTGGATTGCCCCACATAAAAACAGTCATGGGTAGATAAGGTGCTAGCTGTGGGTAGAGATACCATGACATGGGTAGTGAGAAAAGGAAATTTTCATCTACAGTTGTTTCTGTTTTCTTGACTGACCCTTATTATTAAAATGATTCTTTTTAATTTTTTGACTTAAGATTTCTTAAGGTAGGACACTTCCAGTCATGTTTGAATGTGCAACCATGTCATATATACTTGTTTTTGAGTCCTTCACTTGCTAGCCATGTGAACTGTGTGAAATGAGAGCCATAATAGTATAATACAGCATATCCGTGACCCCTGGTCCTGTTTTCCTTTCTGGAAAATGAGATGTTTAGATTAGATTATGTCAAATTTCTTTTGAAGCTTGGAGATTTTATAATATTAGAAGAGTATGAGGATAAAATGCAGTATAGTAATGATAAGTGAATTTACTTTTACCTCCAGTAAATCGCCCTGATATTTTTCCCTTAGTTCTTGAGAGAACTTTCTGGTTTGTATCTGAGTTAGAATTTTCACAGAACTAGAATACCAACCAACTTCCTCAAACTAATTGGAATAAAACTAGATGGTTGACCTTTGAGGCTAATACAAAGTGAATGAAATTCAGCACTTGTTTTCTAATCCGACAGTGTGCCTGACAAAGGAAGGTAAAGATTCAAACAACTGAGTAAAGTGTTTAAAACAACTACTTTTCATTTCTGCAACTTTATTAGCAACCAATGCTATAGGCTTCAGAATGGTTTGAAAGCTTCTTAAGCAGTTTTTATTAACTGGGGTTGAGCACCTGAAGAAGAATGGAATTAGGCAGAATTGAATAAAGCCAAAGATCTAGTTCCTGAATATTTTTACTTAAACCAGAGCTTGGAGCTCCTTAAATACTGGTTAAGTAGTTTGTTGACTGATTGGAGGCTTGATATATGAAAGTGCGATATGAAGAGAGGCTATGGAGAGAAGCACACTTATATCCCTTCTCTGTTTCTCTTTGGCTGTAGTACCTGAAAATATAACTGTAATGTTCACTTTCCCTATCTTTATATAAGTTCCATTCCACATTGTCAAGATTAAATGAGATATTGCCCATAAAGTATTACTATAGTGCTATAGTGCCTGGCATATAAGAGAGGTCAATTAAGGAGGTAGAACAGGGAGGGAAACCTTCCTCACAGAGATTTCATAGCAAGCACAAGAAGAGAGGAAATAAACTTGGTTTGAGTTAGGAAGAGAGTTTATGCTGCACCTCAAGTGCAAATGTTTGTGCTACCACTAACCAAGATGGTAGAAGTGCAAATGAAGGCCAATGATAAGGCAAATTAAAACTTAGTGCCCCCACTGGTGGAAAAAGAGCCAGGTTGGATAACACCCAGAAGCTCAAATAGCCTCCCATTATCAGGAAATGGTATATTCATCTGCAAGTCGTCACAGAAAATAAAGGATATATTGGATGTAATTTTCAGGTTTTATTCATATGTTTGGCATCACGTAGAGACTAATCAAACAGATTATAACCCTATTTAAAAATGAATACATTCCTGGCTGGAGCAATGAATAAATATTAGAAAGAAATAAAGTCAGTCTTTCTCCTTTTTTCTCCCCCGATCCAAAGGGGATGCCCGGAGATCTAAAATCCTGCCAATTAATTGGATGTTAGCTAAGCACTGAGATTGGAAATAACAGTCTTAGACAACAATTCATAGAATTATTTTTATTCTCTAATGCCCTAGGGATTCTCCCAGGAGTTAACTGAGCTCAGCCAATCATCCTCCACTCCCTTTTATCTCCACCCAGATTGAATGGAAGGGGCAGGGTACCAAGGTTCAGTTACTGACTTCATCCTCAGTAAAATCTAATTGTGGTGGTGCACTGTTAATTCAGAGCTTCAGATAATTCATATCAGCTAAAGTTTGTTTTTGTTCATTTGATGAATAAAGCAGTTTCTAAGTAATTTAATTGTCTAGAGTAAAAAGGAAGAGTTTAAATTTATCTTTAGCATTCTTACCCACTTAGTAGCATCATTTACTCACCAACACTGTGAATTACCAATTACAGACTATTTTATTCTTTCCCTTACCCATTTGAATTTAATTGTATGTGTGCTTTCCAGGTTGGCTTTCTTGTTTGTTTAGAATTTGTGAAATCTTGAGCTTAAAAAAAAAAAAAAAGAGCTTTGGATTTCACCAGGGTTCAAATGAAATGTTGAGTAAGAATTACTCTATATATGTTAGCTGTAAACATATTATATAGCAAATAATGTTCTTAGACATCTCAGAAATGCGTAAACTCTTTAAATGCATGCCTATGTGCACATGACAATCATTATTAGCTATAGCCTAATTATATCACAATGACTGAATCTGAGAAAACCAATGATAGGAACAGTGAAATCAGACTGAAGGGAAAAAACTGAAATAGTACTTCATTTTTGCAAAGAAAAAAATTAATTTATTATGCATCTGTAAAATCCTGTGAGATAAATTGAGTTTCACTTTTTCTTGTGTTTCTAGAATTGACATGGGAATATAGACACAGAAGCTACATTAAACTACTGAGAACTCAGTCAGCGGACTTTCCAGGCAACTCTTCCTATATTCCTAAATAACCAGTTAGCTTGTGTGTAAAAAGAAGGGTTTCATGTATCCTTTGATTTTGTGGCAGCACCATAAGAAACAGACAATATAGTATAGGTCAAGTTAGCAGTTATTTTATAGATATCTGAGTAAATATTCTGGTGTGATTATAGTGTCTCCAAACAGTCATCAAATTATTCAACATATACTCAACAAATGTGTTAACAATATGTGCTACTTCTTTATTTCTAAGAGCTGAGGGATTAGCAGTGATCAGTCAAATCAGACTAAGTCCCATCTCTATTGGAACTTATATTCTAGTCAAGTAAAGAACTTAATCAGTAAAAACACTAAATTGTGTTATGGGCTTCAAAGAAAAACAGAGTAAGAAGCCAGAGGCTGTTGTTTTGCCTGGGAAGCCAGTGAGGGCACTTGAACAGAAAACCTGCATTTCTTTTCAGAACTACAAGGTGAGTTCTGAGAATAGGTTTTAACAGGTTACATACATAAGGAGTTTGGATTTTAGTCTGATTCCAAGGGGAATTCACTGTGGTGTTTTAATTAGGGAATTGAACATTTTTAAAAATTTTAATTATTAAGGTATAGTCTACCTGCAAATTTACCCTTTTGAAAAGTGTTTAGTTCTGTTAATTTTGACTGACGCATCTAATTGTGTAATTATCACTACAGTCAAGATATAAAGTAGTTCCGTCACCCAAAAGAATTGACCATTCCCCTTCGGAGTAACCTCCACGACCACTAAATCTTTCCACTATCGCTATAGTTTGGCCTTTTCAGAATATTATATAAATGGAAGTATATAGTATGTAGCCTCTGAGTCTGACTTTTTTCACATAGCATAACACATTGGAGATACATCCATGTTGAGTTTATGAGTAATTTGCTTTATTGCTGAATTGTATGCTATTGAATACATGTACCACTATTTATCTGTTTCCCAGTCCCCCCGCCCCCACTTTGCAAAGTAATCTGCTATAAAGATCCATATGCAGGTTTTTGTGTTAACATTGTTTTCATTTCACCTGGATAAATACACAGAAGTAGGATTACTAGGGTAATATGTTGAGTATATGTATAGATGTAGAAGCTTCACAATTTTGCATTCTGATGAGCAATGAGTGAGTTCCACATGTTTTGCATTTTCATTTTCACCCACACATGGTTTGTTTGGTGTGTGTGTGTTGGTTGTCGCCTTTCAGAATTTGCTTTTTAACATAACACTGTAGTTGATGAATGGCAAATGACTATATTAAGCAAGAATGTAGGACATAAAGTAGTTAGGAGGTTTATTGCCATAGTCAAGATGAAAGCTGGTAGGGTTGTGAACGAAAATGGCCATGACAGAGAGAGTAAGAAACACTAGTCTCAGGATGTAAGTTGAAGGTAGATGGGAAAGGACTTGCTGAGGAATTAGACATTAAGTGTGAGGGAAGAAAAAAGAATCTGTGGCAAGGAGGTAAATGGAATCCACAGATGAAGAGGAGATTTGGAAATCAAGAGGCTCCTTTAGATAGGCTGTGTTTGAGATGCCTCTTAAACATGCAGGACAAAATGTCAAGTAATTAGATGACTACACAAAATGAAGTTCAGAACAGTGATCTGAACCAGGCCTATGAGTTGGAGTACTTACATTTGGGAGTAACTAGGTCTTTGTGATATTTAATGCCTTTGCATGGAATATGATTGCCTAGAGAGAGTTTATAGAAAACTGAATCCTGTGTCACCATAATGATTAGAATTTAGGAAGGAAAGGAGAAAATAGCCGCAGTTAGCGGCTAGGTAGGAAGTTGTCAGTGACATTAGAATTCCACTTGGCAATTTTATCATTAGTTCTTGCTTTTGGCCATTGTCAGGTATGCAGACAAAAGATATAGGAGTACGGATAGCACAAAATTATGTAGTTCTCAAGAACAATCCTCAGATTTTGGTGGTAGGTGCTCAGCTGTCCTTTGTCTTAAAACACTTGTTGAAGTTATTTGAAATGTGAGTGAAGAGATGGCTCTGTCATAGCATGAAAGTAGCAGGTCAATCTGAACTGCTATGGACTCGGCTCAAAAACTTTGGTAGGATGACTAAAAGGAAGATCTGAGTAAGGAGGTTCACACCGTGAGAACCTGAATAACAAATAATTCTTATTCATCCTCCACAGCACAGAGAACTTTTCTTAAAAGAAAAGTAAATTGTAAAAATGGAAGCGTGTGGAAGATCCTAGCTTTAGTGTTAGGCAGGTTGCATTTGAACACCCTGTCTGCCCCTCTAGAATCTCAGTAGAGCACCAGGGTGATATTTTTATAATATAAATCAAGTCATGTCACTCTCCTATTCAGAATCCTTTGGGTCTTCATCCCCAATAAAATGGGAAGTCCTTACAAGTCTGTTAATACCCTGCCTAATTGGTGTGTTCCCATTGCCTCTGATGTAACCTACTGTAAGTTTTCCCTCCTCTCACTTCCTTTCACATGCCGTATGTGTACTAATTACAGGGCACAGTAGGCACATTACTACCTCAGATCCTTTGAAATGCTCTCCCTTCCTCCTGGAATGTTCTCCTCCAAGGCCTTCTCATGGCTCATGTCCTTACCTCCTTTAGGCCTTTGCTCCAAGTTACATTCTCAGTGAGCCTTTTTCCTCTAGCCTGTATAGGATTGCAGCATCCTTCTACCCACTTACTCTGACATACTTCACATCACTGACATACGAAATATATATTTATAACTCAAATGTGTTTATGTGAATACATATGAAAAACATTAAATTCAAGTATGTATATAATATAAATATATATTTGAGTTTAGTGTCTTTCATTTCCCACTAATACATAAACTTTGATGGAATGAATTTCGTATGTCTTATTTACTGTGATATCTCCAGGAACCAGAACAGAGTCAGCATGTAATAAGCATTCAATAAATATGTATTGGATGAATGAATTAAATAATGTATATCAGTCACTATACACAGTGTCTAGATTTAAGACTACTACAGGTGATTATGTAGCATTATTAGTGTTATCATCATTAATACTTTTTTTCATTAAATTCCCTAAATGTCAACTGGAATCAAATTCTGAGACATCAGTGCACATCTGCTATATCTGCCTTTACCAAAAACTGAACAGATTTTCAACTTGGCTGCCTTGAAGTCCAGGGAGTTTGTCAGAACAGGCAGTAGCTTGTGGAGCTGGTGGTTGCACCTTCAATGCAACTTGAACTATATTTTGCCGTACCTGCTTCTGAAGGACATTTCTCTCTGTGCTATAAATGAGGTGAGCTTGTAGAACACACATGTCTCATGTATAATCCAGCTAGAAAACCAGATGTATTTCTAAGACAGTGAAATTAGATCTAAGAAACAGGTATGTTGTGTACCAGCCTATTGATCACTGAGCTTGGTCCCTTCCAGTCTTCTTCCCCAGCCCCAGTTGTTAAATGGTTCTATCTCTAACACTTGAGTTGTTACTCTGTCATAGACTGTAACAGATAACGGTGTTGCTTGACAAAAACAAAAATCTTGGCATAAAAATAAAAATAATAATGTAAAGTCTAAGATTTACAGTGAGCTAGGCACTCTGCTAAGGTCTTCTGATTGATCATGTCTCCTCACTCTCAAATCCCTCTTTTCTGGGCTCATGGTGTCCTCTTAAAATTTATATGTTGAAGTCCTCACCTCCAGGACCTTAGAATGTGACTGTATTCAGAGATAAGGTCCGTAAAGATGTGATTCATTTAAAGTGAGGTCTTTAGGGCAGACCCTAATCTATTATGGCTAGTGTTCTTATAAGAAGAAAAAACTGAGGCACACAGAGAGACACCAGGGATATATGCACACAAAAGAAAGACCATGAGGGGACAGAGAAGACAGCCATCCTACAAGCCAAAGACAAAGGCTTCAGAAGAAAACACTCCTGCTGACATCTTGACCTGAAACTTCTAGCTTCCAGAACTGTGAGAAAATAAATTTCAGTTGTTTAGACCATTTAGGGAAGAGTGCTCTGTTAAAGCAGCCCTGGCAAACTAATACATTCTTCTTGAGATAAGTGCTATTACTAGCCACCTTTTGAAGATGAAGAAACTCAGGACAGAACAGTTAACTGACTCACCAAAGGACACTCAGCTCACAAGAGGTAAGGCCATGATTTGCAACCAACATGTTTGGCAAGAGCTCAGGCTTGACAGGAAAGGTCTGTTATTGGCACAAGGGCAACCTTCAAGCAAAAAGAAGCAGAAGAACAGATTCAGAAATCCAGTGTCTGACTCATTGAAATGCTTGTGGTAACTTCCTGGCAAGATTTTAGGATAGGTTCAGAAGCAAAGGTCCAGTGAAACTCTGTTTTCACCGGTTATCTTCTACTTCTAATTGCAGCCACCTTCCTTCTAAAGGCAATTTTCTTATCAGGGCAAAGGGAATAACACATTAATGTGTATTTGTTTCTGTATTAGTTTCCTATTGCTTCTATAATAAATTAACACAATTACCATAAAACAACTCAGATTTTTTATCTTACAATTCTAGAGGTCAGAAGTCCAAAGTGGGTCTCATTGGGCTAACATCAAAGTATTAGCAGGGCTGAGATTCCTCCCGGAGGTTCTAGGGGAGGATCCATGTCTTCACTTTTTCCAGTTTCTGGATGCCACCCAATTCATTGACTTCCAAAGGCAGCAGCAGAGTATCTTCAAACCTCTTTCCAACTCTTCTGCCTCCCTCTTTTACTTCTATGGACTCTTTTGATTTCATTGGGCCCACTTGGATAATCCAGAATAATCTCCCTATCTCAAGTCGGCTGATAATTTAACAGTTCACAAATTCTAGAGATTAGGACATGAAGATCTTTGGATTGGTCTTTATTCTGCTTCCTATAGCTTCTATCTAAAGGAAAAAGGCAATTAAGATATCAAAGTCACATAAGCATAAAAGGCATATGTAGACAGGGTGAATTCTGGAACCCATGGATAGGAACTGAAGCTGGTGAGGAGAGTTCCAGGTAGGGTGGGACAGCAGGTTAGGCTCAACGAGGAGGAGACACAATCAGAAAGGAAGAAGATAGCAGGTCCCTGTATGTTTTGAGTGAAATTAAATTATTTCTGTCTCCAGGCATGATAATACTATCCAAAAGAAGCCAATTAGTACATAGCATTTCTTTGGCCATAGTGATTGGTTTGGGGGTAACACATGACTAAGATAGTTAAGTCAGAGTGGAAGCCAAGACTTATATTCAAAGGTTTGAGAAAAAGAGAAAGTTTGACATGGACCAAGAAGGATGAATTAGGTATTCTGGGGAACTGTTGGCACTCACCTGGTGACAATGAGGGAAGTCAGTCTTAGGATGACACTAACCATAGAAGGGGAAGACTAGATAGGAAAACATGAAATAGGTCCTCATTGTTGGACCTTGAAATGCTAAATCATACTCTTCCTGAAATTTACTCTTCTTGTAGATAGTTTTTAAATATGAAAATTTTCATTTTCTTTGTTAAGACAGTTTGACTTGGAAACTGATAAGTATTCTTACACAAAACACTCAGTGAATGCATCGTTTGGGAGAAGTGATAATACCAAGGGAATTTAAACGTAGACAGTTATTCCCTGAGAATTCAGTTTTGTTTTAGTTCACCTTTGAGGATCTTTATCATAAGATGTCTTGTTAACAGTACTTGGAAATAACCTCTACATTCTGCTTATATTGTACCTTTTGCTTCTACAAAACCTCATGTATTTGATATTTTCAGCCTGTTAAAAAGAAAATTGGGTTCAATAGATTTTAATCTTACTTCAGAGTATTATACTCCAATTATTCCTTTACCATGGCTAGGTGAATTTATTTTTCCAGTTTCCCCTTATTTCTACATGGCTAATTAGGCCCTTTGGTAAAACTATTTTAACAATCCATTACCTCTTTCTGCAAAGATTTATTGAACATCTAGTATGTGACTGGTGTTCCAGGCACTATTTATTTTATTATGGGCTCAGAGAAAATAAATTGGGTAAGAATCCTGCTTCTATGACATTTATATTCTAGTAATGGTAAACGTATATGAATAGGTAAAAAAATAAATAAATAAATGGAAGTGACTCTGAAATGATAAGGGTAATGACAAAAATAACTTCTCAGTAACCTGTTGCAACATTAAAAAGTGTATAACAAATCAACTCAAAACTCAGTAGCTTGCAGAAAATTTATTTTTATCTGAGAGTGGTCTGGGATCCAACTAATTCAAAGTGGGTCCAGGAAGATGGCAGCATAGGAAGACTATGGGCTCACCGCACGTCCTGCTGATTACTTAGATTCCACCTACACCTGCGTAAATAACCCAGAAAACCGCCAGAAGACTAGCAGACCGGAGTCTCCAGAGCCAAGTGCAGACGAGAGGCCCACGGAAGAGGGTAGGAAGGGCGGCGAGGCGCTGCGCGCTCCACGGACTGGTGGGAGGGAGCCGGGGCGGAGGGGCAGCCTGCCGGCCAAGCAGAGCCCCCGAGTCTGGCTGGCAAAAGCAGAGCGTCTGGTTGGAGTGTGTTCTGACAGCAAGCAGGACTTGACATCTGGAAGGTTATAAACTAACAGCTCTGCTCAGAGAACGGGAGGGCTGGAGGACAACAGGAGGGAGAGTTGTTGAGCTCCGGACGACAGAGCTCAGCTTGACAGGGAACAAAGGCGCTCGTCAGCGCCATCTCCCTCACCCATTCCCCACCCAAAATCCCAAAGGGAACCAGTTCCTGCCAGGGAACTTGCTTGCTCTGCACAAACACCCAACACTGTGCTTCTGCAGATCCATCCCTCTGGCGGGTCTGACTCCCTCCTGGTGCCGCAGGGCCCCTCCCGAAGCAGATCTCCAAAGGAAAAGCCAGCTGAGCCTGCCCCTCCCGCCCCTGTGCACCTTGCTGGTCCACCCCAGCTAATACACCAGATCTGCAGCACCACAAGTCTGGCAGTGTGCAAGTAGCCCAGACAGGCCACACCACCCCACAGTGAATCCTGCCCCTAGGAGAGGAGAAGAGAAGGCACACACACCAGTCTGACTGTGGCCCCAGCGGTGGGCTGGGGGCAGACATCAGGTCTGACTGCGGCCCGCCCACCAACGCAAGGTATTCAAGACTGCACAGGGGAGGTGCCCCCCAGTTCTGCACCACTCCAGGGACTATCCAAAATGACGAAACGGAAGAATTCCCCTCAAAAAAAGTCCAGGAAATAACAACAGCTAACAAACTGATCAAAAAAGGATTTAGACAATATAACAGAAAGTGAATTTAGAATAATAGTCATAAAATTCATCGCTGGGCTTGAAAACAGTATAAAGGACAGCAGAGAATCTATTGCTACAGAGATCAAGGGACTAAGGAACAGCCAGGAGGAGCTAAAAAATGCTATCAATGAGCTGCAAAATAAAATGGAGACAACCACGGCTCGGATTGAAGAGGCAGAGGAGAGAATAGGTGAACTAGAAGATAAAATTATGGAAAAAGAAGAAGCTGAGAAAAAGAGAGAGAAAAAAATCCAGGAGTATGAGGGGAAAATTAGAGAATTAAATGATGCATTAAAGAGAAATACTCTATGCATAATTGGTATTCCAGAGGAGGAAGAGAGAGGGAAAGGTGCTGAAGGTGTACTTGGAGGAATCATAGCTGAGAACTTCCCAGATCTGGGGAAGGAAAAAGGCATTGAAATCCAAGAGGCACAGAGAACTCCCTTCAGATGTAACTTGAATCGATCTTCTGCACGACATATCATAGTGAAACTGGCAAAATACAAGGATAAAGAGAAAGTTCTGAAAGCAGCTAGAGATAAACATGCTCTAACATATAAAGGGAGACCTATAAGACTTGTGACCGATCTCTCTACTGAAACTTGGCAGGCCAGAAAGGAATGGCAGGAGATCTTCAATGTGATGAACAGAAAAAATATGCAGCCGAGAATGCTTTATCCAGCAAGTCTGTCATTTAGAATAGAAGGAGAGAGAAAGATCTTCCCAAACAAAAAATAAAGGAATTCATCACCACTAAACCAGCCCTACAAGAGATCCTAAGGGGGATCCTGTGAGACAAAGTACCAAAGACATCGCTACAAGCATGAAACCTACGGACATCACAATGACTCTAAACCCATATCTTTCTATAATAACACTGAATGTAAATGGACTAATGCACCAACCAAAAGACATAGGGTATCAGAATGGATAAAAAAACAAGACCCATCTATTTGCTGTCTACAAGAGACTAATTTTGGACCTGACAGATATATTTAGAACTCTGCATCCCAAAGCAACAGAATATACTTTCTTCTCGAGTGCACATGGAACATTCTCCAAGATAGATCACATACTGGGTCACAAAACAGCCCTTCATAAGTATACAAGAATTGAAATCATACCATGCATACTTTCAGACCACAATGCTATGAAGCTTGAAGTCAACCACAGGAAAAAGTCTGGAAAACCTCCAAAAGCATGGAGAATAAAGAACACCCCACTAAAGAATAAATGGGTCAACCAGACAATTAGAGAAGAAATTAAAAAATATATGGAAACAAATGAAAATGAAAACACAACAATCCAAATGCTTTGGGATACAGCGAAGGCAGTCCTGAGAGGAAAATACATTGCAATCCAGGCCTATCTCAAGAAACAAGAAAAATCCCAAATACAAAATCTAACAGTACACCTAAAGGAAATAGAAGCAGAACAGGAAAGACAGCCTAAACCCAGCAGAAGAAGAGAAATAATAAAGATCAGAGCAAAATAAACAATATAGAATGTAAAAACTGTAGAGCAGATCAATGAAACCAAGAGTTGGTTTTTTGAAAAAATAAACAAAATTGATAAACCTCTAGCCAGGCTTCTCAAGAAGAAAAGGGAGAGGACCCAAATAGATAAAATTGTGAATTAAAATGTAATTATTACAACCAATCCCACAGAGATACAAGCAATTATCAGGGAATACTATGAAAAACTATATGCCAACAAACTGGACAACCTGGAAGAAATGGACAAATTCCTAAACATCCACACGCTTCCAAAACTCAATCAGGAGGAAATAG